>NC_133324.1:695199463-695519463 GCF_042186555.1 Aquarana catesbeiana
AAGCATTAACTAGGTTCTCTCAACACTTTGGAAATTGCATTTTTTTTAACATTAGAGGCATTATTTTCTCTACTTTCAACCACAAGGTAGAATTCCCTGTAGCATTTTTTTCTGGGAGGCTAATGTCTGAGCTGGCAGCCTTATTTTGCAAGGAACCCATTTTTTTCTTATTTCATAGTGACAAGGTATCTAGCCCCAGGACTTGCTTATTTTGTAAAGGTTGCCCACATGTTGCATTGGTGTCCCTTCCTGTGTTTGATTTAACAGAGCAGATGTAGCCACTGGTATATATGTGATTGATTTAATTTAATGACAGCTATGACAACAACAGAAGAAACAAGAGCGGGTGCTTGATGTACACCCGAGAATGCAGTGATGTGCAGAAAACAAAGGGCAGGTTTGCCTTTGTAAGCAACAAATATTAAAACAAAGCCACCTTGTTGGAGGGCAGGCAGTGTATGCCCTTCCACTGCAGATATGCCTGTAGTCTTGTGAAACCAGACACCAACATGAAATGCGGCAAAGACTTGCCTCTTACTGCTTCCTCAAAGTGGGTCATTTTGGGTCCACTTTTGGATGGTGGCAGAAGATTCCACCAAAATGCCCCCCCTTGTTTTACAGAGGGCTGAAATGAAGCCTCACCTAAATTATTCCCCCTCCTCACTACCAGCAACCTAACACTTCTTGTCCTTATGGCATACCCCATGTAGGTGTAGGGAATGGATGACCTCCTGTGCAAAATAATGGAGCTGACTCAGGACCTTTTGGTCCAAATGATGGAGGCAAGGTACCTGGCACTATGTTGTAGAACAGGCCACAATAAGGTGCATTTGTACCCTAATAAAAATGGATGCTAAGCACCCTTGAAGAGGATGAGGAACAGACCACATTAGAAGTAAATGTGTGATATGCGCATCTGTGGGGGTGAGGGAGGAGGAAAAGGGTGTATTAGCAGGCCATAATAAATTACCGCTATGCACACTAGAAGAGGATGAGGAAAATACCAAAATAGGAGATTATAGAAATGGCTGATATTCACAAAGTGGTTGCTCTGCACCAGGGATTTTTAAAAAGAAAGTTTGTCTGTCACTTCGCTATCTCCTGCACCATTTACCATTGGTAGGGTGAAAAAATATAGCTCCCTGTAGCCTCTCCACACTGTCTCTCTGATAGATTTGTAGCTGTTCAGGAAAGATTTGAGGAGGGATGGGCAGCACGTCGCCGTTAGATCGCACATTTATTTTTTTCTTCCTGTCTGCTCGTCCACCTGGCTGTAGACTTGCCCCCTCAATTTGCCGATGCCTGTCCTTGCCCTGATATCTGGATGGGTGGGCAGACTTTTTTTTCTTGCAAAGCAATAATTTAGTGTATAGTCCTAGAGCTTTCTTTTTTGTTAGGCCTCATGCACACTGGACGTTTTTTGACATTTTTACAGCAGCTGTTTTTGGCTGTAGACGTTTTTTCTACAGTCATTAAACTCTCCATCATGTTGTCCTATGTGTCCATGCACACATAGGCTGTTATCAGCAGTTTTGGGCAGTGACATTTTTGAGCAGTAAAAAACCCCCAAAACTAGTGGGTTCTGAGAGATGTTTTTCAGCTGTAAAAAACGCTAATAAATGCTAAAAAACACTATTGTAAAAACGCTGAAAAACTCACTGCAAATTATAACGTCCAGTGTGCATGAGGCCTTAAGGGAATACCAAGGTTTCATTTTATTTCAGCATTACAAGTTAAAATAAATATACATGTAAAAAAAACAAAAAAAAACAAAACATGTTGTAAACAGTATACATAAATAATGTAAAAAAAGTTATATTCCAGCCTCAAGCAACATGCAGTCTATGATAGCCAAGGGGGTGTTTTAGACTGCTTCTGGCCATTTGCCCATCATAGGAAGATTTGGGAATGTAAGGAAAGACTGTGGTCATGGGATTAAATGCTTAATTTTTGCTGCTGTCTGCCCTTCTCCCTAGCCGTTGAATTTTACTGCTCCTCTTCATGCTGACTGTCCTTACCCCTACACTGTGCAATGGCAGGCAGTCTTCTTTTATTATTGATAAACTTCTCCTCCTCGATGCCAACATCACATCCTTTCTCCTCACCACCAGCACTCAAGCAGTTGTCAAGCTATTGCGGGATTAGCAGAAGAAGAGGAGGAGGAAACAAGTGCATTAGCAGTCCTTTAGAATAAAAAGGCTGCTATACACCCTTCTGGGGGAGGGGGAGAGAATTAGCACATTAGCAGCACCCTAAAAAAGTGATTGTCATGAGGAATGAGACAACTCATGCTGACAACTTGTCCCAAGCTCTGTGGTGCAGAATGTGGTGCAGTGTCCTCATACATGTGGTACCCACATGGTTGGTACTTTCATGATGGCTAATGCTGCATGCCACAATAGTGCTGGTGGCAGCAGGTACAATAAAAAAAAAACCCACGGCGGGCAACTCTTTCAATTTTCTGCAAATTCAAGTGTTTGCCTACTGTCCTGACTTCAGTGGGGCTTGGATTAAAATCTGCAATTTTGGGACCTAAATCTGTCTTAGAAAACCAAGTTAATTAAGGCAATTAAAAGGAGAATATGCCCCAAAAACGATGTGGGTGGCCACATTTCTGTTCTCTTTATTGACCAACACATTTAATTGGAAGCCAAGCCTGTTAGCAAAATATGCTTTAACTTATTCATGTCATAATGGCATTATTTCTCACTTACAGTATGAACAATAGAACAAGTTATCCCATTAAAAGAAACACAGACCAGATGAATATCGAGCTTATAATGGTTTTATTACTGGAGTAACTGTAATATTGATGTAACACGATTACGATCTAGAGTTCAGACACAGTAAAGGCACTCTTCCCTAAGCCTTGATATGATTTAGAATAAACAGAGGACCATGCACATCAGTTCTTGTCAAACATACGTTACAAGAAAGTAAACAATTATATTGTGGTTTACCAAAAAAAAAAAGTTGCATTTGAGACTTTATTTGTGCTACACATGCTCTTTTTCCAGAATACACAATTAATTTTAGGACATATTTTTAAATTAACAAGAAGTACAAATAAATTATTTTCTTTGGAAAATGATGTAAACCATACTCATCTCAGCAACAAATGACTTGGTTTGCAGTAGTCTATTGTTACATCACAATGACTATAGTTTAATATGCATTAGTTAGTAATATATCATGTTTAGATTATTATTTACCCTTTAAAAAATTATTTTCTTTCCGATCTTTAATTTTTTTACTTAAATTTTTATTTAAGTTTAGTCAGATGATGATAAAACATTTCCTATAAATAGTTAATATTTACCCCTTGCAGCCAGTAGGTGGCATGCAAAAGTTTTGCAAGTTTTCTGCAATAACTTACTTCTATGCTTTGTATAGCTTGAATAATCTGTGTGATTAGATTTCCTTCTGGTCTATTTACAACGTACACAGATAAATGAAACGCAGGAGGAATACTCTTTCTACTAATTTTGATGAACTCACAAGGGTTCAGTCACAAGTGAAACAATGTGCTGATATTTCGGCATTGCGGCATATTGTATTCAATATGTGTACAGTAAAGTTTTCATACAAATAATAAAAATTATATATACCAAAAATCTGTTTCACTGATACAAAAAGTATTTCTGGCTAAAAAGACATGTCCATACCCATGTATGCTCTTTTTTGGCATATAGAATAAAAAGGACTGGAAGGGAAAATTAATAGGTGATCCCCATGCAGAATTTAAACCAACCTCTTTTGCTTGCTACAAAAGGTTATCTATACATGAAGGTTATCTCTGCTTGTAATCAAGGAATACTGCTAAATAGAAACTGCACTCTAATGTTCACTTCTTCCAAAGGGTTTTATCCTTGATCCTTCTGATAAAGCAAATATTGGTGAAACACATTAAGGATGGGCAGTCCCTGGGCAGGGACAATATGGATGCAGTTTTATTTGTGATAGCTTAATAAAGATCCTTTAGAAAAAGTGAACATTGGAGTGTAGCTTCTATTTATCAATGCACACTTTCTAGCTGTGGTGCAAACCAGTATGCTATTTCCATCATCAGTGTCCAAAAAAATACTTTTTTACAGATCCTAACTGTGGCACAAACCTGTATGTGAATTCCATCATCAGTGTCTAAAAAAAATATACTTATTTTTTTACAGATGCTAAATGCGTACTCAATCTCTATGAAATTGTGGCATGGGAGTGGTTCTATTCTATAATATGTTCTATTTCCATCATCAAAAAAGTGTTAAAAAAAACGACACTTGTTTTCTTTTTAAGAATGGTAAATGCCTGGTCAATTGCTCAGAAATTGCAGAAAACAAAATAAGTGTAGCGCTAACATAAGAATGAATAAGATGGCCCAAGAAGACCATTACATCATCAAAACAAACTGGAAAAAAGCAACAGAAAAATGCATCCAACAAAATGAAAGTCCTCAGTGGATGTGTGACTCCTATAAGTTAGTGACAGTCCTCAATACAAATGTGATTTAATAGGTATATCAGTGTGCACGTGACATCTGTAATGAAGGGAACACCACCACCAACAATAGGGAGGCTTACCGGAACGTTTGAACCCAAAAGGACATACGTCCAATTGGGTCAAATAGGCTTGAATAATGAACGGCTGATGGATTTCCGTAATGGTTGTAGAAAGATCTTGAGATGGTCCGTGAACCGGTATGTCCCTCAGGGGTGATGCCCATAATGGAAGAAGATTATAGCAAATGGGAAAAAAACAAAGGAAGGCCACGTAGTGTAACTCCGTATAAAATGTGTACCAATTTATTTAAAAAGATAAAATACACTCACATGAAAAAAGGATAAAACAGCGCTGTATGAGTAAAATGGCAGCAGTGGGGTCCTACCCGGCGCGTTTTGTCTCCTTGGACATCGTCTGGGGGGTTTTCAAGGAGTCCAAAGAGATGAAACGCGTCGGTTAGGACCCCACTTCTGCCATTTTACTCATGTTTTCTGATTTATGCACATATCCTACTGGCCGTGTTAGCTGCTTATTCTTTGGGGCAGCTCAGAATTATTCATTTTATTTTGCTCAGAAATTGCAGCCTGTTCAAACAGACTTTGTAGCTGTGGTGCAAACTAGACATGTGCACTGCCAAAAAATGTGTTCATTTTCATTTCATTCATTTTTATTTTTTTAATCAGAAATTTGAGAAAAATCGGAAATCTGGAAATTAAAAAAAATTGAAGTACGTAAATTTGAAAAAAAAATCGGAAATTTGGAAATTCGAAAACCAGAAAATTCGAAAATCTCAAATTATAAATGACTAATATTAACTTAACTATTACTAACTATTAAATTATAGGTATTGGAATTTCCTTTCAAATTTGGCTGTTAGTGAACAAATGTATCCAAAGTTACAAATTATCCAAAACAACGAATGCCGCATCTAAACAAATGGAACGGAACAAATTAATAATAAATAATAATAATAAAAGGTTTTTATTATTATTATTATTGTAATTTAATATTATCTATTCATTACATTCCATTCGTTTAGATACAGCATTCGTTATTTTGGATAATTCGTAACTTTGGATGAATTCATATTTGTTACGTTCACTAACAGCAAAAGTTGAAAGGAAATTCCAATACCTATAATTTAATACCCAGTAATAGTTACATTATTATTAGTTATTTCAGATTTTCAAATTTTCAAATTTCCGTTTTTATTTTGAATTTCCAAGTTTTTTACTGCATGCTATTTTTATTGTCACTGTCCAAAAATAGAAAGTGTTTTTTATGAATGCAAAAATTGATGCTAAATGCTCAATCACTCAGGATTTCTAACTGTGGTGCAAACCTGTATGCTATTTCCATAGTTTCCATCCAGTACCCAAAAAATACATACTGGGTATTTTTTTTTATTTTTACAGTTACTAAATATCTGTTCAATCACTCATAATTTGTGGCATGTCCATAAAAGCCTAATAACTGTGCTGCAAAGCAGTCATAGTTAATCCATCTTTAGTCTCCAAAAGAAGACACAAATTTTAAATTTCAAGGTGCATTTTGATTTCTCTCTCCTTCAAAAAAATGTAACCTGTCTGATAAAGGCTTAACATGTGTCCATCAAAACTGTTCTATTTTTCAGTATTTAAACTTTTAATATTGCTCTAAATCTTCTTTTTTTACATATTATCTGCCTGTTCTATTCCCCTCTAGTGTAATAGCATAGCAAAAAAAGCTTAAAGAATTCTGCATCAATGTTTTGTAATTGTTTAGGTCTATGGTCTGAGAAAGAAAGACATTATGATTTGTTTATACCAGATCAGGTCTTCCAGATCTCCCTCTGACATGGAATCTTTTTTTTTTTCCAAAAAAAGGTTTATATTGGAAGCAGTGAAAAGAGATATAACAATATCATACGGGTGATAACATAGCAATATGCATTCTGGGTTACATATTAGGCAATTGTAATAAATGTACATAAACCTCAACGGATGTAGTAGATATTAAGTCTAAATCACAGTAAATCACGTAGAAAGATGAGACAAACAGAACAAAACAAACAAAAAAAATCATCAGTAGTGTTTGATCTTCTGTCTGAGGCTAGGGGAAGGGAACAGAGAAAAAGAGACACGAAGACGGAGCACTAAGCACATTCTGTTGAGTCTTCGGCCAATTGTATGATATTGTATAGCCATTTGCAATGAGGTCCAATTGCTTGGAATAAGGTAGGTAGTAAAGAAAGGGTGAAAAGAAAGGGAGTAGGGTGATGACATGAAAAGGAAGAAAAGGATGGGGAAACATGTGGGGAGAGGTATAAATGGGGTATCCTCTCCTCAGTATCCGCTCAGGGTTTAGTGTTGCATACATGTGGTGGAATTGTGTGAGGGGAGGGGGTGTGAGGGGGAGGAAGTCCCTCTTCATAATTAGGTTGCACATGAATAATTCGACCAAGGTCTTCTCATACTTGTCCTTTGGGTAGGGGTGGGAAGTCCCATGTCGAGTGAGTGTAGGAAAATCGTTGGGTATAAATTGATCAGGGGAGCTATAAGTGGTCAGTTTGGGGTGTATGGTTTAATTTATCCCATCAGCGAGGAGTAGCTAGCTGTGGTTCGGAAGTGGGTCCAGCATGCCCAGGTCCATGAAAATTTTGCAGAGGAGTCTCAGGCAATGAAGATTAATTCCTTCATTTCTGTGATTCTTTCAAACCACTTGAACCAATCATGAATGGCCGGGATCTGGGTGGATCAACACAATCTGGCTGCATTAATTAGGGGTAAGACTAAGGTTTTACGGTATTGGTGGCCGGTACTTCAGAATGGTAAAGGAGAAATTGAGCTGGGGTGTATTCCAGAAAAATGTAGAGATCAGTGTTACCAGTTCATGTACTTGTGTCCAGAATGGTTGAATTAGTGGGCACGACCACCAGATATGGAGCATGGTACCCAGCTCTTTGGTGCATCTCCAGCATGTGTTTGGGATGGAAGTGTTGTATTTGTGCAGGACTGTTGGGGTGCGGTACCAGCGGGTCAGGGCTTTGTAATTGTTTTCTTGGACAAAAACGTTGAGACCCTTTATGGGCAATTGTGAATATACGTTCCCACTGATCATCTGTCAGGTCAAGTTGTAGTTCCCTTTCCCACGAAGCACAGGACTTCCCAGAGTTAGTGGGGGTGTCTAAGTAAAGTAAGTTATATATATTAGAGATCACGTGCTGTTAGGGAGTAGACTGGGTGCATAGGAGTTCAAAGGGTGTAAGTGGTTGCGAGACTAAAGAGCTGCAGTCTATCTCACACAGAAAGTGGCGGATTTGAAAATATGTCAAGAGGGTGGATCATGATTCGAGTTTGCTGTCAGTGCAGTGCACTCTAGAAGTGGTCCATTCTGAAAAAATTGGTGGGCCAGCATCTCTGAGTGTTGCCAGCCATCTGATAAGGGGATGTTCCTTCAGGGCCAAAGGGATATGGCAGGATGAGAGCCAGAGAGTAGATGTGAGCTGTAAAGGGGAAAAGGAATCCTCGAGGTGGGTCCAGTATTTGCAACAGCCATGCACTGACCGGTCTACGATCCTAGAGAGATGGTAGGCCCAATAATTTTTCTTAAGGTCTGGGAGGCCAATGCCACCTTTCATTTTGGGCTTCAGTAATTGGTCATATGATACTCTCGGACGTCTCTGTTTCCAAAGAAATTGTAAGCATAATCTTTTGTAAGGCCTCGAAGAAAGAAGAGGGAACCTTAATGGGGAGTGTTTGCAGCAGGTACAAGATGCGGGGGAGGATGTTCATTTTTAAGATGGCTGCACGGCCGAACCAGGAAAATTGGGGTTTGTTCCAATCACTTAGATCTTCAGTGACAGCCTTGTGAATGGGCAAGTAAGTTTGTGCAAAGAGGTCTGAAAGGTTTGTTGTTAAATGAATACCAAGGTATTTTATAGCATTTTGTTTCCAAAGGAAAGGGAAGTTATTCTGGCATTGTGCTATCGTGGCTTGTGGGAGAGTAATATTGAGAGCGTAGATTTATTGAAATTAATTTTAAAGTTGGACAGGCGTTGGAAAAGTTTGAAATCTTTTAATAGATTTGGGATCAATAGTAGCAGTTCCTCTAGAAATAATAGAATATCATCTGCGAATGCTGCTAGTTTATACAGTATCTCACAAGAATGAGTACACCCCTCACATTTTTGTAAATATTTTATTATACCTTTTCATGTGACAACACTGAAGAAATTACACTTTGCTACAATGTAAAGTAGTGAGTGTACAGCTTGTATAACAGTGTAAATTTTCTGCCCCCTCAAAATAACTCAACACACAGCCATTTATTTCTAAACCACTGGCAATAAAAGTGAGTACACCCCTAAGTGAAAATGTCCAAATTGTGCCCAAGTTGTCAATATTTTGTGTGGCCACAATTATTTTCCAGCACTTAACCTTAGCCTTAACCCTCTTGGGCATAGAGTTCACCAGAGCTTCACAGGTTGCCACTGGAGTCCTCTTCCACTTCTCCATGACGACATCACGGAGCTGGTGAATGTTAGGGACCTGGCGCTCCACCTCCTTCCATTTGAGGATGCCCCACAGATGCTCAATAGGGTTTAGGTCTGGAGACATGCTTGGCCAGTCCATCACCTTTACCCTCAGCTTCTTTAGCAAGGCAGTGGTGTCTTGGAGGTGTGTTTGGGGTCATTATCATGTTGGAATACTGCCTTGCAGCCCAATCTCCGAAGGGAGGAGATCATACTCTGCTCCAGTATGTCACAGTACATGTTGGCATTCATGGTTCCCTCAATGAACTGTAGCTCCCCAGTGCCTGCAGTACTCATGCAGCCCCAGACCATGACACTCCCACCACCATGGTTGATGGTAGGCAAGATACACTTGTCTTTGTACTCCTCACCTGGTTGCTTGACACCATCTAAATCAAATACTGGTCATGGATTACTGGACATGGTTCCAGTAATCCATGTCCTTAGTTTGCTTGTCTTCAGCATCATCTTTAGAAAAGGCTTCCCTCTGGAACGACAGCCATGCAGACAAATTTGATGCAGTGTGCGGCGTATGGTCTGAGCACTGACAGGCTGACCTTCCCAACCATTCAAACTCTGCAGCAATGCTGGCAGCACTGAAACGTCTATTTTCCAAAAACAACCTCTGGATATGACGCTGAGCACCTGCACTCAACTTCTTTAGCTGACCATGGCAAAGCCTGTTCTGAGTGAAACCTGTCCCGTTAAACTGATGTATGGCCTTGGCCACCGTGCTGCAGATCAGTTTCAGGGTCTGGGCAATCTTCTTATAGCCTAGGCCATCTTTATATAGAGCAACAATTCTTTTTTTTCAGATCCTCAGAGAGCTCTTTGCCATGAGGTGCCATGTTGAACTTCCAGTGACCGGTATGAAAGAGTGAGAGCGATAACAACAAATGTACCACACCTGCTCCGCATTCACACCTGAGACCTTCTAAAACTAATGATTCACATGACATCGGGGAAGGAAAATGGTCCCAATTTGGACATTTTCACTTAGGCGTGTACTCACTTTTGTTGCCAGAGGTTTAGACGTTATTTTGAGGGGACAGCAAATTTACACTGTTATACAGGCTGTACACTCACTACTTTACATTGTAGCAAAGTGTCATTTCTTCAGTGTTGTCACATGAAAATATATAATAAAATATATACAAAAATGTGAGGGGTGTACTCACTTTTGTGAGATACTGTATGTGCGATCTGCGATCGGTATGCCTTTGATATCTGTATTCATTCCAAGGCAATGTAACAGGGGTCCCAGGGTTAAGACAAAGAGAATTGAAGAAAGTGGGCAATCGTGTCTAGTCCCATTGCTGATTGAGAAGGCGTTCGACAGGTGGCCATTGACTCGAACTTTGGCAGTTGGTGAGGTGTATAGAGACATAATCAAATTAGACAGCCGGTTTTGAATACCGATGTGCCGTAAGACTGCTCCCAGATAGTCCCAGGCTAGCCTGTCAAATGCCTTCTCCGCATCTAGTGATAGGAACGGGTAGTCAACCAGTGATGGATGTTTAAGGCTTTAATGGTGTTATCCCTTGCCTCTCGCCCTGGAATAAAACCAGCTTGGTCTTTCATTATTAAGGAAGGCAAAAATGGAACCATATGATTTACTATGATTTTGACGAAGAGTTTCACATCAACGTTCAATAGGAAAATTGGTCTGTAATTACTAATGGATGTAGCATGCTTACCTTCCTTTGGTATGACCGTTATGTGTGCTTCTAGTAGTCTGTGGAAGGGAAAGGTAGATGAGGAAAGGGAGTTAAAGGCTTTAAGAAAAGGGGTAGAAAGCATCTCTGCAAAAGTTTAAAGTATGTTCCTGTAAACCCGTCCGGGCCAGGACTTTTGCCAGCTTTGAGTTTGATCGCTTTTTTAAGTTCATCTTCCGAAATTGGACTTTCTAGGTGGTGAGCATCATCTCCATCAATGGGTTTAAGGCAATATTTCTTAAGGAAGTTTTTGATGACGGAAGTCCACGTGTCATGTCCGGTGGGTGTTGTAGACTGTTTAGGGAGATTGTACAAGCCCGTGTAGTATCTCTGAAATTGGGACGCTATATCTGGTGAAGCGACATGAGATTTTCCCTGGGAGTCTTTGATAGCGTCTATGTTTGTGTTTACTCTTTTCGTTTGAATAGCCTTAGCTAGGAATCTCCCAACTTTGTTGCCAAACTCGTAAAATAGATTTTGGTGAAGTATGAATTTGCGCCAGGTTTTACGATCTAGTTCCTCATGCAGGAGTTCCCTAGTCTGTGTGAGGTCGTGGTAAGCCTGTTCCGCTTGAGACTGCTTATGGACACTTTCCAGAATTTGAATTTTGTTAAGTAGGTCTGTGACTGTGGCTTGTTGGGCTTTTTTCCTAGCTGCTTTTAGCACGAGGAATTTTCTCCGTATGACGCACTTGTGGGATTTCCACTAAGTCAGGGGAGCTGTATCAGGTACGTCATTTTCTAAAAAAAATTCTTGTATGCTGTTTCGGATATTATCAATGTCATTTTCTGAGGTCAGTAAAGTGAAATCTAAGCGCCAAACTTTTGTGAAAATGTGTTTGTCTGGAAAGGTTAAGGTCATAGTAATTGGGTGGTGGTCTGAAGGAGTCATTGGTTCAATGGTTGCTGAGGATAGAAAAAGTAGGTCTTTCTGTGAGAAGAAAAGATAGTCTATTCTGGAGTATTTATGGTGTGGGGCAGAAAGGAAAGTAAAATCTTTATCATTGGGGTGTAGGGTATGCCACATGTCGTGTAAAAGTAAGTCCTGGATTTTTATTTTGATTTGGCGAATGGCCCTGTATGGTAAAGACGCCATGCCAGATGCAGTGTCTAGAAGTGGGTAGAGTGCAACATTAAAGTCCCCCCTAGAATGGTAACCCCTGAGTGGAACCCTGCGAGGAGTTGGGAAATTGTCCCGAAAAAACTAACTTGAGCAGAGTTGGGGCTATAAATATTGGCCAGAGTTATTGGTCGCCATTGGATCTGAACCTTCAGGAAGATGTATCTACCTTCTGAGTCTACCATCAAGTCAGAGTGTTGCCAAGAAAGATTTTTCGAGATCAGGATAGAGACGCCTTTCGTTTTCGCCTGGAGGTTCGTGGCGTGATAGCACGTGGGGAATGCCTGGTTCATAAGTTTAGAGATTTTATCTGTTCAGAAGTGGGTCTCTTGCAGAAACACGATGTTTGCTTTCAGCCTATGCATTAAAGTGAGGCTCTGACTGTGCTTTTCTGGGATGTTGAGACCATTTATGTTCAGTGAGACCACTTTAGGCGTGGAAGGTACGCTGGTGGAGCGTATGTGCGACATAATATCTAGGGATTAGAGTGCTGATTATATAAAAAAGTGACAGGAGTGAGTCAATAATCCCTCACTAATGGAACAGGGTGGAGGAAGGAGGGATTTCAGGGGAGAAGTTATTCTGGTACTTAGAATTAAGGCCAAAAAGTTCTATCTTGGTCTCATCAGACCGGAGAATCTTATTTCTCACCATCTTGGAGTCCTTCAGGTGTTTTTTAGCAAACTCCATGCGGGCTTTCATGTGTCTTGCACTGAGGAGAGGCTTCCGTCGGGCCACTCTGCCATAAAGCCCCAACTGGTGGAGGGCTGCAGTAATGGTTGACTTTCTACAAATTTCTCCCATCTCCCGACTGCATCTCTGAAGCTTAGCCATAGTGATCTTTGGGTTCTTCTTTACCTCTCTCACCAAGGCTCTCCTCCCCCGATAGCTCAGTTTGACCGGACGACCAGCTCTAGGAGGGGTTCTGGTCGTCCCAAATGTATTCCATTTAAGGATTATGGAGGCCACTGTGCTCAGTAAGTGCAGCAGAATTTTTTTTGTAACCTTGGCCAGATCTGTGCCTTGCCACAATTCTGAGCTCTTCAGGTCATTCCTTTAACCTCATGATTATCATTTGCTCTGACATGCACTGTGAGCTGTAAGGTCTTATATAGACAGGTGTGTGGCTTTCCTAATCAAGTCCAATCAGTATAATCAAACACAGCTGGACTCAAATGAAGGTGTAGAACCCTCTCAAGGATGATCAGAAGAAATGGAGAGCACCTGAGTTAAATATATGAGTGTCACAGCAAAGGGTCTGAATATGTATAATATTGTATGTATAATATTTTTTTCTATTCTGTTCCATTGTTTTTTTATGCTTTTTATGCTTTTCTATTCTATTCTATTCTAAACTTTTCTATTGGAATTTGAATTCATTCTACATGAAATTCGAATTTCGTAAGATGGCTTCTGAAATTCGAATTTCGTATAGAACGAATTTGAATTGAAAAGTTTAGAATTGAAGATTAGAATAGAAAATAATAGAAAATAATAGACTTAAAAAACAATAGAACAGAATAGAATAAAATATAATATATATATAATATTTTTTTTATTTTGTTCTATTGTTTTTCTATTGTTTTCTATTCTATTCTAATCTTTTCTATTTGAATTCGAATGCGAATTCATTCTATATGAAATTCGAATGGTTATATAGAAATAGAATGGAATCGAATTCTAATAGAAAAGGCTAGAATAGAAAAAACAATAGAACAGAAAAAAAAAAAAAAAAAAAATATATATATATATATATATATATATATATATATATATATATATATATATATAAACATCTCCTGGAATTGGAATTTGGTACAGAATGAATTTGAATTCGAATAGAAAAGATTAGAATAGAATATATGTTATATTTTTTTCTATTCCGTTCTATTGTTTTCTATGCTAGTCTTTTATATTATTTTCTATTCTATTCTAATCTTTTCTATTGGCATTCGATTTCATTCTATACGAAATTCAAATTTCGTAAAATAGTTATATATAGTTTACTTTTTCAAATTCGGTCAAATCTTTTAGAATTTTTTTGAATTTGATAGTTTTATCGAATGCGGTAGAATTTTTTCGAATTCGAATACAAAACTAAACGAATCCCGAAAACGAATGTAATGGATGCAACAAATTTAACTAAATTAATTTAGTTAAATAACGAATCAAAACTAAACAAAACTAAACAAATTTTTTCATCTTGCACATGTCTACTAGCCAAGCCTATACCTGACTGCAGGCCATTCCTGGTGTAATTTTTCTAGTAAACTTCAGGCAGTGTTTTGCTAATCCAATTTGACAGCATGTCTGGAAGGCCACCAAGAAAAGGCAGATGCTCACAGGCCACTAAAAGAGGGCAAGCAGGCTGGTCGTGGACACGGTGCATCCTCAGCACGTGGCCGTGGGGCAAGCTTGTCCTTTTTTTCGACAGCTGTTGAGCCACAACATGCAGAAGAGTTGGTAGAGTGGATGACAAAGCCGTCCTCATCCTCCTCATCCTCTGTCACCCAGGCTAAGAGAAGTTTGGCTACCAATGCAGCTGCCAAAGCCGCCTATTCCATCGGCTCAATGACAGCAGTCACTCCTTCCTTAGCCCCACCATCATGTCCTGAGGAGTCCCCCGAACTGTTCGACCACAGTGTCGTGTACATGCTGCAGGAGGATGCGCAGCATTTTGAAGGCTCTGATGACTGTACCCAGGTTGAGGATGAAGGCAGTAATGTGAGCCCAGAGAGAGGGGGTGTCCAAGAAGGACCAGAAACTGGCAGTCATGTTCCCCCAGCTGCAGCATACTGCCAGGTTTGCTCCAGTGGTGAGGAGGGAGGGGATGATGAGGTCACTGACTCTATGTGGGTGCCTGATAGAAGAGAGGAGGAGGAGGCACAACTCCAACGAGGCAGGATGCCCTCCAGGGGCCTTTTTTGAGACATGTGCAGAAGATCGCACTGTTGCTGTTTGCAACATATGTCTGAAGCGTATCAAGCATGGCCAAAACAGCTAAGCGGTATGTGTGGAGAAAACCAGGCACTGCTCATCACCTGTCCAATACAGTCCCAACAGTGAAACATTGTGGTGGCAGCATCATTCTGTGGGGGTGTTTTTCAGCTGCAGGGACAGGACAACTGGTTGCAATCGAGGGAAAGATGAATGCGGCCAAGTACAGGGATATCCTGGACGAAAACCTTCTCCAGAGTGCTCAGGAGTGGACCTCAGACTGGGACAAAGGTTTACCTTCCAACAAGACAATGACCCTAAGCACATAGCTAAAATAATGAAGGAGTGGCTTCACAACAACTCCATGACTGTTCTTGAGTGGCCCAGCCAGAGCCCTGACTTAAACCCAATTGAGCATCTCTGGAGAGACCTAAAAATGGCTGTCAACCAACGTTTACCATTCAACCTAACAGAACTGGAGAGGATCTGCAAGGAGGAATGGCAGAGGATCCCCAAATCCAGGTGTGAAAAACTTGTTGCATCTTTCCCAAAAAGACTCATGGCTGTATTAGATCAAAAGGGTGCTTCTACTAAATACTGAGCAAAGGGTCTGAATACTTAGGACCATGTGATATTTCAATTTTTCTTTTTTATAATATATATATATATAAAACATCTTCCGAAATTCGAAATTCATATAGACTGAAAACAAATTTGAATAGAAAAGATTAGAATAGAAAATAATAGAAAAGAATAGCATAGAAAAACAATAGAACAGAATAGAAAAAATATTATATATATATATATATATATATATATATATATATATATATATATAAATATATATATATATTTTTTTTTTTTTTTTCGTTTTATTCTATTGTTTTTCTAGTCTATTCTTTTCTATTATTTTCTTCTATTCTAATTCGATTTCATTCTATATAGAATAGAAAATAATAGAAAAGAATAGAATAGAAAAACAATAGAACAGAATAGAACAAAATAAAATATATGTTTTTCTAGTTTATTCTTTTCTATTATTTTATTTTTTATTCTAATCTTTTCTATTCAAATTCAATTTCATTCTATATGATATTCGAATTTCTAGTCTATTCTTTTCCATTCTTTTCTATTCTTTTTTGTCCAAATCTTTTCTATTCTAATTCAAATTTATTTTATATGAAACTTGATCTTCAGAAGCCATGTTCCGAAATTCAAATTTCGTATTGAATGAATTTGAATTTGAATAGAAAAGACTATTATAGAATAGAAAATAATAGAAAAGAAAAGCATAGAAAAACAATAGTACAGAATAAAAAAAAAATATTATATATGTGTATTTTGTTGCTTTTTTATTTTATATTCTATTTTATTGTATTTTTTAGAAAATCGATTTCTATTGTTTTCTAATTCGATTCGAATTTGTTTTAATATTCGATTCGAATTTGTTTTTGAATTAGATTTGAATTTGTTTTCGAATTTGTTTGCTTTTTTTGGATTTGTTTAAATTCGTTACTTTTGTAATTTGGAAATTCTGATGCATCCGAATTTCCAAATAATGAAAAATTCTTCCGAATTTCGATTCGGAATGAAACGAAGTGCACATGTCTATTGGCTAGACTAGAATGCAGTGCATATATATGTAGGAGACTGTATATATCCTTATGCACTGCAGATCACTGAATCACCTGCCTGAAAATGTTGTTGAAAACGTAAACCAGGAATGGCCTGTAGTCAGGTATAGGCTTGGCTAGACTAGAATGCAGTGGATATATATGTAGGAGACTGTATATATATCTTTATGCACTGCAGATCACTGAATCACCTGCCTGGCCTGCCTGCCTGAAAGTGTCTTTGAATACATACACCAGGAATGGCCTGTAGTCAGGTATAGACTTGGCTAGAGTAGAATGCAGTGGATATATATGTGGGAGACTGTATATATATCTTTATGCACTGCAGATCACTGAATCACCTGCCTGGCCTGCCTGCCTGAAAGTGTCTTTGAATACGTACACCAGGAATGGCCTATAGTCAGGTATAGGCTTGGCTAGAGTAGAATGCAGTGGATATATATGTAGGAGACAGTATATATATTTTATGCACTGCAGATCACTGAATCACCTGCCTGCCTGCCTGCCTGAAAGTGTATTTGAAAACGTACACCAGCAATGGCCTGCAGTCAGATATAGGCTTGGCTAGACTAGAATGCAGTGGATATATATATATGTTGGAGACTGTATATATATTTAATGCACTGCAGATCACTGAATCACTTGCCTGCCTGCCTGAAAGTGTATTTGAAAACGTACACCAGCAATGGCCTGCAGTCAGATATAGGCTTGGCTAGACTGTAATGCATTGGATATATATGTTGGAGACTGTATATATATTTAATGCACTGCAGATCACTGAATCACTTGCCTGCCTGCCTGAAAGTGTATTTGAAAACATACACCAGCAATGGCCTGCAGTCAGATACAGGCTTAGCTAGACTAGAATGTAGTGGATATTTATATATGTTGGAAATATGTTGGAGACTGTATATATATTTAATGCACTGCAGATCACTGAATCACCTGCCTGGCCTGCCTGCCTGAAATGTATTTGAAAACATACCACAGGAATGGCCTGTGGTTGGGGATGTGTCCCCCAGTGTTTTCTACAATGTCGGCTGATGAGGATGGCTCAGATTAGCTGAAAAAAAGCCCTCTGTAGACAGGAGCTCGTGGATCAGGTGGCCATCAGGATCAATCACCAAACCACGCCCCCTGACATGGAATCTTAGCAATCTAATCAGCACAGTTTTTCTGGCTAGTACCTCTGGAAAAACACACTCAAATTTATATTTTAGGAGGATAAAACCTGCCTAGTCTTTCTATCTGCAGTAAAGACACACACATGGTGTGCTGAATGTCTGCTCACGCTGTAAGCGTGAGGAGAAAAAAAAAGATTACCGAGCTTTTGTTTACATCATGTGATCAGCTGTCATTGACTGACAGCTGATCATGTGGTAAGAGGCCGGGATCGGGCCCTTACCCGGATCTGTGATCACCCGAGTCTCAGTGACTCGGTGATCACAGCACACGCGTGCAAAGGGGAGGCCGTCATATGATGGCCTGCCGGAAATTCAGGTCCACGCTGTGCCCGTCATTCGGCTATAGTGCGGACGCCATGTGGTTAAGGCACTTTGCTGTGTTTCTTTTTTTTATAATCAAAATTTTTTCTTTATTTTATTATTATAAATTTCACAATTCAATATTATACATTCTTTCATTCCATGATTTACATATGTAGCACTAACTCACGGTGGAGCTGCTGATTTAAAGCGGGCTTTTACCGTCACCTTGTTACCTGTAATTTCACCAACCCCGGGTCTAGGGGTCTCCATTGAGCTTACTGCGAGGCAATGTAGGCACCAGTCACTTAAATACTTTTTCAATGCTTTAATGGGGATAACTGGAAGAAGTAGCAGGAAAGAGGTAGAAGGAGAGTTGCAGGGGTGTTCAAATACCTTTTCTTGGTGTAGCGTCAAGGAATTTAAATCTTTAGGATGGATGTATCCTCATTTTAGGATTAAATCTTTGCGCGCCCGGATAGGTTTCTCTCACTGACCTAGCAGCCGGAACGCAGCACTAACAAAAAGTCTCTGCCACAAGTCTCAGTCACCAGGCCCTTCTCCAGACCAGCGCTCAGCATAGTCCCTTCCAAGACGGGTCCTCCCCTGGATTCTTCTAGATTGTTTGGCTTCTTCCCACAGGACAGACAGCACAGGACCATCCCAGCCATAGCAGGCCCCAGACAGTCTTCTGGGTCTACCCGCCCGGCTGCAGTGACGTAACCTTCCAAGCTGGAGGGCTACGAGATAGCACTCATTGACACATACCTCTAGGCCAAGAGGGCCACGAGGCAAAAAGCTCCCCGAAACATGGCGTCTGCCCCATGAATGCCCTCTCCCAGAATTCAACTTGGAGGACCACCTCCGCCGAGTTATTTCTGGGACAGAAGAGCACTCATACACTTCAGCTTGTTGCTTTCCAACATTGACCCACGATGACAACGACACCCACAGGTGCAATGTGGAACTGCACGCAACACAACCAAGCTGGAATAGAGGCTAAACTAACATTAGATTAAACCTGAACAATGTATAGCACAGATGATCCATTAAGTTTACCTATAAGCGGTATATTAGAAATCTACCAGCGCTACATACTCCCCCCCCTACAATAGACGTTGTCCCTAACGTCTGCCAAAATATAATTCTCAAGCCTGAAAGTAGGTATTTGAACTCAGAACTTGGATGGAAAAGAGGACAAGACAGTATGGAATTATTACAGTTTCAACATTTATGCAATAACATATTCACATAAGACATGTCACAAACCCTCACTATCTATTTAGCTGAAAAGCCTAACAGCTTGATAGGAGATCCAAAGGTTCCTGAAAAAAACGAAGTTAGACACACACAAAAATACACAGTATCGTCACTAGACAAATTAGGAGCAAAGCCTCATTCCAGCAGAAGAATGACATTCTCTTCCCACAGATTTTCTTCTTTTTTTTATATGAACTAAAACAAAAACGACTTGAAAAGTCCATCCCTATCTCTGAGCAAACTGTATCTTTCCGATAAAGAAAATCCAATCAGCAAAAATCTTTGAATCTGAAGACGCTGACATGAATATAATCTCTTGACCACGGAGATCTCTAAACACTGACACTATCTAACTATAAGGAAGAGAATAATTATTGCGCTACCCTAAAAAATGAGGATGGACAGTGAGTGAGTAAGCTGCTACAAACCATGTGACAAGAATGAATACCATATATTAAATAAATGTAGCGCTAAATCAACTTGTATAAGTAATAAATGTGCACGTGCATATAATGTCCCAAATAATGCCGTGTGGCTGTCAACACAAAAGTCCACAATCAGGGTAAATGAACCATGGGGCAATACATGCAACTTCTCAACGATGTACTCAGAAGTCTTCAAGGTAAGTAGAAGGATGGAATACGCTTACCAGCTGTGTTGGATTCTATTGCCATAAGCATAGAATCAGTAAGACTTTGGTCCTTGAATATGTTTGATGGTTTATTGTATTTTATAAATATCGGCAGTGTTATGAGGGTCTCATATACCCCTGTTGAAGATCGTTTTGATCGAAACGCGTAGGGTGGTTTCATTTACCTCATACACTGCTTTTATCCGTGATCACGTTTTAATTTTTGCTCCCTGTACTGCGATTTTTTAATAAAAATACGGAGTTACACTATGTGGAAGTATCCCTTTTTTCTCCACATGTTCTGATGCATCAAGGAACTATTGATCTGTGGAAATCATCTTTGACCCAGTTCTAGTGGACCAGAAGGGACATCCGTAGCCGAGAGAGGCTCTACCCTTGCCTCCACCATAGAGGCTCTACCCTTGCCTCCATCACCTCATGTTTCTGCCCTTGGTGGCACAAAGTCTTACTGATTCTATGCTTATGGCAATAGAATCCAACACAGCTGGTAAGCGTATTCCATCCTTCTACTTACCTTGAAGACTTCTGAGTACATCGTTGAGAAGTTGCATGTATTGCCCCATGGTTCATTTACCCTGATTGTGGACTTTTGTGTTGACAGCCACACGGCATTATTTGGGACATTATATGCACGTGCACATTTATTACTTATACAAGTTGATTTAGCGCTACATTTATTTAATATATACTATCTAACTATATACCCCAAAGTTCTTTTGCATAATCACCAATAAAACCGGGGATCTGGCAATGTCAGTTTCCTTCCCAGTTTATCCACCGTAGTGATAAAATACACAATGTCTTCTTTTCCGGGTCTGCAAATGACCACCTTGTCAGCATAGATGTGCCGGCCATAGTTCCAGTGTAGCAAACATCCATTGAAACGTTCATCCATGGCAACAGAATACCCAGCCTTCCAGAAAGGTTTTGGCACCGAAAAATAGTCCCAAACAGCTTCACGGCACCATTGTTCCCAGTTGGTCTCAATTTCCTGCATAATCTCCTGAGTAACATAGGGTAATTCCAGACCATATTCTGTGGCAACTCGTTTGGTGAGCACTCTCTGTAAGCAGCAAGTTTAGGCAAAGTTCTATTTTTCCCCAAGCCAGGAGGCACACAAGAGTTCAGTGATCTACACACCATAGATCCGACGGGTGTCGATTCAAACTTCAACAAACTATCAACTTTAGGTGGCTCCACACAAGGTGACGTCTTCCCAGAATCTAGAGCTATCCATTCTGATAAAGTCAGGGCAGAAGCAACATCTTCACCTTGGGCCCACAATAGTTCCTGTGACAATGTCTCAAACAAATCATCATCACCGGAGAGATCTGACATAGAATCTATCTCCGAGTCTCTCAACTCTTCTGCAGGCAAATATTTACAAAGAGTCCCAGATATGTCCCCCTTTGATCTCTCACCCGTTCCTGACGTGGACTTCTCCGGATCCATGTATTTCTCCGGCTCCGGTTCGGGTAGTCTCTGGGGCAGGCCTCGACCACGGCCACGGGAAGCCTTCACATATCCCACCTTCCTCTGGACAGGTGCAACGGGGATAGGTGTGGTAGAAGTGGAAATAATGGTGATGTCCGCTGATGAAGCAGTAACAGCGACATCACCCTTGGAAACACTCTCGGTAGCAGATGAGATCACAGCCTGTTGCTCTCCAGCAGCAATGGCAGCAGTCTCCACTGTGGCAATACCTGTAGCCCAATCCACACGATAAGCACGGGTCGACATGGTAGGTTGCTCCACTGTGAACAAATATTCTCCGCATTGCAAACATCGAACAAATGGACGGAGATGTATGGCCAGTCCTTCACACTTATGACAAAGCATGCCCAGCCCTTCGATATCTCCAACTGTGTATAGTACGAACCGCCCCTGCGGCTTCAAACAAATGCCAGTATCTGTAAGTAGGGTTCCGGCCAGCATAGCACCCGCAGCGGTACTCGTAGGGAACATCTTGGACCCCACAATTTGCGGTACCAATGGGAAAGAAGACATGGCTGCACTCTGATCCTCTCAACATGATCAAGAGGCTTCTCTTCTCCTTTAGCGCCAAACACACACACCCGCATTCCACGCAGTAACAAGTAGATGTGACTCCTCCCACTTGTTCCTCTGATCACGTAGCTCCTGGGCTTTTACTTCCACCCGCAGCCTACTCAGTCAGAATTAAAGTCCTGCAATTTAACCCCTTCTTTTCCTGAAAAAGTCCAGAAACCTCTTCTAATATTGGCTCTCGGTGAAAATACTTCTCAGGGCTGCTTAGGGTAACGGCAAACAGTCCCAGACAAGCCCCCACATGTAGCACTAACTCACGGTGGAGCTGCTAATTTAAAGCGGGCTGCTACCATCACGTTGTTACCTGTAATTTCACCAACACTGGGTCTAGGGATCTCCGTTGAGCTTACTGCAAGGCAATGTAGGCACCAGTCACTTAAATACTTTTTCAATGCTTTAATGGGGATAACTGAAAGAAGTAGCAGGAAAGAGGTAGAAGGAGAGTTGCAGGGGTGTTCAAATACCTTTTCTTGGCATAGCGTCAAGGAATTTAAATCTTTAGGATGGATGTATCCTCAACCTAGGATTAAATCTTTGCCTGCCCGGATAGGTTTCTCTCACTGACCTAGCAGCCGGAATGCAGCACGACAAAAAGTCTCTGCCACAGACTTTGGTGGGACAAACTCATACGATCCTCTGCCACAGGATGTAGTAGTTTTCTATGAACAGCAGACACAGTACCAGAACCTTTAAGCCAACCCGGCAGTACTTGTACGGTAGATTGACTTAAGACATGTCCTCCAATTGAGTCACCAGGCCCTTCTCCAGACCAGCGCTCCGCATAGTCCCATCTAAGACGGGTCCTCCCCTGGATTCTTCTAGATTGTTTGGCTTCTTCCCGCAGGACAGACAGCACAGGACCATCCCAGCCATAGCAGGCCCCAGACAGGCTTCTGGGTCTACCCGCCCGGCTGCAGCGACGTAACCCTCCAAGCCGGAGGGCTACGAGATAGCACTCACTGACACATACCTCTAGGCCAAGAGGGCCATGAGGCAAAAAGCTCCCCGAAACATGGCGTCTGCCCCATAAATACCCTCTCCCAGAATGCAACTCGGAGGACCACCTCCGCCGAGTTATCTCCGGGACAGAAGAGCACTCACACACTTCAGCTTGTTGCTTTCCAACATTCACCCTCGATGACAACGACACCCACAGGTGCAATGTGGAACTGCACGCAACACAGCCAAGCTGGAACAGAGGCTAAACTAACATTAGATTAAACCTGAACAATGTATAGCACAGATGATTCATTAAATTTATCTATAAGCGGTAGATTAGAAATCTACCAGTGCTACACATACAATACACAAAAAAAAACATAGACAAGAAACAAGCTAGTTACAAGGCTCTCTTGTCAGCAGTTTAACCAGTTATACTAGCCCCCCCCCCCCAAAAAAGGGGAAAAAAAATAAATTCCAAAGAGGGCTATCTATCCCCCCCTCCCCACCATGAGGTAGGTATCTGCTCTGTCCCTTCACACTCCGTTCCTTCCACTTTAAGTCATGTATTCACCTACCGTGCCTCTCTGTGTCAAAAAACGCTAAACATGCCTTGTGATTAAATATTGATTATCCATGATTGTGTATGACGGCCTCCATGGCCTGGTTCCTCAACTCTAAAAAAAAAAAAAAAAAAAAAAAAAAGGATGCCTTGTGATTAAATATAGTTATCCGTGATTGTGTACATCAGCCTATATGGCCTAATTCCACAGTGACACTCCAAACACCTACAGGCAGACAAGCAAACAAATCAGAACACCACAAAAAAAGGAAAGCCCAACCATACGTGCCATGTGATTAATATTGATTATCCATAATTGTGTATATCGGCCATCATGGCCTAATACCTCAACACTAAGTGACAAAAAGGAAAGGAACAAAAAAAAAGGGAATTTAAGTAATTAAAGACGGGATAGTCCCCTCTCCTACTTCCATGTGTTTACCCAACCTCAAATGATGTAAGAGGCCACTAATGGCCATGATAAAATATAACTTATACCTTGTGTGGAAAAAAAAAAAAGAGAAAAAAGGTTTGCACCCTAGTTATGACTAGACAGACTTTACAACCCACTGCTCCCCCCTTTCAAGTGCGAAGCCCTCCACCTCCACATGACTTAACTCCCTCTCTCTCCCTCTCCCTTCATTGGGGGCAGGCATCTAGATAAAGGAGGGGGGGGGAGAAAGAGAAAACAAAAAAAACAAAAAAAAGGACAAAGAAAAAACAAAAAAAAGCAAAAAAAAAAAAAAACCCAGCATAGATCTAACCTGGTCATAGTTCACACTTCGGCTAGGAGCCTTAAGGAGCCATTACCACCTTTACCTTTCCATTCCCTATCTTTTTTTCCTAGTCTATCTCATGTGCACACTGTATCCAGCCTGCCCATATCTTCTCAAATTCCCCTTTTTTGTCCCTTACTACATGAAACCACCTTTCAGCTTCCATTATCTGGTTAACCTCCTTTTTCCAGTCATATAGTGTTGGACAGGCGATCTGTTTCCAAAATCTTGGGATTAATATTTTAGCTGCATTTAATAGGTGTGGTGTAATGCTCTTCCTATAGGCTTTAATTGGGCCGGATGTTCCGTGAAATAAGAAGTCCAGAGGTGTAAACTCTCCGATAGGGTCGGCATTGATGATTCCCTAATATACTCTCGTATTACTTCCCTTCTTTGGTCCTCCTTATCTTCTAATTGCACGGTCTCCGGTGTCTGAATGTTATATAAGGTTTCATAAAATCTATGAAATTCTTTCGCTATGGCCTGTGTTTCCACTACCTTTCTATTACGTATTAATAGGTTATGAACATGCCTAGATCCTTGTTGCTTTTTGGGTTGTTTAGCCAGTAGTCGCCTGCATTTATTCCCTTGCTCATAGAACCTATGAGCAAAGTATCTATATTTATTATTTCTTTTTTGATCTAGGCATTGTGCAAGTTCTACTCGAAGATTCCCTAATTGTTGAATATCTAAAGGATCTAGGTTTTTTATGTTTAATCTTCAGTGCATTAATTTTCTCTAATAGCTCTGTCACTTCCTTTTTTTCTTTCTTTCTTAATATGGGATCCATAAGCTATTAATTCTCCTCTTATAACTGATTTATGGGCCTCCCACACTGACTGGTCTGACACCTCACCTGGCGTATTCCTCTCAAAATATTCCCTTATTTTAGCTGTTAATTCTTCGGTTATCCTTTTGTTATCTAATATTGATTCATTCAATCGCCAAGTTCGTTCTATATAGCCTGCCTGGATCGGGGAAAGTGTTAACGTTATTGGGGTGTGATCTGAGATAGTTATAGACTAGATGGTTCAATTTCAGACCTTTTCTAAATAGCATTGATCTACCATAAATACATCGATACGCGAATACATTTTATGTGTTTTAGAGTGGTAACTATAGTCCTTTACTCCGTTGTGCATTACCCGCCAGCTACCAACCAGATGTTGTGTGCGTAAGAGTTGTTTTAAATGCTTTAGGGCTCTAAAGGATATAGAAGTTTTCCCTGATGTTGTATCCAGACCTGGCTCAAACACAATATTAAAATCTCCACCCAAGATCAGACACCCTTCCCTAAATTTCTCCAGTATCTTCAACATTTCGGCAAAAAAATTAACTGTCCCTATATTTGGAGCATAAATTGCAGCAAATGTGTATCGCTGGCTATGTATTGTACCTTTGACAAATAAAAAACCTTCTCTATCTGCTTGTACAGACGTCAGTACCCATGGGCAAGTTTTCTTAAATGCTATTGTAACCCCCCTTGCCCTAGCAATGGGTGATGTTGCATGGTACCAGTGGCTGAACATGTATCCAGGCATGTTAGGTATAGACCTCTCCCTGAAGTGTGTTTCCTGTAGAAAAGCTATGTCTGCCGCATGATATTGTAGTTCATGCCAGAGTTGGCCCCTTTTATGCTGAGAACCCAGTCCCCTCACATTATATGATACAATCTTTAATGGTGTAGCCATCGCTCAAAAATACCAACCATATATTGTATTCTTTGCCATTTGCCAGAGGAAAAAAAAAGAAAGAAAGAAAAAACCCCAGAAAAAGTGAAAAAAAAAAACCCCGACTTTGTGCCACTCCCCCCCAAGACACTCCAGATATACCTCCCCATTTGAAGCATCCCAACTAACTGGTAGGGGGGTCCACGCAAACACCCTGTACCCGGTCCCCTCCACCCCCTCACCGATACCAGTTCAACCAATCCCATTATTTCGGGACCTACCTAAGAGACCAGAGTAACTCTGGATACCCCTCTCTGGTTCCCTCCTCCCCAAGCCCTATTCTCTTATATTCTCCCAGTTTCTGAATCTTCTAACTGTATTATCCAGAGACCCTTTTTTAATATTAATAAGCTCCCTGTAACGACATTCTATACTATGTCTTATAATAATGAGATAAATGCATATTTCCCCCATCCCCCCACGCTAGCAAGTAGTTTCCTCCACATGCACCTATTTACCTATATATCACCTATTACACATATAACATATACCAGGGACCGCAACTCATACCACCCCTGGATCTGTTCACTTAGAATTAAGTCCTTTATATTATTATACGATTAGTTTATCTATTCTTTTAAGCGGGTCTATGCCTCCCTTGGCGATTTCTATGTTGGTCCCTAGGGGAGACTTGATGCCACTGTTCAGGCCGCTGTAGGGAGGTCCCAATTTTATATGTCCTCCAATCTGTAAAGTCTACTGTTGGGAGATCCAGTATTTCCACAAATGACTGCAGGTCATCCTTAGTACGTAAAGTTCTGCTGCTGTTCTGCCATTTCTAGAAGCCATCAAGCTGAATGGGAACCCCCAACGATAATTCACCTCCTTTAAAGGCAGGGCTTCCAGCAAAGGCGGAACTGCTTGGCTTTGGTACAAGGTCCTGCGTGTCAGATCTGGGTATAGTGATAGAGTCATACCATCAACTGAAATTTCAGGTCTACTGCGGGACGTTTTCATAATGGTTTCCTTTATTGCATATTTATGTACTCTGCATATAACATCCTTGGATTTCTCCCTAATTTGAGTAGAGTATGTGGGGACTCGATGAATCCAATCTATCTCAATACATTCAGGTGCAGAGGCCCCTATAATCTGACCAAATACTTTTTGGACTACTGAGACTAAGTCGGGTGTTTGGATTGTTTCAGGTAACCCTTTTATGCGGATGTTCTGCCTTCTATCTCTGTTCTCATAATCATCCAACTGGTCCTTATATAGCAAAAAAAACAAAATAAGTGTAGCGCTAAGAAGAAAAGTCTGGAGATGTAGTCTATGAACTAACAGTTCCAAGTTCATGTACTCAAAGAAACATCATTGGGGAGAAGATAAAAGGTCCTCTGGAAAGGATCTCAGCAAGGGTGTATAACATTTGTAGGGGGAGCCCACACACCACCAATGAAAGTGAAAAGGCTTACCGGACAAGATGGACCCAACAAGGCATACGCCAGGTGGAGTCAGTTAAGCTCAGGTGGTGCTGGACTACAGTTGGCCTGGGAGGGCAAAGTTGGTGGAGTGACTACCACGTGGCTACGTTCCTCGAACTTGATCGGGACCAAAAGCATGGGTTGCAGCTCCCAAAGATCGTATTCCTCAGATCAACGGTGGAATCAGCAAAAACCGCAACAAATGGAGAGAAGGAATGGCCAAATAGTGTGAATCCGTTTAAATGGAGATTTATTAAAAATAATGAACACTCACATAAAAGGTATCAAAAGAACAGCGCTGTGAAGAAGTGGCGACAGTGGGGTCCTACCCGACGCGTTTCGTCTGCATAGACGTCATCTGGTCCTTATATAGGTTTAGGACATCCTCATGTTCTTTAATCAGATCTTGGACCTCCATCACCGCCTGTACCATTACCTCATGGTTCTCTTCCAAACTCTTCACCCTATGCCCCAGTGCCCTTGTATCTTCTTTTAGGTCCTCTACCGCTTGCTGGCAAGCCTGCTCCACTGAGCTGATTAGTTGCTGGATATCAGTCTTTGTAGTGAGGGCCCTCAATAGATCCTTGATTTCCCTGATTTCCATCTCTGCATCCCCCGCACCTCCCCTTGATACCGGGGACCATTTCTCTCTTTCTTCCGGTGGGGGACTTGTGGGGTAGCTGGGACCCGCCAGTGCTTGTTTCTCCTCCCTCGCTGCTAATTCCTCCTCCTGTAATGGGGCCCCTCTCTCTGCCACAGCCAGGTCCCCCTTTGAAGACAAAGCATTCAGGGCCATATTATTTGCGGGTTCGAGGGGGGCTATGTTCTAATATCAGGGGGTCTGCTTTTTGCACGTCTCTGTCTTTATTTCCACCCCCCTCTTGGTCATTTTCCATCCTTCCCATATTAGGCACCCCCTCTTCAGGCCTCAAACTGCCTTGTCCCCACACTGCTGTATCTTTTCCTGTATTTGGAGAGTGTTGTTCTACGTCAGGGATGTCTCTCTCAGGAAGCTTCCTCCCTCGTCCTATTGTCGGGGATCCCCTTCCTTGCTCTGTGTGGGCCCGTCCAGCCACTTGTACGCCACGGCCTGATGTCAGTGACTTACAATCTATTTGCTTCCCACTGTCTCGCTTGGCTTCCATTACCCCACTTCTCCTCTCTTCCTGCCCTCCCATGCGATGTCCCTGCTCCGCACGGGGGGATAGGTAAAGTCGTATCCCTCCTGACTCACTCCGGCTCCCTTTTGCCTGCTGCTGCCCGGCTTGTCGGTGTGTGGTCATTGCTAATGTCAATATCTCATATATAATTTTTGGGCAAGAAGGATCAGTATTCCACAAGGATTATATAAGTATGCAGTAGAGCAGTGAGAACGAACCAAGATAGAAGAAGAAATGAAGCTACTGGCCATATATGTCCGTATATTCTTTTTCCTTTCTTACTCCCTTCTTCCTTCTTTCCTTCCCTCTCTTTCTCCCCTTTCCTCCCCCTCCCTCTCCTTCAACTTCTTAGGGGAAGGGAAACCCCCAAAGCAGTCTCTATGAGACAGAACAGGAAGCTACTGTACACAGAGGAGTGTTCTTCCCCCTTTTTAACTTTACAGAGAGGTATGCAGATGGATGTGTGAGTAAAAGCTTGTAAATGTATACGTTAACCCTTTTTTCCTTTGCAGGGCTTCTCAGAGAAAAGAAAAGAGGAGTTTTTATGCGTAGATGGCTGGCAATAGGCAAATAAAGCAGACTAAATTATACGGACCAGTTCAGTCATACTCAGAGTTTTTCAGAGTCTTTCACCACTCAGAACAGGCGATTTTCAATTATATCAATAATCCTCTTCCTCCTGATCCTACTCCAGCTGGCCAGCTTCCTTAGCAGCACTTTAGTTTTTTGGTATGTGGAATAGGTATATGTATAGATGTGAGTTTTAAGGTGCAAGTTTTAAGTACTCCTACCCGATCTTCAGGAGCGTCCATACATTTCATCCCTCCACCAGTCTCCCGTTAACGGTCACGGTTAAGCAGTGTGGGGCTTCCCCCAGGCTTGTGTGGTGGTTGCCATCCTGCTTCATCTCCGTCTCTTGCCACCGCTTGCTGCCACTCCGCCCGTCCTCCAGGACTCCGGGCTCTGGGCTCTTCTCGCCGGTATTCCCGTCCCCAACCTCTCACAACACAGGCATGTGACAGCGGCTTTGATCCAGTCTCCTTCTCTTCTATGCGGTGATACCGCCCACTGGATGACTCACTGCGGGCCGCTCGCCCCTAGACACGGAGAGACACCGCCAGCCGGCAGCCGATCAGCTGAGATCTAGAGATCGATCAGTGGCCGGGACGCCAGGCAAGTAGCAGATCACAGCAGCACGTATCCGACCAGCATGTGGCTAACACAGTTGAGGGCGTCTGTCAATTTCAGCACGGGAGCTCAGACTCACTTCAGCATATTCACTCAGGGAATTGCACTTGGACGCTCACAGCATCACACCTGTGAGCGATACCCCGCCCAGCCTTTACTGTGTTTCTTATGAGATTAATTAATTTTTATAGGACAGTGTACATTGGAATATTGTTTGATTGTAGCTAAAAGTATCAAAAGCACTGAAGAAGTAAAAAAACATGACCCTCACAGTGCATGCTGGCTTTCCAGATGTGAATACACGTGATTTAGCATGAAGATGATACCATCCTCAACTCCCACTCTCGGTTGGTAGGCAAACTGCAAAGGGTCTAAATATTTACTAACCATGGGTCATAACTGATGTAAAACAAGTCTCTCCATGGTCTTCATAATGTGGGAGGTCAAAGCCACTAGTCTATAATCATTGGAGCCACAAGGATGTGAAATCTTCGGCACAGGGACAAGGCAGGACATCTTCCACAACAGCAGGGAAATTTTATCTAAGGTTAAAGACCTGTTGAAGGATACCCCAAGCTGGTCTGCACATGCCCTGAGCACGCCATCAGGGCCTGCTGATTTTCCTGTCTTAAGTCTCCTCAACTGTCTACTCACCTGATCAGCTGTAAAATACATTCATACACTTTCACGTGAAGGAGGAGTAGATTGGTAGATGGTTCCATAAAAAGAACAACTGGTGAAAGTATCCCATAGGGGGGAAACAGAACCCACACTAAAGGAAGAAGGACATCTAGTACGGGGAGTGTAGGTTACTTGTCTCAGCTCTGCTTTCCTACAACTTTGTGTTGAATCTGAGGGAGTCAAAGTCACGGCCTCCAAGTCAAACCTGTTAAAAAAGTGTTCAGTTAATTTGCCCTCTCCACATCTCCCCCAGTCCCTCCACTAACTGGCTTAATGGTTCTCATGCCACTCCAGACCTATGCCATTTTTTTTTTGCTGGAGTTTCCACTCCAACTTTCTTCTATATTTTTCCTTAGCCACTCTAGTCTTCATCCTCAGGTCCCTCTGGATCATGTTTAACTCCTCCCTATTGTACACTCTAAAAGGCATCCTCTTGGAGTTAGGAATATCCATCATATCCCACTGTTACCCACTGTTTAATATTTGAATAACACAGAACAATTCTTGTTGAAACAATAGACTCTACACAGAAATTAATATAATATGTTATGTGCTCAGTAAGCCCATCAATGTCCTTTTTATGTGGCTGACAGAGTGCATTCCAATCCATCCCCTCAAAACTGCCCTAAGGTGGAAGAGGAGAAGAGATGTATGCATATTGTACATACTGCATAGACAATACTGCAAAAATCTCTTTTGGATTCAAAAGGGTGACCGACCAGAATTGGTCCTTTTGCTTTACTGCCCGAATTCTGGAATCCTTCCATGGCCACTAAATCATGAGAGCTTATCTGCCACAACAGTGTCCTCAACCATCTTAACCCACCCATGTTCAACTTCCGGGGTTTACCTCTAGAAGCCTGCTACATGTCTACCTCCTCCTCACTGCTGGCATCCCAACTCTCCTATTTATTGTGCTGCTTATGTGTACTGGTAACAGGGAGGGAATCAGGATAAAGAAGGCCCTGAGACTGAAGGAAGTCCTCTTTTAAGGCTACATTCATAGCTGTGAATGTGCCTGACTGACACTGACTGATTACATGCGAGAACCCCAGTGTGGTTTCCTGGTGATTAGCTGCAGGAGGCAGCCCCTTGAAAGCAATGGGAGGCTGCTGATTCCTGCAGCTAATAACAGATGCTCTCATGCAATCACTCAGTGATCACCTGTGAGTGATCAGCCATGGATGCAGACAGTCTGCATCTGGGAACTATCACTCACAGGTAATCACTGCATGAGTGATTAATTGCATGCGGCTGCTATTAGCTGCAGGAGCCGGAAGCTTCCCTTTGATTTCAATGGGGCTGCCTCCCACAGCTAATTGCCAGGAACTCCTGCTGGGGTTCTCAGATGTAATCAGTGTTGGGCCCATTCACAGAGATATATGTGGACTTACTAATGCTGCTGCTATTTGTATTGCCTCTTTCAAAGATGACAACACAGAACACACGTCCTGAATAAGAAGACACTGACATTATGTATTTGCACTAATATGCATTTATGGGCTGCTGATGCCAGTGCAGCCACTGCAGCATGGCCAAGGTCCATTTCCAGTGGTGAACATTTCACTTATCAGGAGGTTAGAAGGCAGCTGGTGTTGCCATTTAATTTCAGTCAGCCAAACCGCAACTGTGTATGACTGCCTTAATTGGCTGTAAACTCCTCTGACCTACTGGTGGAGATCATGGAAGATAGGGTACCTAACTAGGAACTGCTGCATCACCAGGTTGAGGATGTGCGGAAGACCAGGCATGTGTGGGATTTGTCCCTGCCAAAGGGTTGACAGTAGGTTGGTGACATTGCCACACTTGACTATTTTTGGCATAAAATGGCATGGTGTCTTCACCTCTCAGGCTGCCCCTGAAGAGCTCACCCCAATGTGCCTACTGTCTCCAGACACACAAGCTGCAAAAGCGTGGCAGCATTTTAGATGGGCCATTGTGTTAGTTCACTTGGATTAGATTGGTGGTTCTGAGGATTCACTGGATGTTGAGGGAAGGCAGAGGTGACTGAGCAGTGATCATCACTGAGTTACACTACATGGGGCAGCACCACCAGTTTCAGTGGTGTGCCCAATCCTGCATTCCACCCAGCTGACAACAAATTGGCCCAGCAGACCATGAAGGATATTAAACATTCTTGCCCATGCTTGCTGGATCAGGTATCTGTAGTCATGTGGACCCTGCTGCTAACCACAAGCTCCAGCAACATAAAGACATAACCTTCCACACTTCCACATAGTGGAGGACCAGGATGGCCTTCTGGGTGAAAAAATGGTGGTTGGGGACTTGCCGCTATAGAACAACACAGACTGGCAGGCCACCAGTTTGATCAGGAGCAGCTGTAAAGGCAGAAATTGTCCTAAACTGTCCTTAATTCTTCCTTCTGCTCCAGCAGCTGAAGGAGAGAAACTTGCCTTGTCAAGGGCGTAGCCGGAGATGGCAGGGAAAAAACATTCAGGGGCAACCACAATTGGAAGCGCTGATCGGGACAGTCTTGAAAGGACAAACAATCAAAAAGCTCAATGAGATAAGGAGAAGAGGAGATGGAAGGGTGGGGTTAGTACATAACATACCTGGTCCTACTAAGTTTGATTCCATGCTGACCCTCTTCACTGGTTGATGGTCCATAAGCTATGCCTCTCAAACCCCTTAAATAAAAAAAAAATATCTTGACACTATAGCATTAAGGGACTCATGAGAAATTAAGCAGACTTTCACGCGTGAGAGCCATGTGATAACTCAGACTAGATGATGAAGATAATACAGCCCTTTTAAGACCAGGGAATCTTGCAACTGCACAGACACAAATACAACAAAGGACACAAACACCTCATGAATTACTTACAGCACTTTATTAAAGGATAAAATAGAGTACATACTCACAAAGGCAAAGGTAGTAACAGTGTTGTACGTAACCAATGAACCGAAAGGTTGAAAAAGGGGGCACATTCCTTGAAACGTGTCAGCTGGTATTATGTCATTGATTTGAATCAAAAGAGTTCAATCATTTGGTATGCCTTCCAGTTCCTTGGTTACATACAATGCTATTACTACTTTTGCGAGTATGTACTCTATTTTATCCTTTAATAAAGTTCTATGGATAATGCACTAGGTGTTTGCACCTTTGTTCTATTTGTGTCTCTTAAATCCCTTGTCAGATACAGATTCTTGTGCAGTGGTGGAAGAAGTGGAAAGGGAGAGGCAAGACCAAGGAGAACTGTGGGGCCTTTGGCTGCTGAACAGTATTATTCATGTGCTTCTCCATTAAGCTTTGTGGTGAACAGTTATGCCGCGTACACACGGTCGGACTTTTCGTCTACAAAAGTCCAACGAACGCTGACGGACTAAAGCTGGCTGGTAATCCGATCGTGTGTGGGCTTCTCCGGACTTTCAACGTACTTTTTTAGCCTCAAATCCGACGGACTTTAGATTTGAAACATGCTTCAAATCTTTACGTCGTAACTACGATGGACCCCGAAGTCCGCTCGTCTGTATGCTAGTCCGACGGACAAAAAAACGACGCATGCTCATAAGCAAAAACTAAACGGAAGCACTCGGTCTAGTAAAACTAGTGTTCGTATTGTAGGTAGCACATTCATCACGCTGCAAAATCTGTGATCGTTGAATGCAGCGCATTTTATTTCTTCTTTACGAATGCTCTAAAGAACGAAGGTGTTTTGCTGTTCATAATCAGAGTTCTCCCAAACTGATTTCTGGATTCTTTTTCTCTTTGATCCCATGAATGATATAGTATGCTTTTTAAAAACAATGTTTCCATACTAATAATACTTTTTCAATTTTTTTTTTTTTAGGTTTGTAAAGTTACCACAAAGAACCCATTATTCTATTTTTTTTTTCTAGTGATTATTTTTTAGTTTTTAGATAAAGTTAACCCAAAGCACCGTTTTTGGTTATGTAGATTTTTTTATTTTCAAGACTTACCACTTGAACATTATTAACATTAGTAATGTATTTTTGGTGTGTTTTTTTCAAACTCAATGAGATTGTTGTCCCTTGTTAATTTAACATTGTGTGTAAAATCAATGATTTAAAAGAAAACACATAAAGTCTTTTGCTAAACTCAAAAAAGATCCATTTATTCATGGTCAAAATAAAATAAAGAGGAAGTCAACGCTGGCAAAAGTCTGTGTACAAGAAAATTGGGATCTTGCGGAGTCCATATAAGAGGGAGCACAATCTGGTCCAAGAATCCCAGAGATCAACAGCACCAGCAGATGATCTAGATGTCCCCAGACTGTGGTCCTACAACAGCCTGCGTCTTCTGTCAGACCAGACTGAACCCAGGTCATCACTTTCTTCTCTTCCCTGCAGCCTTTCCTCCACGCTGCCCTGCAGCCTTCCCTGTAGCCTTCTTTTGAGGCTGTGGCTCTGGTGTTTCAGTTGTGGCAGGAGGAGGAGGAGGAGGAGGAGGAGGGGGGGCTGCCTCATGCAGGTATCCTGCCTGCTGATATAGGGGGTCAGCAAAGCCAACAAACGGTCAAAAACGGGGTCCGTCATCCGGAGAAAGTTCCTGAAATCCTCAGGATTATTCTCACGGATCTCACGGAGCAAAGGCATGTGACAGAACTGGTCACGCTGAAGCAACCAATTCTTGGTCCATGAACTCCTCCTCGCCCTGTTCATGGACTGGTCTTGGGCTGAAGAATAAACTACAGCACCAAACACATACAATGCACGAGCTCGACGACGAGTACGTACAGGTAACATGGTTTCAAAACGGTCGGCTGGTCAGAACGCACTTAACAGAACGCACTGAAGAACAGCAAGGCCTGTGATTAACGACCTGAAAATCAGGAACGAGCGGCCAATAAAACAAAGATTTCTCAATGCCAACTGACCAAACGCACTGAAAAGCAGATACAAACCTCACAAGCACAGACTGAACAACAGTTAAAACGAACTGAAAAATACGAGTCTCACAAGCGCGAATCGTCTCTCACCAAACTTCTACTAACACGAGATAAACACGAGATTAGCAGAAGGAGCCCAAAGGGTGTCGTACGGGCTATTGAACTTCCGTTTTATAGTCTCGTCGGACTTGGTGTACGTCACCGCGTACTAGGCTGTCGTACTTTTGTGTGGTCGTGTGTAGGCAAGTCCGTTCGTAAGAAAGTCTGCCGCAAGTCCGCCGAAGGTACGCCGGAAGTATGTCGGACAGGCTGTCGGACTTTTGTAGGTGAAAAGTCCGACCGTGTGTACGCGGCATTATATGTCTCCTCATGCATTTGATTTTTTTAGTTTATTAAAAGTCAGCAGCTACAAAAAGCATAGCTGCTGACTTTTAATAAACCGACACATACCTGTCCCACGGTCCAGCGATGCGGCTGTCCGGAGCCTTGCTCCTCTCCCCCTCCTCGGCGCCTCCACTTATACTGTGGGCACCTGGCCATGACAGCTTATGGCTCCACAGCCAGGTGCGTTCTGCTATTGGCCAGCCAATCTTCTGGGACCTGTGTTGTGTCCCAGAAGATCTCTGGCAGGGAGGGGCCACCTAGGGTGAGAGGAGGTGTCGCCTAGGCGGCCGAGAACAGGAAGGAGGAAGTGGGACAGGAAGTCCCACTATAAAGAGGGCACACACTCCCCCCCCCAAAAAAAAATGACATGCCAAATGTGGCATGTCAGGGGGCGAGGAGTGCTTAAAGCGGAAGTTCCACTTTTGGGTGGAACTCTGCTTTAAGCTGCCCCTGGATGATATCCTGCCTCACTGATGTTGTGCCTTCCTTCACTTTCCTCGTGTACATACTTGGTACTGTCTGTAGTCAAAAAAAGGACTGTTGAGTCTATTTGCTGTAAATACAATGGGTGGTACACACTGCAAATTCACAGTGATGGAGCACTGAAAAGCACAGTGAATGCAAGTGGTTACACTCCACTGTCTAAAGCCCACCACACTGCAATTAACTGTAATGTAGCAGTGGCAATATACAGCATTATATATACCAATGTATAGCATAATAAGTAGTACATTAACACTGTACATTAGCACTAACGCAACTATCTCAACAAAACAAACACAACACAACTAACGCTGATGGGAGAGATGACCTTTATAATAGGGGAGCAGTTTCCAAGTCTTGCTATTGCTCCTACTCTGCCACCTGATTGTAGTTTACAGTTCATGCTATGAACTGTGGGAGATTTGCGTTTAGCCCTTAGGCAAAGCCACAAGTTCACTGTTTGGGCAAAAAGTGAACAAGCAAAATTGGCCACAGACTCAACCCAGAGGCGAACCCAAACCTCATTCCTATTTTGGACCAAGAATCCCAGCAGGTTTACTTTAAGCCCTGGTTCACACCAGTGCAACTTGTCATGCGACTTGACAGTTCAAAGTCACATGACAAGTCACACCCCATTTGTGGCAATGGAACCGTTTAAATTGCTGCGACTGAAGTCGCAGCACCTTTAAAAAGGTTCCTGCACTATTTCTGTGTGATTTCTGTGTGACTTGCATTGACATCTGTTGAATCAATTTGCACAGATATCAGCAAGCTGCACATGACATTGCACTTCTTTGAAGTTGCGCTGAAGTAGCGGGACTTAAAAATGGCACTGATGTGAACCAGGGCTAAAGGCTATTTATCATCTTTTGGTAAAAACATGCAATCTTCTTCTTACCTATATACAGTAACCCCATGAAAATATGTGCTTAAAATGATAAAACATAAAGTAAAAATATAAATGCAAAAAATATATGTCTTATGCCCTGTACATACGGGTGGACTTTTCAGCAACAAAGGTCCGACAGTCTTTCCGACCGACTTCCGACGGACTTTCGAATGAACGGACTTGCCTACATATGATCACACCGAAGTCCGACGGATTCGTACGTGATGACGTATGACCGGACTAAAATAAGGAAGTTCATAGCCAGTAGCCAATAGTTGCCCTAGCGTCGGTTTTCGCCCATTGGACTAGCATACAGATGAGTGGACTTTTCAACCGGAATCGAGTCCGTCGGAAAGATTTGAAACATGTTCCAAATCTAAAGTCCGTCAGATTTTCGACCGAAAAAGTCCGCTGCAGGTCCAATGAAGCCCACACAAGGTTAAATTGTCTGCCGGACTCGGTCCGTCGGACCAGTCCGGTCGAAAAGTCCGCTCATGTGTACGCGGCATAAGTAAACAGAAAACAAAACCGGTAAAAAACAATAAAGTCTATCTAAAAAGTGCACAGGGAGCATATAAAAGTTCCATATACACCCATATCTGTAGTTTTAAACACTAAAGCTTGTTCACACATTTCCACCTTTACATAAGTGATTCGAGTCACTCACAAGATTTATATGACCTATACGAAAAATGCACTTAGTATAATGTTGCTATTTCTTTGTTTTTTCACTCACTTCACTTTTCTCAGATATCAAGCTCCACATCACTCTTATGCCCCGTACACACGGTCGGATGATTTTTCGACGGAAAATGTGTGATAGGACCTTGTTGTCGGAAATTCCGACCGTGTGTAGGCTCCATCACACATTTTCCATCGGATTTTCCGACACACAAAGTTTGAGAGCAGGAGATAAAATTTTCCGACAACAAAATCCGTTGTCGGAAATTCCGATCGTGTGTACACAAATCCGACGCACAAAGTGCCACGCATGCTCAGAATAAATAAAGAGATGAAAGCTATTGGCCACTGCCCCGTTTATAGTCCCGACGTACGTGTTTTACGTCACCGCGTTTAGAATGATCGGATTTTCCGACAACTTTGTGTGACCGTGTGTATGCAAGACAAGTTTGAGCCAACATCCGTCGGAAAAAATCCTAGGATTTTGTTGTCGGAATGTCCGAACAAAGTCTGACCGTGTGTACGGGGCATAACAGTAAAAACTTTATTAAAATCTCTTAAAATCCAATAAAGCACTTATATGTTTCTATGCTAATCCCAGCACAGAAAGGAAACACTCACATACAGAAATTATCTGTGGTGCCAGCATATTATAACATGAAAAAGTCCCTTTTTGTAAAAGACCCACTTTGTAAAAGACCCACTGAGGACAAAATGTGTCACGGGGTATAATGAGTGCCCACAACACAATGATGTAAGTAAAAAAAAATTACATTACCGCATATGCTTTAGTAGAAAGCATGATCCCAACAGCAGCAATAGCAGTCATTCCTTTTCATAATTAACAAGCCATTCCCAAAATAGCCACAGGTGTCTATAATTGTGGACATTTCCATTTCCACACATAGACTTAATCTTAACTCAGTGATATACATAAAAGTTTGGTTTGTAATCACACGATTGCTGAATTGTACTCTAATGGTATTTTCTTCTTTACATGGTTGGAAAGGTAAAGTACTGCTCAAAAGATACCAATGAAAGTGAAAGCCATGGGCAAGCAATTCCAGCTGCAAAAAACAGCCAATAGTTACAGCACCAACCAGTAAAGTGAACTAAGAAGCACTGTTGACATGTGTTAAGCCATATTGTTGGGAAGCTGTTCAACAACAGCCTATTAACAATACATATCTAGGGCTTAACGGAACTGAAACCAACTATTTGGATCACAGCTGCCATTCTTCAGTTTTACAGAATATGTTACCAATCATCTGATTGGCTGCAAAAACAACAATTTGTTCCTTCCCTCTGTTTGAAATAGCTTCAGAATTCCTTAATTTGGAAAACTATTGACTGACAGAAGAAGGGCTCAAATACACTAGTTCCAGGAAGCAAAGGTAAGATTCAAAAGAGAAGATGTGGAAAAGGAGACGATGAACAATAAAAGGTTCATAGACAATATCATATCACCTAAGCCGTGAAAAGCAACCTGCAAGCACTCATGGATGCAGATGCTGGCAGCCTTGGAGAACCAAGTTGAGAACAAGGAGACCATAAATTAGGTACAGTGGGTCATATACCTTTTCTTGATAAAATACATAAGGTATGCACAAGGAATGCATTGGTCTGATATAACCCTATTAAGTCCTGTCTTACAGGAAAAAGTAAAAAACTGAAAAAAATGAATTGAAAACTAATTTTCCTTACTATATTATAGTCATTTTCTATACAATGACTGAACAACATATTGGCAAATTTCCGAAAACTGTCATTTACTGACAGTTTACACTATGGAAATGTTTATATGTGGTCCACTGAAAAAGAAACATTGGAACTTTTAATCAATTCTGATTTTTTCCTTGTGTGTTGTGATTGTAACTAGTTATGAAAAAATATGAGTGAGCCACAAGAAATGTTATTAAGACTCTGGATCATGGAAATATTATGGGGAACCACAAAAGATTGCTATTGGACGGAATAGCTGTATCAAGTAGCTGAATACTTATTCAAATGCATTTAGCATATGGCAAACAAGACTAAACCTTCCCATTTCACGGAATTCTTTACAAAGCTTTTAAAAATGTCATTGTAGTTTCTTATCAAGTTAAAGCATATGCATCTGCATTGATTAAAAATAGCTTTAAACAAATTCAAATTTGTAGGTAGGTTTATCTATGCCTTTCAGAAAATCAATTATGTTTAAAGGAGTTGTAAAGGCAGAAGGTTTTTTTTATCTTAATGCATTCTATGCATTAAGATAAAAGCCTTCTGTGTGTAGCAGCCTCCCCAGCACCCTTTAATACTTACCTGAGCCCTCTCTCTGTCCAGCGATATCCACGAGTCCCTAGGCCATTTCTGACTCTCCCTCCTGATTGACTGAGACACAGCAGTGGCGTCATTGGCTCCCCTCGGATGTCAATCAAAGTCAGTTAGCCAATCGAGAGAGAGAGGAGGCAGGACTGAACAGCAGCTCCATGTCTGAATGGACACACTGAGCTGCAGCTCGGCTTGGATGCCCCCATAGCAAGCTGCTTGCTGTGGGGGCATTCGGCAGGAGGGAGGGGCCTAGAGCAGGGAAGAGGGACCCCAGAAGAGGAGGATCTGGGCTGCTCTGTGCAAAATCAACTGCATAGAGGAGATAAGTATAACATGTTTGTTTTTTTGTTTTTTAAAGAGACTTTACAATCACTTTAAGGTGTATCTGTCTATATATTTTTTTTGTTTTGTTTTAGAAAACATGGCGAAAGCTTAGAACCCCTGGCAGGTTTTACTGCTATTTGGGTATCCGTTGGAGAGGCTTTCCCTCATTTTCTGTTCTAGGGACAACTTTTTACAAGACAGGCAGTGAGGAAAAGTCTGCAACAGGGAAAAAAGACAACAATACAAAGCTGAGAAAAGTTCTAACATTCCCCTAATAAGGTAATAATAAAAGAAAAATTCCCTGTCCGTGTCACTGTTAGCGGGATTTCCACTCACTTCCTGTCCTGGGCATAACATTTTTCCCCAGAGCCTTCAGAAACAGTGAAATCTGACTGGAGTTCTAAACTAAACTAAAAAAAAAAAAGTGTTGGGCATGCAGTCGAAAGGTACATGATGTGGCTTTTGATGTGCTTATAATACCACTGTGGAATTAGGAAACAGGGATCTGGTAGGAAGGATAATTCTTGTAGCATGAACCATGGCCCATTCTAGTTGCCCCCGGTAACAACTGAACAATGTAAACCTTTGATGACAAAAAACAGAAACAATATTCATAGAGATTTTTATTCAAATGCTGTATGATTCACACTTACTGCATGTATTAAAAATAATAGCTAGCTAAATCTCTAAAACTCACAAATTCTACCACATGTACTTTTTTGACCGTAGCAGACCCTCAAATATAAAAAGTTATTTTTTACAACTGCCATTTTGGCGGTTTTTTGAGCGGTAGGGGGGATTCCAGCTGCATAAATAAATCTGATAATACAATGGAACATGCTGCAATGTGCAGTGTGCACTGGGTCCCCTGGAGGATTCAACAAAGATTTTAACTTCTGGCAATACATTTTTTTTTACTCATAACTCTATACCTCTGGTATAAGGCAACCATGTTAGCCTCTTTCTCCTATTCATACTGACACCTAAATATCAAATGTATGATCAAAACAGGCCGACAACCCACATGGAGGGAGGTATACTGGAACATATTGGTACATTTTTGGAAATATACTAATGGTATTAAGATGTACCGTATATAAAAAAAAAAAGCACACAAAATTGTAAGAAACTTTCAGGTAAGGAGGATGAATATGTGTTAATCTAAATATTCATTCATGAATTTTTATACTAAATCCATACCACCCATGTTTACCTCTCTGTCCTGACATTTGGTCCTAAAATAGAACTAAACAGTCCTATCTTTTATATACAAGGACACTGCCAGTCTCTGTTTGATCTATAATTGCCATGGTGATGCACATGTGGTCAGTTATGACATCAGACATTTGATGGTTTGATAGCTCAGCTAATGCCGTGTACACACAGTCGAACTTTTCAGCTACAAAAGTCCGACAGCCCGTCCGACAGACTTTCGACAGACTTTCGACTGACTTTTGTTGGACTTTCAACAGATTTTCTAACGACCGGACTTGCCTACACACAATCACACCAAAGTCAGATGGATTCGTACGTGATGACGTGCACCGGACTAAAATAAGGAAGTTGATAGCCAGTAGCCAATAGCTGCCCTAGCGTGGGTTTCTGTCCGTCGGACTAGCATACAGACGAGCGGATTTCTGGGTCCGGCGGAGTTACGACGTAAAGATTTGAAGCATGTTCCAAATCTAAAGTCCATCAGATTTGCGACTGGAATAGTCCGCTTTAGGTTCGGTGAAGCCCACACACGATCAGATTGTCTGCCGGATTTGGTCCGTCGGCGTCTGTCGAACAAGTCCAGTCGAAAAGTCCGACCATGTGTACATGGCATAAGAGTGTAAAGCTGCTGTGGCAGCTATTGTTTACAGCATGCCAACTGTTTTGGGAAATCATTCAATTACTGGGTTTAATTCCACTTTAAGCTCACCATACATTTTATAATTTGACCATGCAGTCTTTGTACAATCCTCTTTAGACTTACCAAATTGTGTAATATGAGGACATACCTAAGCTATACATTCAATCTATATCCAATCTGACAGGTTATTGTACTACATAGTTGTTTGCATGCCTAAAATAGATTGCACAATCAGATTGAAACATTTGTGATTTTTCCCTTTGGTGCAGAATGCAGTCAGGCCCTCCAGAGGATGTCTTATCTTCAGCCTTGAAAACCCTACAGAGGCTGCCTTATCTTCAGCCTTGAAAACCTTACGCTTATACTATCATATTTAAAGATCTAATAAAAGTAATATTCTGCACAGGCTCTCAGAGAGGCTGCTTTCTAATGGTAATGTGGAAGAACAACTGCCCATCAGCACTGGATAGCTTTATTTTTATTTTTTTTTATTTCAGGTACTTATATAGCGCCGTCAATTTATGCAGCACTTTACATATACATTGTACATTCACATCAGTCCCTACCCTCAAGGAGCTTACAATCTAAGGTCCCTAACTCACATTCATACATACTAGGGACAATTTAGACAGGATATAATTAACCTACCAGCATGTCTTTGGAGTGTGGGAGGAAACCGGAGTACCCGGAGGAAACCCACGCAGGCACAGGGAGAACATGCAAACTCCAAGCAGGTAGTGTCGTGGTTGGGATTCGAACCAGCGACCCTTCTTACTGCTAGGCGAAAGTGCTGCCACTACACCACTGTGCTGCCCAGACACTTACTATACTTATGGTGGACACAGTACCTCTATAAGGGTTTATTAACACCAGATGCATTGGGACGGCAATGGGAAGCTATTCCAGTGCAGTCCAATCACATGAACAAAGCAAAATGCCTTGTCTTCTATATGCACCGGTATACACTACTATGTTGCAGTGATGTGTGGGCATGGTGTGCTGAAAAAAGTACTGCATGGCAGGCAATGGAACTTTAAGATATTTCTGTCTGACAGCTTTATACAATTTAAGAAAAAAAATCATTGCACTAATCTCAGTCAGTTCGCGCTGCACAGCAATGCAGCAGCAGGTGTGAACCAGGCCTTATTAAAATTATATCAGCACTGTCTGTTTTATGAAGTGGTCTTGGGATATTGGGGCATGCGTTCTTAAGATTGTTAGCCACAGTATCACTATCGTGCATGTCTGAAAACACAAGCTTATATTACCTGAGGCAATTTTGTATTATGTAGTTGGATCTATAATTAACCTAAAACTTTTCTGCATTTAGATCTACATTTGATCAGATCAGTTAGTTCATCTCTAAATTTTTGTACAGGTGTACTCTATAACTGTACGTGAAGCCCATCAATATAAAAAATATAATTATAATTAAAATGGGAAAGTTAAAAGATCAAACCTCACAAACTAGCTCCAATAAATAAGGGAAAGCCTTTTTTGTAAAAAAATATTGACTTCACTGCTCACATTACTTCCATATAAGGGTCCAGTCTACATTCCCATGATTTACTATTATTATTTTGTCTTTGGCTGATCTGAAATGCTGAAAGGTTGATGAACAGGCTGAGAAAAGAGTTTTGCAGAGGATTTGGCCCAAGCTGCAAGTTAAAAATGCCCAGAAATTAAGTGAGAATGGAAACTCAGAACATTAGTCAGTACATCAAATACCTTTTTTTCAATACGAGAGATGAGTAGGGCATTCAATGGTCACAAGTTGCAATAAACAGCTTACCCCCTAGTGCTTGATATTATCAAGGGTTTATTGCATTATAGTATTATATTAGTCTGCATTACTTCCTCTCGCATTATAAATTGAAGGCAAAGATACAAAGAAAAAAAAAAGCCTATCATTCAAAATAGTATCTAACAATTTATGGAACAGAATAAATGGATTTCACATACTAAGTAATCCAGTTTGTAAATTAAATAGCATTTATTAATTACAGGTTTATAGCATAGTTTACATATATATTTTGTGCATTCACATCAGTCCCTGCCCTCAAGGAGCTTACAATCTAAGGTCCCTAATTCACATTCATACTGTCAGGAGCATTTAGTGCTCATGTTCCTCATTGCAGCATCCGGGGTTTCGGCTATGGACCTCTCCTTGTCTGTCTGTCAATCTGCAGGCTGATTATTGTGATCAGTCTCTGGGTGGAAACCAAGCCTGTTATAAGCCAGCTAAACCCTCATTTGGATGGTTGTGATAGAGTGTGATATGTGTGTTGTTCCTGATCAAGCCCCCTGTCTGCCCTGCTCTGCTAGATTGGATTTCCCTGTGTATGATTTTGGACTGGATTTTGGACTATTCTCTGAACTCTGAGCCTGCCATTTACCTGCACTGTCATAGAACCACTCTATCTGTCTGCGAACCACAAGTATCTGTTTGCGTTGCTCAGTTCGCACCTGCCCTGGCATGGTGGCCAGGCACTATAGCATTGTGTATAAGTCCTGGGGGCAACTGAGTACCGGTAGGCCTGCTTGCCTTATGGGAAAGGGGGCTGCTATAGGTGAAGAACACAGTAGCCAGCTATAGTGTCTGACCACCTGCATTTTAAGTTGATGTGACATTATCACAAGCCTTTAACAAAAAAAATTCTATGAATATGGACTCTACACAGGCCTGTTTATTTGCTGAGGAAATTTGCAAACTGACACTCCAAGTTAAGGAACTGTCTTTGCATATGACCCTGCTAGAGGGTCAGTCAAAGCTTTTTTCAAGGCCTTAGGTTTACTCTATGATTATCCTGACCATGCCCACTCAGCTGAAACTAACCTTAGGTCATTACGTCAGGATAAACGCACCGCTGAACTATACTGTTCTGATTTCCGCCGCTGGGCACCCGACTCACGGTGGAATGACCCAACTCTAAGAAGCCAGTTCAGGTTAGGCTTATCGGACTCCATCAAAGACTCGTTAGTACACTGCCCTGAACCAAAGTCATGGAATGAAGGGGGTACTCGGGATAACGTTAAGCTTATCACGGATGTTGGTTACCGGAAAGTATTATCGGGTACCGGAGAGAAACTACTTTGTATATGTATCTTCAGATTCTATTTGCAAGATATTAAGTTATGTGTAATGCCCCGTACACACGGTCGGATTTTCCGATGGACAATGTCCGATCGGAGCGTGTTGTCTGAAATTCCGACCGTGTGTGGGCTCCATCGGACATTTTCCATCGGATTTTCCGACACACAAAGTTGGACAGCAGGAGATAAAATTTTCCGACAACAAAATCCGATCGCGTCAATTCCGACCGTGTGTGGCCTGTTCCGACGCACAAAGTGCCACGCATGCTCAGAAGAAATTCCGACACGGGACAGCTCAGTCTGGTAAACTTAGCGTTCGCAATGGATACAGCACTTTCGTCACGCTGCAATGTTAAAAATGGTTTAATACAGCGCACTCTCTTCTTCTTTATAATGTGACAAGAATTAAGTAGTTTTGATGCTCATATTCACACACACTTCTCACAAACTTATTTCGTTACTATTTATCGGGATTCCCTCAATATATTTTGATTTCTCACATCTGACAACATATTTTTTTTATTTTTTTTGGACTTTAATGTAGATTCTTTTTTTGTTTTTCTCTTTTTTAATTTTGTTTTTTGGTGATTTGGATTAGTACTCCCGAAAATGTTTGTGTGTTTTTTGTGACAAGTTCCCACAACACCATTGATATGTTGTTCTATTTAATCTGTAGGAGATTGTTTGGTGTTGTTGTCCCTTGTTAATTTCACATTGTACTTTAGAAATGTACCTGAATCGTCACCAACAAACTGTCCTTTTTGGATGAAAACACACACAGGAGAGTAGAATTTACCTAAAAAAATTTTATTAAGGGGTCACAACTATAAACAAAGAGGGAGGCAACGCTGGAGAAACTGCAGAAGTGGGCGAAGCCTTGGACCCCCAGGGCAGACATCAATTATTTAAAAGCAAAATTGGTGGCCTTAGGAGTCCTTATCTAAGGGAGGGCAGTGTGGTCCAGAAGTCCCAGAGATCATGAACAGCAGCAGATGACATCTGTGTCCCCAGGCTGTGGTCATACGAGAGACTGCAGCTTTTGTTAGACCAGACTGAACCCAGGGTCATCACGCTTTGGTCTTCCTTCCACGCTTCCTTCCAGCCTTTGACTGTGGTGGTGGAGTTGTGGCAGCAGGAGGAGGAGGAGGAGGAGGATCGTCGATCTCAATAACATCCGTCTTGTGTGTCAGTTCCCCACTCTCCCCCTTACGTAGGACTTTATAAATCAGGTCCTCAGAGATCTTGCATTGGCCCTCCTGCATGCCCTGCAATTTGGTGGCAGCCATGCAGGCAAAGGCCTCTTCAGGACTGGGGAAGGCTCTGAGGGACGCCGAAGCCTCCTGGATCAGCCTGTACGCTGAATCCTGCACAGGACTGGGAGTCATCTTCCTGGCTCGTTTATGTGGCAGGCGGAGGGGAGGAACCTGAGACTCAGTCAGGCTGCGACTTGTCCCAGGCTTCTCTTGGCTGCCACTTAGCCCCGCCACCTCCTGGCTGCCACTAATCCCTGCCTCCTCCTGGCTGCCACTAATACCCGCCTCCTCCTGGCTGCCACATTCCACAGCCTCCTCCTGGCTGAGGTCTTCCTGTGTATGAAAAAGGGACATAGTTTTAGTATTGTTTTCATCAATCACACACAATTTTCACCTCCTGACTGCTGCAAATTGAATGTTAACAAATATAACAGACTATCCTTCTGAGCCCAGCATTTTTCATTCTTGTCCCAATTTTGGGTGCCCACTACTGTCTATTGATATGTAAAACACTTTTTTTAATCAGCAATTAATGATCAATAATAACATCTAGTAAACATCATTTATTTATTGCCCAGAAATCTGTAGAAGAATTCTATACCTGACTCCAGCTAAGCTCCTCCACTTCTTCCTGGCTGGAAGGCCCAGGTTGGACATCGGAAGCCTCAGCTGGGATGGAAGGAAGCGTGGAAGGAAGAGTTGAGAGAGATTCCCTGACTTCAGTGTGGTCTGACAGAAATCACAGTCTCTCATAGCACCACAGCCTGGGGACATAAATGTCATCTGCTGCAGCTCCGGATCTCTGGGAATCTGTGACCTTCTTGCGCTCCCTAAGATACGTGCTCCTCAGGCCACCAATTTTGGCTTTTAAATAAGGGATGGTTGCCGTGGGGACCACCGGCTTCACCAACTCCAGCAGTTTCTCCAGCGCTGCCTGCCTCTTCTGTTTGTGATTATAGTGGGGGTGTCTCACTTGCCACAGACAGGGCAGCTCCCTGTACTTGTCAATGAACAGGGGCAGGAAATTGTGGTCATTGAACACATCCATTTTCTCTGCAAGACACAACACAAGACAAACCCTAATGTCAGGCCAAACTCCCCTAATCTTGTTACAATATAGGCTTCCATTTCGAAGCAGTATAGGCCCAAGTTTAGATCCTACCTTCGTTAGCACGATCGGCATCTCCGATGCTCCTTCCTCTGTTCACAGATCGTACGTAAGACGCGCGCGTTACGATTTATACACACTGCGCATGCGTATAACTCCGCCTGCCCCTGACGTTCTTTCTATTCTATTCCCCGCCCCTTTTCGTTCGGCGCAGTGGAGGAAGAGCACATGGCGGATAGACAGCAGGATCGTGCTAATTACAGCAACGAGGAGGAGGAGGAGGAAAGGCCGGAGCCTGAAACGTCCCGATCCAGAAGGAGATTAAAGGACTCAAATATGTCCTTTGGGGAGATGTTGGAGATGGTGGACATCCTGAAGAAGGCCGACTATGATGGAAAGTATGGGCCTTACCCCAACCACAATGTCCGAAAGGCCAAGATCATGGCGAAAGTGGTCAGGAGTCTGCACCGGAAATTCGGGGTACGACGATCGAAAGATCAGCTCAGGAAGCGGTGGTCGGACCTGAAATTACGAGAACATGAGCAGTACAGAAAGATCCGGAGAGTGCTGCAAAAAAGTAAGTAGTTGTGCTGTGTTCCTATTTTTTTTGTGTTTATTACGTTCGTGCTGCTCCATGTGCTTTTAGGAACTGTTGTACAGTTTAAAATGGCAACTTTCATGTTCATGGGCACATTATTCGTTTGGATCACACATTTTTATTTCGGACGATAAAATACCATTGTTTAGGCCATATGCATTTGGCCACCATTTTGACGCCCTATACTTGTCTTCAAAGAATTGGGTTGTGTAGATGGCTTTGTTACTAGAATGAAATGCAAACTAGATTCTGTGTAAGGAGAGGACACTCAGCAGCTGTTTTCACATCTGGACACTGGAGCACTAGTGTGGGACCCCAGAACACCATTTTTATTAGGGGGGCCACACAGGTGCTCCAGTGTATACTATAGGGGGGTCTCCATCTGTGAAGCTTGTACTAAACAGGTAAAGTATTGAAGCTTGACAAAGGACAATAAAAAAGCTACATCTTGGAACTCGGCTAAAATAGATAATTGTACCCCACTTCCAAGCAATGTTTCATCTTTATAGTTCTGCCATCAAATATCTGTGTGCTAATTATACCATTTTTGTTTTACATAGGGGAGAAAAGACTCAGAGGACACCCCTCATCCGAGGAGACCAGAGCCCCCCCCCCCCCTCTGGAAGAAGGGGAAATCCACCCAACACAAGATGAGCAGGAGGAAGAAGACGTGGTGGAACTAGTCACCACAACAGGTGAGTGTCTGCAACCACAGGCTCAGATAAGAGATGGATGGCGGCATTTTTTTTAGGCCTAATTTATTTTGGGTTTCCTCACTTTTTAGGTGATCGTGAGGTTGTGGATGAAGATCCTTTCACATCAGAAAGTGCCCAGATCCTGATTGGGGAGATCATGGGGTGTAATTTACAATTGGAAAACATCAAGCAAAACATCAATGATGTTATTCCAAAATATAAAAACATCATTGATGTTTTGGGGCGAGTTTAAAACCCCTCCAAATCACTTTCTTCTTTTGTGTGCTACAATGTGCGAAATGTTTTTGTGATTTTTCCCAAAGCCAAATTTGGAGGATGCACGCAGTGTGTCAACATGTGCTATCTGCCATCACGGGAGATCAATGGACGCGTTTTGGGGGTGCAACCCCTTCCTCAATAATAAAGTAGCGGTGAGGAAGGGCTTTCTCCCCCAAAACACGTCCCTTGATCCCCCGTGATGGCAGATAGCACATGTTGACATTGTGAAATTTTTGGTGCATCTTCCAAATTTGGCTTTTCCTGGGGTGATTTCCCCCCATCTGAACGCAATATCAAACACAGTTCCTAAATACTCATTTCTGATATTGCCTTCAAGTTCTACCATATGTGAACTTTGTAAGATCAAGATTTGTGTCTTTCTTGTAGGTTTTACACAGGCCTGTTTTCTATAAAATGCACATTTTGATTTTGGATAATGAAACCACAAAAATTGTTATACAACAAACATGTTGGTTTGTCAGAAAAACCTTTGGTGAGGCTAGGTTCACACTGCTGCAGTGCGAATTTAGCGCGATTTTGATCCGATTGCGTTGCAAATTTGCATTGCGAATTCTTTGTGTGTTCTTGCGATTCTACTGCAAATTTTGCAATCTATGGAGCTGAATTCGCATTGCACACGGATCAAACTCGGACAGGACCCTTTTTTTACGCAGGTTAAATTCGCAACGCATTGATGTGAACTGCACTCATGGAAAACAATGTTATTAAAATGACTTGCGAATTTGAGCGATCGCAGCGGCTCAAATTCGCAATAAAATAAAATTCGCAGCAGTGTGAACCTAGCCTAAATGCACATGTGATTGTGCAGGTATTAAAAAGATTGCTCATCAAGAATGTGTGGATTATTGTCTCAACGCTACAACACTTTTGGGGTGATGTAATTGTTGTTTTATGAGAAAATGGGGTTATTTCCTAAGGGCAAATCCTCTTTGCACTACAAGTGCAGTTTCAGTGCAGTTGCAAGTGCACTTGTAGTGAAAAGTGTCTTTGCATTTAGTAAATAACAGCCAACAGTGCTTTGTATAAGGTTACACAATCACGATATTTTCTGGACTCCACACATTTCTGTCAGGGTCAGCTCAAACAAACAAAAGCAGTAAATGTCCACAAAGAAGAGCCTGGGGGGAGATGCTTGTCGAGAACTTCAAGTCCTGCAGGCTTCTCCCTGTGGCCAAATACCGCAGGGTAGCGACGAGCCTCTGCTCCGGAGTGATGGCTTGCCTCATGCAGGTATCCTGCCTGCTGATATAGGGGGTCAGCGAAGCCAACAAACGGTGAAATACGGGGTCCGTCATCCTGAGAAAGTTCCTGAAATCATCAGGATTATTCTCACGGATCTCACGGAGCAAAGGCATATGAGAGAACTGGTCACGCTGAAGCAACCAATTCTTGGTCCATGAACTCCTCCCCACCCTGTTCATGGACTGGACTTGTGTCAAGGTCAGGACCCCAACACCAAGCCCCCGCACAGCACGAACTCTATGAGGAGTATGCATACAAAACATGGCTAGAAAACGGTCGGCTGCTCAGAACGAAGTAACAGAACACACTGAAGAACAGCAAGGCCTGTGAAGAGCGACCTGAAAACCAGTAACGAACGAACAAGAATACAATGACTACCTAAAGTCACGCGGAACTTGCTTGCACGCACTGAAGAGCAGATACAAACCCACAAGCACAAACTGAACGGCAGAAAACGATCTGAAAGCCACGAGTCTGAAAAAGCGCGAATCGTCTCTCACCAAACTTTTACTAACACGAGATTAGCAAAAGGAGCCCAAAGGGTGCCGCGCTTGGTTCTGAACCGGCCTTTTCTAGTCTCGTCGTACGTGGTGTACGTGACCGCGTGGTTGTCGATCGGAAATTCCGACAACTTTGTGCGACCGTGTGTAGGCAAAACAAGTTTGAGCCAACATCCGTCGGAAAAAATCCTAGGATTTTGTTGTCGGAATGTCCGAACAAAGTCCGACCGTGTGTACGCCCTATAACTGTGTTATATGTCAGTGTATGTTTTAGTAATCATCATATGATGATTTTTTTAGTGTGGTTTTTCTTTTTTGTATAATAAAACATTTTTTTAAGAAATTCATCAGTGTTTTGCCAATTTAGTCCCACTTTTGGGGGGGGGGGGTTAACCTTTTCTATGTATACAGGGATGTGGCAAATTCACTATAATATCTGACATGGTAAAAGCATCTATTTATCTATTAATATAAATCAACGTATTATTAGTATAAACCCCACCCCCCGCAAATAGGCACCTCTACAAGTGCCCATAGCAACCTAATGGGTTAAATCAATACATTACCAATAAATACACAGTCACAATAATTGGAGGAACTACATAACCAACTGATTGAAGACACCTGATCAGTAAATAGGTCGTTCCAAATATTAAATATTAAATGACATCCTTAAATTGTTAACATACCATATAGAACCTATTCCTAAATTAATAAAACCAAGAGAATAATGTATCAAATTAAAAATTATTAATAAAACAATTAAGATCCAGCTCATGTTTAATCCTCTTTAGGCAAGACTCTTTAATAAAAATATCCACCTAGTTTCTCTCTGTGATAAATCCCGTACACAATTAGAGCCCCTCGATGCTGGAAAGACACAATCTGAGAAGGCTGAGAAAAAAGCCTTGATTGAACTAATCTAGAGTTTCTATTGACCAGATGGATCCAAAATTTTCCTTACCACATGGTCTCCAAAATTAGGGTCCTTATTGACAAATAATCATGTGGCAATATAAAGCTTTCTTATCTGTTCACCTTCCAGTGTAACTGTTTTGAAGATCACCCATTGGCTGTTTTACATGGATCTTACAGCAGAGACTGGATAAAAGAGTGCATAGCCAGGAAATCTTCCTTTATAAAAACTACAACTTCTGGATTTCATCAGTTTCTGGGGCGGTGGAAAAGTGGCTGTGTGTCTTGCATTGTAAAGTGGGTTGGGGTTTCATACCAAGTACACAAATTATGTATGCTCTATAAAATGTGCACCTGGCATGTAACCACAGACATCTTCCCAGTATACCACCCCCACACTTAGTCCAAATCGCAATGACTGTGAAAGATTAAAGAAAATCAGGCTGTAGATGGAATACAAAAAGTTATTTGCAGGTTGTTAAATTGCATATTCCAAAGGAACATTTTATCTATTCTCGTTAAAAAGAACTGTGTTAATATGCTGGGTTGCTTTAGCCACATACATTAACTTGCTGCATGTCTGTTACTGTAACTGTTATTCTAAATAAAATTCACACAAATTAAAATGGCAGTACATATCTGTCTGAGAACAACTTTCTAATAAAAAATGATATGTGAATGATTATGAATTTAGTATGTGGCATAAAGGTTACTCAATAGCACGATTAAAATGCTTCAGATCAAGTATTTTCTCTTGTTAGACTGGAAATGCATTACTATCATTTTAATTGCACACAAAACTCTGTATATTGTAATATTGGTAATGTAACATCATGTTGCTGCCCAAAAATCTTGTATTAAGTGCACTTTAAAAGAGGAGAATATATTATATTATAATAATAATTAATATAATATAATTTATGTTAAGTTTTTTCCTTACAAAAAGTAGAGTCTCTGGAGTTGATTTACTAAAACTGGCGCAACTAATAACTAATCAGCTTCTAACTTCGGCTTGTTCAATTAAGCTTTGAAGAAAAAACATGGAAGCTGATTGGTTGTTATGCAGAGCTGCACCAGATTTTGTTTGCACCAATCTACCCCACTATGTTGTGCAGCACTCCACAGTTTGATGGCAAATTGCCTAATGCCCCGTACACATGGTCGGACATTGATCGGACATTCCAACAACAAAATCCTAGGATTTTTTCCGACGGATGTTGGCTCAAACTTGTCTTGCATACACACGGTTACACAAAGTTGTCGAAAAATCCGATCATTCTGAACGCGGTGACGTAAAACACGTACGTCGGGACTATAAACGGGGCAGTAGCCAATAACTTTCATCTCTTTATTTATTCTGAGCATGCGTGGCACTTTGTGCGTCGGATTTGTGTACACACGATCGGAAATTCCGACAATGGATTTTGTTTTCGGAAAATTTTATAGCCTGCTCTCAAACTTTGTGTGTCGGAAAATCCGATGAAAAATGTGTGATGGAGCCCACACACGGTCGGAATTTCCGACAACAAGGTCCTATCACACATTTTCCGTCGGAAAATCTGACCGTGTGTACGGGGCATAAGTATTGCTTCACATTATGGCTAAATGAACATATAATTACTAATATGTTGCTACAACAGTGTGAACATTGTTGCCAAATCATGTTACAGCTATGTGTCTGAAGTTTGGTGAGATGTGTGTGACGTTTGGGTAACTTTCCATAAAAAACAAACACACTTTGCATTGACAACCCTGTAATTACTGAAAAATATAATAAGCTAGGCAATGATTCAGTATACCAAAAAACAAAATACAAGTTTTGGTTGTTTTTATTATTTTACTGCACTTATCTTAATGAAACACCAATAGTTTGTAAATGTAAACTATGTAAACTATGTATGAACTACTTGTAATATCTTAAGCTACCTATTAACCTACTATGCTATAATGCAAAAGTAGGGTAAAATGTCTTAAAAAACAGAATACATTTCTTTACACAGCCATATCTGCTAGGTAATAAATAGCACAACTTCATTCTAACAGCATAACATACAAATGCATGGACCCATAATGCATTGTTATTGCAACAATTAACATAATACACAATTAAAATAAAGACAATTCAAGAATATCTTGGTCTCTACCTCACTAATAATGGTCTAAAAATTCTAACAATCTAACTCAACGGTGCACTGGAATAGTGTCCCATGAGCAAAAGGTGACCACTTGCTGAATGACTGAGTCTTGAAAATGTTTGGTAACCCATTTGGGCTAGTATAGACATTAACCCGAAGAGAAGCTGGACCTAAGCTACCTGCAAGACAGTGAAAGTGGGCCACTTGCAGTGTCACTCTCACTAGAACCATTTTCATACACTCCAGCTCATGTTTTCCCTCCATCTAGGGTATTTCTTTAGGAAAGAATTACAGAAACCAGGTTTGTAATGGATCATGTGGTAAAACATTGGGAGCCATCACTGTTCCAGAGCTCCTGATTTAGCCAACCCTAAGTATAGCAAGGGGTCATTGTCTGTATGGATGTTTACTTGACTGTCAGCCAAGTACTCTGCAAATATATTGGCTACTGCCTACACAATGGGTAATATTTCCTACTTAAAGCAACTCTTGGTTTAGTGGGCTGGAGACCTTGACTCACATATCTGACCCTAACACTTGTAACCTTGCAACCATACACAGTATAACTGGAATCCAAGATAGTCCACATAAGCAAGAATTTGAGCTTTTATCCATTTCTTTCTTTGTCAGCTTAATAGCTTCATGCATAAGTGTTCCCCAAGACAGAACTAGATTATGGAAGGCCTAATTTTTTCAATCTTAGCTGTTTGCAAAGAAATAGCGCGGGGAGAAGATATTTGAGAAATGTGCTTTATGTTACAATAGTAATACCTGATAAGGCCTAAAAAGGATTGGAGCTTTGAGATCTTTATTCAGTCACTGCACCATCATCTAGATATATGACCATAACTTAAAATTGAATTGGGGTATTTGTGAGTCAACGGAATCTCAAAAATTCTCACAGATGTGAAAAAGCCATTGTTTGTCGATTCTCCACCTTAATTGGAGCCTGCCAATAACCCCTTACTGGATCAATAGTGGAGAAATAGCAGTCATCAACAATTGGAAAAGTGGAAACAATATTGAATAATCCTCAAACAATCATAATGCCTCATTGTTCTCCTTAACCAAGCAACTAACCATTCTTCTTGTACAGTCACTTTACACAGTTTCCACATGCATTTCTCATTTCAGAACAGTCAACTAATTGTTCATATTAGACAGGAGGTCCAGAAGGCCTTTTATCAGTTCTCCAAGGAGTGGTAGCCATAGTGGCTTCCCCCACAGCCTTAGTTACCAAGTGCTTGATGACTCAAGCCATCAACAACCAGGTCCCCTCTTTCCCCCTCCCAATATAATTCCTGCATGTTTTTAAGTACATCTCACAGAGCCAAAATGGGTTAGGTTCTCACCCATACTTAAGCACCCTTTACAATGAAAAACTGTAAACTCTCAAAATAATCTAGTTCCAAGTAACTTTGTCATAATCCTTCATAGCATACTGGCTTCAGTGCTGTGAATTATGGTGCAAACTCATCATGCTTTTTCTGCAAATAAAAATGCATATAATATAAATACAGATAATGCACTCTGGACACATTTATAAAGTAGTGAATATGACATTTGGCAAACGTCCCCTGGAGGTGAATCTTCCAAGTCCACGTGTTTTAAATGACAGAGATTGATTTTCCACCAGAGAAAGTTTGGTTTAACCACTTCAGCCCGGAAGCATTTACACCCTTCCTGACCAGAGCATTTTTTGCGATTCTGTACTGTGTCGCTTTAGCTGACAATTGCATGGTCGTGCAACATTGTACCCAAACAAAATTGACGTTCTTTTTGTCCCACAAATAGAGCTTTCTTTTGGTGGTATTTGATCACCTCTGCGGTTTTTATTGTTTGCGCCATAAACAAAAAAAGAGCGACAATTTTGAAAAAAAGCAATATTTTTACTTTTTGCTATAATAAATATCCCCAAAAAATATATAAAAAAACAAATTTCTTCCAAAGTTTAGGCCGATATGTATTCTTCTACATATTTTTGGTAAGAAAAATTGCAATAAGTGTATATTGATTGGTTTGCGCAAAAGTTATAGCGTCTACAAAATAAGGGATAGATTTATGGCATTTTTATTATTTTTTTTTTTACTAGTAATGGCGGCGATCTGTGATTTTTATTGGGACTGCGACATTATGGTGGACACATCAGACACTTTTGACACTATTTTGGGACCATTGTCATTTATACAGCGATCAGAGCTACAAATAGCCACTGATTACTGTATAAATGACACTGGCAGGGAAGAGGTTAAACACTAGGGGCAATCAAGGGGTTAAGTGTGTCCTAGGGAGTGATTCTAACTGTGGGGGATGAGCTCACTACAACATGACAGAAATCACTGCTCCCGATGACAGAGAGCAGTAGATCCCTGTGATGTTGCTAGACAGAACAAGGAAATGCCTTGTTTACATAGGCATCTCCCCGTTCTGCCTCTCCTCACTGCAAAGGCGGGCCGCTGGAGAACATCGAGTTCGTGGGACCCGTGGGCACGATTCCACAGCACGCGGTGGGTGCGCACGCTCCCGATAGGTGGTAAATTTAAAGGGACATACAGGTACATACATTTGCTTGCCTGTGCCATTCTACCGACGTATATGTGTGTGCAAGAGGTTAGTTAAGTCACATTCATTGCTTAATTAAAAAAAGTCCCTTTTCATTATGAATGATGTTTCTGATATTTATATCTTTTATAGCTAATCAGAGATGTTTTATGTGTGTAGCTTCAGAATTAAAGAAAATAATAATTATAACTCATTTTATATATTATACTGAGAAAAAGTAATGGTTTTCCTAAAGTCATCTCCTGGTTTGAAGGGTTGAAGTAAAAACAAATTCTCCAAATTCAAAACCTGCAGTGGAAAAATAACTGTTGGTTGATAACAGAGAGACCCCAGTTGACATCTTAAAGGCAATATAGGCAGTCCTAGTTCAAACTCAACGATACATGGTGCTGTTTCTTGCCACATCACAGTAATGTAGGTAACCCCCATGCTATGCATTGTTAGTTTACCAAACCATTGTCTTTCTTGGGACTAACTAACAGAGTTTGATGTGCTAGTGAGTGCCTTCAATAACATAGACTGCGTTTCTATCAGAATACATATTTTGCCTGTCGGTAATTTCAAGACACAATCTTTGTTCCAGGCTGTATGCATTGCTTTTTATTATCTTGTCCGTGATCCATGACTATACAAGTTATTTTCTATGTTATAGGATACATCTTAAAAGAGAACATTGATCTATTGAAACGATGAGTTAATAACAGTGCAGGGCAATCTAACTCACATTCCTGTGATTTAAGAGCGCCAGAAATGTTTTGTATCACCATTTGTTTTTTTATTGTCATGCTTTTAAGTGAACTTTCCAAACAAAATGATGGGGCAGGATTTTCATTTGATGTGGGTCTGTGTAGATATTAATGTTACAAAAACAACACTCCTTGAAATGCATCTTCATTTTATTAAAGTGGACCTAGCATCAGATATATTTTTCAAGATAAGTAATGTACAAGAATAACATTTACAGTTATATGCCACCTTTCATGTAGATCACACAACTCCCCCCTAACAATTGGTTCATCCTCTTTTTTGCACATAAGGTCATCATCAGCAACATGTTTGCTAAAAAAAGATACTCTCATGCTTCTATGTTGTTGCATTTTTGATGGCCAAACTTCTGGAGAATCTAAAACAAAAAGAAGAACCCACTCCAGGTGTCTACATCCTAATGATCTCTCCCTTCTCCAGGCATGGGTGCAGCTCAATATGCAACCATATGCAAAAATTGAACAAAAAGGTCCGGATGGCCGCACTCCAATGAAAGCAATTTCTTTATTGTTATAATAAATCCATGCAGCAAGGGTAAAACTGCTAACGCGTTTCACACGGTTATAGCAGTTGCTTATTCATAGCTGAGTTTTAAAATAATGACAAAGACATATATGCAAGCAGGCAAAACTGTAAATTGGTGTAATTAGGCATCGTGTACGTCCACTACAGGTGACACAATGCTCTCAGTTGATGTCAGCTGGAAATCTCTCTCACATGATCACGAGGTTAACTCTTCAGACAAAAATTAAGACAAACAAGCCAAACTCATGAAAGATATATAAATAAAGACCAAAAATTTGATGGTGATGCATACTTAATATAATTAAACCACCTTAAACAGGTGGAAAATATCCCCATTTAAGGTGGTTTAGCTATGTTAAGCATGCATCACTGTCAAATTTGTAGTCTTTATTTATATATCTTTCATGGTTGGCTTGTCTGAAGAGTTAACCTTGTGATCATGTGAGAGAGAATTCCAGCTGACTTATATCAACTGAGAGCATTGTGTCACCTGTAGTGGGCGTACACGATGCCTAATTACACCAATTTACGGTTTTGCCTGTTTGCATATATATGTCTTTATCATTATTTTAAAACTTAGCTATGAATAAGCACCTGCTATAATGGTGTGAAATGCATTAGCGGTTTTATCCCTGCTGCATGGATTTATTATAACAATAAAGAAATCGTTTTCATTAGAGTGCGCCCATCCAGATTTTTGTTCAATTTTTGCTGGAAAATCGAACTTGCCAGGAAGGAACCATCAGCAGATGAACACTTTGCTGGTCTAGCCAGTGAGGAAGCTATGCTGTGGAGGCAGACAAGTGATTTCCTGGCTCCTCTAGCAATTCTGTCATTGTCTTGATATTACAGTGACAACTAAATATAATGTCTTATTTATAATGGAGAATGGATACCATGCACTCTTATAGGACACTACAGTGTTCAGTCCACACTGTTCTTGCATTTTAGATGCCACTCATAAAATGCAGAGCACATTGAGGAGCATGGGGTATGATTCAGAATATTCTCTGTATAACACTGCAGAGAACAGTCCGTGATTATTTTGGCAGGTCAGGTGACCAGGCTTTTCTCCTTCCGGAATTGTTTTCCCACTTTTTTAAAATGAATGGGGCTTTGCTTGCTTTAGAGCACAAAAATAAGTGATGCAAAGGCCACATTTGTAAAGCTCTATGCTATTAAAGAATGTTTATACAGTTTAAAAACATTAAATGTTAGGCCCCATACACACGATTGGAATTTCCGACGGGAAATGTTCGATGTGAGCTTGTTGTCGGAAAGTGTGTGTATGCTCCATCGAACATTTGCTGTCAGAATTTCGACACACAAATGTTTGAAAGCAGGTTCTCAAATTTTCCGACAACAAAGGAAAGTCTGATCGTGTGTACAGAATTTTGACGCACAAAAGTCCATGCATGCTCAGAATGAAGTACGAGACAGAAGCGCTCGGTCTTATAAAACTAGCATTCGTCATGGAGATAGCACATTCGTCACGCAGCAAATTTTTTTAATCTTTCAATGCAGCGCATTCTCTTCTTCTTTATAATGCTAGAATAATGAAGTTGCTTTGCTGCTGATATTCACACACAGTTCTGACAAACTGATTTTTTATTATTTCTCGTGATCTCATGAATAATCTTTGTTTCTGTTGTTTTTTTTTTAATCAAGATCTCCAGAATAATCTTTTTTTTACTTTTTATAGTGATCTCCTTTTTTTTTTTTAAACATTTCTCCAGATCTCCAGAATAAATTTTTAATTTTTTTTCTAGTGATCTCCATAATATTTTTTTGTCATTTTGTGTGTCAAGTTACCACAACACCATTATTATCTTGTATTTTTTTACCTCAAATAGGTTGGATGGTGTTGGTGTCCCTTGTTAATTTGACATTGTATTTTTGAAATGTGCCTGCCTACTCACAAACAAATTGTCCTGTTTGAAGTAAAACACATAGCCAAGTATTTGTCAAAACAAAAATGTAAAATTTATTAGGGGTCCTAAAAAAATAAAGAGGAAGGAAACGCTGGAGAAACAGTTGGAATTGTTGAAACCTTTGTACCCCAGGGCAGACATCAATTATTTGACAGGCCAAATTGGTAACCTGAGGAATCCATTTAATATGGAGCACAATACGGTCCAGGACTCCAAGAGGTCGGGAGCAGCAGCAGATGACATATATGTCCTGAGGCTGTGGTCTTACAACAGCCTTTATCTTTTGCCAGACCACACCAAACCCAGGCCATGACTCTCAAAACTTCCTTCCACGCTTCCTTCCATGCTGCTGTCATGGGTTGGGTGGCTGTGTTGTTGGAGGTGTTGCTGGAGGTGGTGGTGGTTTTGCTGGAGGTGGTGGAGGAGTAATATGGTCCAACTCACACACGTGGCTTTTAATTGTGAGTTGGCCCCTCATCCCCTTGTTTAGGGCCTGAAGTATTACCTCCTCACAGATGAAACGTTGGCCCTCCTCCATTTGTTCCAGTTTACTGGCTGTCAGACAGCCATATGACTCGGGGCCACCAAAGGTTGTTGTGAGGACCACAGTAGCCTGCCGAATCACAACAGTCACTGACTCCTCCAGGTTCTTCCCCTTCCTGGTCCTTTTTGTTGGAAGGTGGAGGGGAGGAACCTGGGATTCAGTCAGGCTGCTGGGCACAGCCACTTCCTGGCTGCCACTTTCCACGGCCTCCTCCTGGCTGAGACTTTCCTGTGTATAAAAATGGGACATAGTTATAGTTTTTTGGTCATCAATCACACACAATTATGAGCTCATGACTGTTGCAAATTTAATGTTAACAATCGAAAAGACTATCCTTCTGACCCCAGCATTTTTCATTCTTGTCCCAATCATTTTTAGCTACTATTGTCTATTGATATGTAAACCACTTTGTTAAATCAGAAATTAGTGATCAATAATAGCATCTAGTTAACATCATTCAATTTTTGACAAGAAATATGTTCAACAATGCTATACCTGGCTCAAGCTGGGCTCCTCCACATCTTCTTCCTGGGTGGAAGGCCCAGGTTGGACTTCTAAAGCCTCATCTGATGTGGAAAGAAGTGTGGAAGGAAGTATTGATATCAATGGCCTGGGTTCACTCTGGTCTGACAAAAACCGCAGTCTGTTGTAGTACCACAGCCTGGGGACGTATTAAAAATCACCCCATCTGGGCGGTCTGGCCCTGCTCTGCAAACCGCACCCGCTCACTCTCTATCTGCATTTGCCTCCATAGTGGTAAGTGGCGATCCCTACTTTGTTAGACTGTTGAGCCTCATGCATGATTACTAAGGTATATATAGGCTCAGGTTTATACTCTGCTGTTCTATAAGTGCATGCTACCCATTGATTGTTTGTTTCTTTCTCTAAGATGTATGGCAAACATTACATGTTAACCTGTAAAATTTCAATAAAATCTTTTGGGAAAAAAAAAAAAAAAAAAAATCACCCCATCTGATAAAGGTAAGATCAACACAGTTTTGACATACTAATGTCTCATATAGCCTTCACTTTATCAAAGTTGAACTTTGTAAGTTCCTGAGTTGTGTGTGTTATGGTTTTAAACATGCCTGTTTAGCCAAAAAAGGCTATATCTACTGTCAAACATAAATGTTAGAAAACCAAAGATGTTGTTTGTTAAAAAAAACCTTTTTTAACGCAAATGTGAATGTGCAAGGAGTAAAATGTTTTATAATCAGCAATGTGTGATTTCTGCGTTCAATGCTCAATACCAGTTTTTTGAGTAAGTTGGTGTAGTTACAGTGACAATGGGGATATTTACTAAAGGCAAATCCACTTTGCACTCCCTTGGAGTGCAAAGTGGATTTGTCTTTAGTAAATAACCCCCACAGTGCTCTAAAATTTGCCCCAATCAGGCCATTTTAGGGACTCAAAGCAATTAATTCATGGAGCTGAAAAGGATGCTTATTTTTTGCATTAATGCATTACATACATTAACAACAAAAACATTGTGTGTGTGTAGCAGACCCATAGCACAACAAAATAGTTAGCTGAAGAAGAGATTGTCACCTCATGTATCAAATAAGTTATGTTTGCACTAATGAAGAAAATAGCCAAAAAAAAAGTCCATTGGAGAACCTAGGAGACAGCTAAAAGAAACACAAGCAGTAAATCAAATGAAATATGAGTTCAGTTTATAATAAAAAAAATATTTAAAATGTTTAGACATTCTCTGGCATATCAATGGCCCTCCTGCCCGCAAAGTACTCTAGATACTTTTGGCGTACTTCGCGGGTGCTTTGGGGGGCCAAGCCAGGATGGCCAGGTTCAAGAGCCGTCATAGTTTTTGGATCCGGTAAGCTGGCCTCAGTCCCAACTGAGGCCACATAGTTTGCTACATTTTTGTGCAAAAAGTTATGTATAATGCAGCAGCATAGAATTATGTGATTGAGTTTTTATTCCGCCATATTAATAGCTGTGAGGAATAGGCGGAACCGGCTGGCCATTATTCCAAAGTCATTCTCCACCAATCTTCTGGCTCTGGCAAGCCGGTAATTAAAAACCCTCTGGTCTGGGTTGAGGGTCCTCATCGGGAAGATGGCCACCCTGCGCAAATGCTTCATCTGCTATGAAGAGGAGTCCCTACACGTTATCTTCCTGAGGTGGCAACTTCAAGCTGCCATTCTGGAGCTGTCTGTAATACTCTGTCTGGGAAATGACTCCACCATCCGACATCGGGCCATTTTTCCCCACGTCCACATACAAAAACTCGTACTTCGTCAACACCACCGCCAACAACACTATACTACTATACCCATTATAATTATAATAGTATGACCCCGAGTTGGGGGGTGGAACGATGCGGATGTGTTTCCCATCCATTGCCCCACCGCAGTTGGGGATGTCTCACTGCTGGACAAACTTGGAGGCCACAGTCTGCCATTCCTGTGGGTTTGAAGGAAACTGTGAAGTCAAACAAGAAACAAAAAATTGTACTTTTGCACATAACATTGCAAGAAGATTAGACACAAACATTCTTGGCCAACATAAGTATAACATTTATTGAAATGAGTATTTAAAGACAAAAGTATAATAAGGTCCACTTATCAGATTCCTCACCCCCTCTAATGGCCCATTGTAAAAACTTTAGGGGGGGTGATGTTTTGGACAGGTAACCTTCTCCACTTCATTGAGAGATGAATGCATAAATAATGTGTACTACTTTGGCCAGCCCCTCCTTACTTACACTATTGGCAGCCCACTGGACAGGTAAGAAGTGTCATAATCCAAAAATATGAATACACACTGTACAAATTGAAGCACATTTTTACATTCTGCAATTACCTATCAAGATAATAGGAGAACAAAACTTTAAACAGTACCATTTTAAAGTATTCAGGCAGGCTCTTGCACTACATGCTTTGGTGAATTCATCCATAAATATGACCACAAAGGAGGTAGGTATAGTGTGTATGGGTTTGGCAAAGTCAGCAGATAGAGTATTGGTATAGTTTGACTTAGCAGTTGGGGGGGGTTCCAAATGAGTTTGGGCCACAAAAAAAAGCCTCTTGCACTCTGCCTGAATTTAATGCCAACAATAACATTTGGACACTGTAACGAGCCCCTTGCTTTGGAGTGTCCCAGTAACTGGAGAGCAAATCCCACGGCTGCCAACCAATGTAACGAGCCCCTTGCTCGCTCGGTTCCACTCTCCCGACACTCCTCTGCCGCTATAGAATCAGATTGCAGATCGCACATCTGATGGTCCAGTCATCCGATGCTCTGGGATTAGAACTACAGCTATGTGCCGTTCTAATCCAGTTGTGTAGCTCAGAACAAACACCAGGCAGGCTGTATGTAAGTTCAACCAGAAATCTCTTTTATTGAAAAATACAGGCTCTTTTATACACTAAAAGTGGAGGTGCATACCTCCGGCTCATATTACTCTGAACATACACCTGTGACCAGAAACCTAATTAACATGGGCTAATTAACTAATCCCTTTAGACAGCCTAGATGACTCAGACATGACCTTTAGGCCAGACTGGCCGTCTTGTAGCTCAGAAAACCCAATCAACATTATTACAATAGCAGAGTTAATTAACACAATCAACAATGGGGATCTAATGACTCTTAGATCCCATACTAGAGACTTATTTACAATACACATTCTAGCAGGCAACAGACAGACAGGTGGCTGGAAGTGACATCAGCATCTCCTAACAGTATTTGTCCCAGCATTATGAATCAGCCACTATTTCTAATATGGCAAATCCAGGGTCCCCAGAGTCTGTGTGTCCTGGGGGACCAGGACACGAATCCACAGTAATACCACCTCAAGGGTCCCCAGGCATACAGCTCACAAAGAGCACCGTTCCCCCAAATGCCAGGGCCCAAGATCGATCGGCAAGAGGCTAGCATTCAGTTCCCTCCAAAAGTCTCTCTCCCAGCTAGGTCTGTCACATTTCTTCCCTTTCGACAGGAGACTAACACAGGAGGAGACCCCAGACGGGATGACTCCGAAGTTAGTCAGTAGTTCCAGTCCTCTAATGCCTGTACCCACACAGCACCCCAAACAAATTGTTCCAAACAACGCATTACTCACCCAGCCAACCTCTGCCTCTCTCAGAGAACATATCTGCCGCTGGGGAGAGGCCTGGACTGGCCCTTCTCCCTGGAGTCCTTTCTGCCGCTGGAGAGAAGACAGGGTGTCTGGGCTCACTCCGTCATGCTGTTGGGGATCTGGGCCGATTGCCCAGCATCCCTGGGGTATACAGGTGGAGACTGAAGTTCCATCCACCTTCACAGGAAATCCATCCTCTGTTAGTTGAGGGCAGACGCCAGCAGTACTCGGCCCTGTTGCCAGCCCTTCTGCTGGAAACCCCACACCATCTGCTCCGGCTAACTGTTGGGGAGGTAGGCTGACTGCCCCGCCTCCCTGGAACTCTGTAGTTGTTGCCGTGGCTGGGCAGAGGTTGGTAGCACTCTACCCTGTTGCCAGCACTTCTGCTGGGGACTCCGCATCCTCCGCTCCAGCTAACCTTTGGGGCAGGAGGCTGGCTTCCTCCACTCCCAAAAGGTGTAGCTGCCATTGGGGAGGTGAGCCGGCTGCTTCCTTTTCCATTCCCTCATCTGGATGTTGGGACGATATGTCTGTGGTACTGTCTCCCACTGTGCACAGATCTTTGCTGGGAAGAAAGACCACTTCCTCCACCCTGGCCAACTGTTGGGGAGGGACGATGAACACCTCCTCTCCCTTCTCCCCCTGTATCCTGATCTGCTGCTGGGAAGTGACCACCTACTTCTCACCCTGAGCCTCCGGAACCACCGCAGGTGTGGGGCAGAGATCTTGGACCCTCTGTCCGGTTGCCAGCGCTTCAGCTGGGGAAGTTTCTTGTAACTTCACAGATACTTCTGTTGGTGCTGGGCAGAGCACAGTGAAGTTTGGCCCTAATAACAGCTCTTCTTCTGCTGGAGGCTCACCAGGTTGTTCTTCCTCAGCAGAAAAGTCTATCAAATCCCCTGTCTCTGCAACTGGTGTCTGGGGATAAAGGTTCACCATCTCCTGTCCCTGGAACCCAGAAGATGCTATCAGTGCTGGGCAGAGGTTAGCAGAGCTCTGCCCCGTTGTCAGCACTTCAGCTTTGGGGATAGCAATCTCCAGATTTTCCACTGCCAATTCTCTGGCATTCTGCTGGACAGGCACATTCCTCCATCCAAGATCATCCAATGCAGAAACAGGTTCATCAAGGTCAGTCAGCACTTGCTGCATCCGCCATAAGACCTCCACCTCCATAGCTGCGGGGGCAGGTTGGCAAACACACTGTTACTCTGCCACATTGTCAACTCTTCAGCCAGGATTTCAGAGTTATCATCTGGTATTTCCTGATAGTCCTAGGCAAAGGGAGCCCCACCCTGCTGCTGAGAAGAGTCTAGCAGCTGTCTGTAGGCCATCTCAAGCTCCCATTCCTGAACGGCCAGAAACTCCAAATCTTCCTGTGCCCAGTGCACTTCCGAGACATTCAGCCTTCACTCTCTGTGCTCCATTATTTCCTCCAAACGCCACTCCCGATCACTCCCAAGGTCAGGGTCCTTGGACAGCCTCCAGTACAACAATCCCAGGCCATCATAGTCAAAGCCTTCCGTGGGGCTGTCATCCGCTGCCCACGGGCACACTTGGGCTACATACCACTGGAGAGCTCTGTAGCTCTCGTCAAACCGCATTTCTGCCCGGATCAGCCTGCTTAACTTAGCTGTCCACTCCTGGTTCGGCTGTTTCCCCAATAACAGCATTCACACTTCATACTGCGACCAGTAACTTACATGGATGGAGGGCCGAACTTTTCCCTGGTTTCGCTGTTCACGGGCTAGCGCTTCCTTCCAGAGTTCGCAGCAGATAGAATCAAATCATCCTAGCAGGACCTGCTCTGATTCTGGTCCTCTGTGCTGTATCTGCATCTCTCGCAACCTCCTTCTGAATTCCTCATCCATGGTGGCTGGTATCTGTACCTCTCCTCTCCTGCTATCTGGACCTTGGATCCAGGTGATGGTTTGGATGTGTTCACGGCAAGGAAGCACAATCCCACCATTCCCTCCATGGCTCTCAAGTAAGTCTTTCAGTGTAGCTCTCCTGCAGGCTGGTTTGGAGTGTCCCAGTAACTGGAGAGCAAATCCCACGGCTGCCAACCAATGTAACAAGCCCCTTGCTCGCTCGGTTCCACTCTCCCGACACTCCTCTGCCGCTATAGAATCAGATTGCAGATCGCAAGTCTGATGGTCCAGTCATCCGATGCTCCGGGATTAGAACTACAGCTATGTGCCGTTCTAATCCAGTTGTGTAGCTCAGAACAAACACCAGGCAGGCTGTATGTAAGTTCAACCAGAAATCTCTTTTATTGAAAAATACAGGCTCTTTTATACACTAAAAGTGGAGGTGCTCATTACTCTGAACATACACCTGTGACCAGAAACCTAATTAACATGGGCTAATTAACTAATCCCTTTAGACAGCCTAGATGACTCAGACATGACCTTTAGGCCAGACTGGCCGTCTTGTAGCTCAGAAAACCCAATCAACATTATCACAATAGCAGAGTTAATTAACACAATCAACAATGGGGATCTAATGACTCTTAGATTCCATACTAGAGACTTATTTACAATACACATTCTAGCAGGCAACAGATAGACAGGTGGCTGGAAGTGACATCAGCGTCTCCTAACAGTATTTGTCCCAGCATTATGAATCAGCCACTATTTCTAATATGGCAAAACCAGGGTCCCCAGAGTCTGTGTTTCCTGGGGGACCAGGACCCGAATCCACAGTAATACCACCTCAAGGGTCCCCAGGCATACAGCTCACAAAGAGCACTGTTCCCCCAAATGCCAGGGCCCACGATCGATCGGCAAGAGGCTAGCATTCAGTCCCCTCCAAAAGTCTCTCTCCTCCAGCTAGGTCTGTCACAGACACATTTTAGGGGGTGTTTAGTAATGAATAATGATTCCCAGAGCCTGGGGGGAGATTCCAGTCTTAAACTTGATATCCTGGAGACTTCTCCCTGTCGCCAAGATGCGCAAGGTGGTGACGAGCCTCTGCTTGGGAGTGATGGCTTTCGGCATGCAGGTGTCCTGCTTCATAATATAAGGGGACAGCAAAGCCAACAGACGGTGAAAAATGGGGTCCGTCATCCGGAGATAATGCCTGAAATCATCACAGGAATCTCTCACAAAAAAGGCATGTGTGAGAATTGGTCACGCTGGAGAAACCAATTCTTCCATGAACTCCTCCTTGCCCTGTTCATGGATTGGACTTGGGTCAAAGCAAGAACTCCAACACCAAGCCCAAGCACAGCACGAATTCTATGATGAGTATGTACCCGCAACATGGCTTGAAAACTGTCAGCTGTTCAGAATGAACTGACAGAACACACTGAAAATCAGAAAGGACCTGAGAAGAACGATCTGAAAATCAGAAACGAGTGGACAAGAACGCACTGAAAGACAGAAACGAACTGACAACACGCACTGAAGAACAGATATGAACCCACAAGCACAAACTGAAAAGCAGAAACAAACTGAAAAGCACGAGGCTGAAAAGCGTGAATCATCTCTCACCACTAACACGAGATAAACACGAGATTAGCAGAAGGAGCCCAAAGGGTAGTGTACTGGCTATTGAACTTCCTTTTTATAGTCTCGTTGTACGTGTTGTACGTCACCGCGTTCTTGACGTTTGGAATTTCCGACAACATTTGTGTGACCATGTGTATGCAAGACAAAGCCAAATCCTTCAGAAAAAAATCCACGGTTTTGTCCGATCTTATGTACGGGGCATAAAAGAAAATTAACAGCTTCATTGACAACTTTGTTGGAAAATATCTGTATACAGTACTTGCTTGCTGTGGTCACTGTTCTCCTGTTCACCACTTTAAATGAGCAAACCTTCTGGACACAATCTAGCATTTATTAATTGGCCTTCTAGTTGCCTATGCACATATGCAAGCATATTATCCACTAGTGTGCAGAGTGTAGAATCTCTGCTATTAATATAATCTTTCATTTTCTTCTAGGTTTCCATTTAAAGGGGTTGTAAAGGCAGAAGGTTTTTAATCTTAATGCATTCTTTGTATTTTGATAAAAAGCCTTATGTGTGCAGCAGACCCCCTCAGCCCCCTAGTACTTACCTGAGCCCCCTCTTTATTCAGTGATGTCCACGAATGCCTTGGTCGTCTGGGTCTCTCCCTTCTGATTGACTTAGAGCAGGGGTCCTCAAACTTTTTAAACAGGGGGCCAGTCCACTGTCCCTCAGATTGTTGGGGGGGCCGAATCAATGCAGCCTCACCAGCGCCCAGCAAGGCAGCCTGACCTGCGCCCAGCAAGGCAGCCTGATCAGTGCCCAGCAAGGCAGCCTGATCAGTTCCCAGCAATGTAGCCTGTCCTGTGTCCAGTAATGCAGCCAGCCTCTCCATTGTCCAGTAATGCAGCCTGACCTGTGCCCAGTAATGCAGCCTGACCTGCGCCCAGTAATGCAGCCAGCCTCTCCATTGCCCAGTTATGCAGCCTGACCTGTGCCCAGTTATGCAGCCTGAGCTGTGCCCAGTTATGCAGCCTGACCTGTGCCCAGTTATGCAGCCTGATCTGTGCCCAGTTATGCAGCCTGAGCTGTGCCCAGTTATGCAGCCTGACCTGTGCCCAGTTATGCAGCCTGACCTGTGCCCAGTTATGCAGCCTGACCTGTGCCCAGTTATGCAGCCTGACCTGTGCCCAGTTATGCAGGCTGATCTGTGCCCAGTTATGCAGTGTGATCTGTGCTCAGTTATGCAGCCTGACCTGTGCCCAGTTATGCAGCCTGACCTGTGCCCAGTTATGCAGCCTGATCTGTACCCAGTTATGCAGCCTGACCTGTGCCCAGTTATGCAGCCTGACCTGTGCCCAGTTATGCAGCCTGATCTGTGCCCAGTTATGCAGCCTGATCTGTGCCCAGTTATGCAGCCTGATCTGTGCCCAGTTATGCAGCCTGACCTGTGCCCAGTTATGCAGCCTGACCTGTGCCCAGTTATGCAGCCTGACCTGTGCCCAGTTATGCAGCCTGATCTGTGCCCAGTTATGCAGCGTGATCTGTGCTCAGTTATGCAGCCTTACCTGTGCCCAGTAATGCAGGTTCACCTGTGCCCAGTTATGCAGCCTGACCTGTGCCCAGTTATGCAGCCTGACCTGTGCCCAGTTATGCATCCTGACCTGTGCCCAGTTATGCAGCCTGATCTGTGCCCAGTTATGCAGCGTGATCTGTGCCCAGTTATGCAGCCTGACCTGTGCCCAGTTATGCAGCCTGACCTGTGCCCAGTTATGCAGCGTGATCTGTGCCCAGTTATGCAGCCTGACCTGTGCCCAGTTATGCAGCCTGACCTGTGCCCAGTTATGCAGCCTGACCTGTGCCCAGTTATGCAGCCTGATCTGTGCCCAGTTATGTAGCCTGACCTGTGCCCAGTTATGCAGCCTGATCTGTGCCCAGTTATGCAGCCTGATCTGTGCCCAGTTATGCAGCCTGACCTGTGCCCAGTTATGCAGCCTGATCTGTGCCCAGTTATGCAGCCTGACCTGTGCCCAGTTATGCAGCCTGACCTGTGCCCAGTTATGCAGCCTGACCTGTGCCCAGTTATGCAGCCTGACCTGTGCCCAGTTATGCAGCGTGATCTGTGCCAAGTAATGCAGCCTGACCTGTCCAGTGCATGGGGATTAGTGAGAGGAGCACCGCTATGAACAGGCAGCCGCGAGGAGAATCCTTGTGAAGCTTTCCTGTGCTGGAGCAGGCTCTCTGTGTCTCCGCCCCCACTCTGGACAGTGCCCAAAATTGGTACTGTTTCCCCCTATGAAGCGGTGTCTGCAGGGAAAGCATCTCTCCAGGCGGACCGTTGTGGGGGCTCCAGTGCCCGAAAGGCCGGGAGGGCCGGGTAAAAGACCTTGGCGAGCCGTATTCGGCCCGCGGGCCATAGTTTGAGGACCCCTGATTTAGAGGGAGCAGCGATGCCATTGGCTCCCACTGCTGTCAATCAAACTCAGTTAGCCAATTTAGGAGAGAGGGGGTGGGGCCAAACTGCAGCTCCGTGTCTGAATGCATACACAGAGCTGCAGCTCGGCTCTGGTGCCCCCACAGGGCACTAAATGCATCTTATGTACTTATGCATGTGTACTTATTATCTAGTAATGCCTAAGATTTGCAACTGAGTTGAGTTCATACTAGATAAAAAAATCCCACCAGCCTATTCCTGGTAAGTCTTTCCATTATCATTTTGTTCCAGTTTATATTAAAGTCATGAAATAAACAGCCTAAAAGGTAAGTAGAAATACTGTACAGTTTCCCTTAGTTTTGTAATAAGCACATGGGGAAGCAGAGCTGGATGCTCCCATATGAACATCTTGCTGCCAAAGCCTTATGGCCATTTACCATATCATTAATTTCCTATGAATTTTTACTTTATCTTTTATCCTATTGATACTCAAATAAGTTGAGTAGTGAACGTTCACTGAGCTTAGTATAAGGTGAAGCTTCAATTATTCAGTCAGAAAAAAGTATTGTGGTAAGTTCTCTTGCACATGATAGGGTATTAGTAGTAAACACAGCATCACTTTTTTTTTAACTAAGACTGATAAATATTTACTTTGTAAACTCTTTTAGTAAATCAAAGGCAATCACTTAAAATCACTTAAAATGCACTGCTTCTCCAGCTGTGTTGCTTTATAATACTAATTCTTTTTATTAGTAGCATATTTTTAATGTTTTTATGTTGCTATTATACACAATATTTTTTATTGATGGTTGAAATGTGAGCAAAAAGGTGCATAAGTGTAGCGCTAAAGTGCTAAACTAAGTTAACACAGCTCTAACGTGAACATGAATAAATGAAATAAATCAATAAACAAACCACAGTGGACTTATATTCATAAATGTAAATAACACATGTGACATAGAGCATATATGTGAAAAAATCCAAAACAAGTGCAAAGTAAGTAATAAAGTCCATAGAAATCTCAGAGATCCACAGTGTGCAGTGAATAATTACAGTCCATATTGAAATAGCATAGTCTCGGTCACCAAACACAAAGCCAATATGGTAGATGGAAAGTCGGAACACCAATGTGATGAAGCCACCACCAGAATAGATGCAGGCTTACCAGAAAGTTTGAACTCAAAAGAATGTACGTTCTATGAGTCAAACCTTGGGGATCCTCAGTGACTGGAGCCTGGAGTTTCTTAGACCTTCAAAGAATAATCATCTCCATACAGGTGGTTACACTTCAGGAGATGATGGCCCGTGGAAAATGGAAAAAATGGCCACATAGCATAATTCTGGTTCCGGCAGAGGAGCCGGAACCAGAATTATGCTATGTGGCTATTTTTTACATTTCCCACGGGCCATCATCTCCTGACGTGTATAAGCCTTAGTTTAGCACTTTAGCGCTACACTTATGCACCTTTTTGGATTTGAGCAATTTCTGTTTGTTGTGTTAGCTGCTAATATTTTAGGCAGCGCGGAGTACTGTATTATAATATAGTTTTAAATGTGAGCAAAGTATGCTAAAACAGAGTATACACAAGACTGTATTTTCTGTTTTTTGTTAACATGTGTCTGTAATAATATTCAATATAATAAAATATTTGCTATGTGTTTCAATGTGTCCTTTGACTAAAGTGATACTAAATATGGATGAGTTAATATCCTTTTGGCCCAGATTTCTACAGAATGTTTCAGTGGGAATTTTCCACATACAATTGGAAAGGTGCATGCTTCTTTTCAAACAATACTACAAGTTTTTGGCATATATTTTTCCCAATAAAATGCACATTTTCTTAAAAACAGACAATAAGATCTAGGTAAAATCATTTTGGCCTAGAGAGTTCTTGGAAACTGGTGAAATGCCTGAGAAAAATATCAAACGGATTTGCAAATACTGTTTATAAGGCGACTTTCTGTCTGATGTGCCCATATTTTCAGGGAGAAGTAAAATGTGCCTGTTGTTATCTGTTGGAATAACAGTTTTATTAAACCACATATTTTCTAGACTATTAGAAGATAATCTGATTAAAATGTTCCATGTTTCATTCTACTATTTGTAAATAGTAACCAAAGGGGATGGGCAGGCAAATTAAGTGCTCAGTGCAGAGGAATCAATAGGGGTTGGCGGAGGAACCCAAAGAGGACTGGTGCAGAACCAGGGCCATTCTTCCATTATGCCACTTAGGGTTGTCCTTTAACACAGTCAGATTAACTGCACACAAATGGTAATGTACTCAATATGCAAAAGAAAGAGGTTACCTCATGTAACAGCAGCATCAATCATCAGACTAATTCCCATCAGTATGAGGCTAGGATAATCAATTCTGTGAACCAATTTCTGTGACCTACAATCCCCATGACCCATTCCCCGAGTCCCATCCTTCTCAAGCCTATTGCAGCAATGCTTCCTACTTTCCCATATAATATCGAAAAAATAACTTTATTTTTGCAAGTCTCATGAAGAATGATTTGTGCTATGGGCAGGTAAAAGGGCAGCTCTTTTTTCTCAGTGCCTTGTATTATGGCTTAATAGCTTTTATTTATTTTTTTATATGCCTCATCACTAAGGTTGAGGCATGTGCTTTGTTTTGGGGTTTAAATCCTGGATGAGAGCCCAAATTGTTTTCAATTGGAAATTAATGCAAATCCTAATTGTTGCTGGTTTTTATAATTATTGCAAAGTAGTTAAGGGAACTGGCCTAGTAACAGTATTAATCTCCCTGGCGGTATGATTATGTCAGATTTTTTAATCTCAAAGCGGTATATTGTTTTGCATGGAAATTTAGCGTTTTTATTGTAGGCCTGTAATTCTTAGTAAAAACACACTTAAATCTGTCCAAACATGAGTCTAGTAGACATCCTGGGTATGATAAAGTTTGAAACAAGAAATCAAAAATTATAATATAACAAATAATAATATAATAATAATACATTTTATTTAATAAAGTAATCAAATCAAAACACTGAAATTTGCTCAGTTGCAGAATTGTCGCTGTCATCACTTTCATTGTCTGATGACAAATTTCCCCACGAATCACTATCGCTCAATTATGCAAGTGATTCTAATTTACTATCGCTGTTTTCTAGCTGTCCTAAAACTGCTTTTGTTGTAAAGGGACACTTTTTGGTTTCCATGGACATTCTCAAGTTTCCAGGCAGAAAGAACCGTATATATAATATAAAAATGCAGGCAGGGCACTGGACAAAGCAAAAGGGAGGTGAAAATGATTTGATACAGTAATTTAATCTTACAGATGTTTTTCACTTTTTGAATTTGCCGCCGGAACAGTAATACATCGGGCGGATGATCTGGGAAGTACACAGGGGGGGCATTGCAGGATCCTGGCGACAAGATAAGTACGCTGTACATGGATCCTGCGATGCAATCCTGAGTGTGGCTCGGGGTTACCGCTTTTGGTAGTGAAAATTCACCCCGAGCCACACTCAGGAATACCACCAGGAAGGTTAATGTGCTTTTACTAAACAAGAATGCTTTGTTTACAAACTATTTCCATAGTATTCATTTATAGAAACACAATACAAGACATACTGAATGCTACAAATATGCACACAACATATATGCACACCCTACCTAACGTTCCTAGTGAATGAGCATTGGCAATGATCTGTGTGATTTAGGAATACCCTAAAAAGTCAGTTAGCTTCCATTTAAGCTGCTCTGTGATTTCCATAGCAAATATTGCTCCATGCATTTTAAGATATTTTAGGAAACAAGGTTCTTAGTATTGTTTCTCTTGTGGTGCAGCTTCCGTGTTATCCTATAGTGAAGGTCCCCCTGAAGTCCTGTGGAATCAACCCCCCCCTTCAGCAGAGCCAATCCTTGGTCCTGTGGATGCCCCATTTCCATTTGTGCTGCTGGCATTTTATGTAGAAAGTCTGTTAACCAATCCCACATGATTATGGCCCTTTCTACTTCCTTCCTACATCGGTTTTTGTAAGGGAGGCATTTGTAACTGCTAGGTGGTAGCATAGTATCATACATGCCATGGGTCAAATATGTCTAGGGTCAGCAAATTGTTGGCTTTTTTATGACATAGCTTGGGTCCAGTTTTTGACAAGAATCTAAAACAATAGGAAAATCTAAATGTGTACATTACCTGGCCAATAGTTTACATTTCCCAAATATACCACAAAAGTGTTTATTTCCCCATTAGAGGACAGCAAAGGTAAATCTGTGTGTATATATATATATATATATATATATATATATATATATATATATATATATATATTTATGGTTGAAGCCCTATAACTGAGAACGAGATATGAACCACATAAACACGCCACAAGACTAACAACCTGAAACAGACCTGAAGTGTGCCCTGGTCAGCTGGACGGTATGCCTAAAAAGGGGGCATACCCAAGATAAGTAATGGATGATTGTGGAAGAACTGTGCTGAGAAGTGCCCTGAAAAAAGGGGAATGGGAGGGAGGGTATCACGAACCGGAACTTTAAAGACCACAGGTGAGTGGTGTGCTTTAAATAACCCCCGGGCTCCTCCCATAATTTCAGGCCACCATACTGGCCTTCTTATTTATGGTCGGAGCCCTATAACCGGGAGAGATATGAACCACATAAACACGCCACAAGACTAACAACATGAAACAGACCTGAAGTGTGCCCTGGACAGTATGCCTAAAAAGAACACTTGGATAAGGAGGTAACTATTTTGTTGAGCTGGTAACATACCACAGAGCAAGCTTGCTGCAGGCTTGCAACATCTCCACCTGAGGGTTTCGGAATATACTGAGTGAAGCAAGCAGATTTCCATCTTCCCACCTTTTATAACAGGCATGGTCTGGTACTCTGCACTGAGATGTGCGCAAGGTCACTCCGATCCAAAAGGAGTGTTTGAAAAAGCAGCCGTGGTTGAGTCCTAGGTTAATCAGGAGGATCCTAACGTGCCTGACTAATTGGCTGCCACTCCGGGGACTAATCAGAGAGGTAGCAAGGGCTGGAGTTCGACTGGCTGGGTAGGTGAGAGAGTAAGCGAGTATCTCTACTGGGTACCAGATGTTGTTGGGCTGGAAAGATTGATGTAGAGCCCGGGGCCGGATTGATGTGTTTGGACACATGAGGTGTGGCCGCTAAAGGTAAACTTGCTAGGTCGCAAAAAGCCTTATAAGGCCAGATAGATGGGCGCTTGGATGATCAGGCTAGGTAGAAACCCAAACGAGGGAAGTGAAAGGATGGTTGACATGTCCCTGTGGATGGCACTTGTGGTGGGTAAGCGTTTGTAGTTGGCTACGGGCTGATGCTTCTGTATGCCACGTAGAATGGATTTTTAACTATATGGGTTGCGAAAAATGATGGCTTTCAGGGGTCCTGTAAGGACAAAATGTTGGATGCCGGCTAAGTATAGCCTGATGGTGTTATGAGATAGAGCCAGCTGCGTGTGGAAATACGATATAAGGCTAGGACGTGCTTGATGTCTCCTGTCACTTCTCCGGGTCATGAGGCTAGGAACCTGTGATAGGCGTTCCAAGCGGGGTGATAGGCCTACAGTGTGTGCGGAAGAACGTCTGATTTAAAGAGATGGTTGCGTTGTGAAGGTGTGTCTTTAACCTGTGGTCAGCAGCAACCAAGATGGGATGTTCCAAGAGGAAGTAGTTGGGTCGGCTCCGGGTTTCTGTTGAAGGAATGAAGTAAACTTAAGCGGGACAGTGCGTCTGCTGCAACGTTGTGCCTGCCCAGGATAGAAATGCAGTTAATATTAATTGATGCTGCATGGACAACTGCACCTGCCGTGTAGGAGGGACATGACGACGAGCGACTTGGACCTGCCTGCGGCATCCGTGACTACCTGAGGTGGCAAAGCTAACATTAACGGAATAAACATGAATATGTTGTTTCAGTTTGCAAGAAATTTGTCCTGCCTTGTCAATCTGCTGTAGCTGCTGGATCCAGCCTATGAACTTGATTGTGGTCATGTACCTTCCATTTAATGCCATGCCACCACCAGGGAGATGGTTAGATGGGCCATAATTAAGATGCATCTGACATGTCTGCTTTGGACAGCCATGCAGCTGAAAGGAGATTCCTGCACTCGTGGGTCAAGTGGTGTAGCGCGATGAGGCTCATGTGAAACCCTGATTTAACTCCGTGCGCCAAGAAGGCAGTCAATGAGGGAGACGGGTGTGAGGAAAGGTGAAGGCCCAGCCACTGGACATCCACTTGGCCTAGCCATGAAGTGTTGTGCTGCTTGAGGTAGCACATGACCTTAAGATGCGCTCTGTGGCCCGTGATGCAAAGGTGAAGCAGTCGGCATTGGCTAAAGTTGCGATTCCCGTAGCTAATATTGAGTTGCATATTGTCAAGATTAAGAGTACGTACAAACGTACGAATGTATGGACTGAGTAACGACTGGTGGCTTGTGGCAGGTGCCTCACGATGGAGACCGGGCTGCGGAAGCTGTGTGACAATGGAACCGTGCAGTGTCATCTCGAGGATTTGGACTGTTACGCCACCAATGAGACTAGATTTGAGTCGGGCAGTAGGGTGTGTAATTGAGCTGACAGAGTACGTGAAGCAGAGTATCGGCTGAATAATAAATACATACAAGCGTATGAGTGGTTTAGTTTGCATAATGCTTGGTAGCTTATGGCGAATTCCTCACGATAGAGAGCGAATTGTGGTAAGCTGTGTGATAGAACGAGATGTGTAGTGCAGAGGAGATGGATCGTTGTTCTGCCGGTGTGATTGGATTTAATGCAGGGATGCCTGCTGAGTGAAGGGCTCAGCTGTCGCTGGTGGTGGGAGGAGACGCCTGAAGAGTTCAGCTTAGCTGGCTGTGGTGGGGTAGGGAACACCCCTGCACTGTGAGTTTGGGGATGGTCCAAGCTCTGGGAGATTGAGTGCTGCCGCTTTCTGAGCCTACGAAGGGTGACAGGGGGGGCAGAGGCGAAGTCTTCGCTGTCGGCTTGTGATATGGCTTCAGCTAAAAGACAAGGAGAGGGGAAATGCATATGTTTAAGATAAGTTGAAAAGGCAGGAAGGGACAGTTGCGTTGAGTAGGTAAAGATTGAAAAAAAAGGAGGAAAAACAAGAAGGACAGGAAAAGGAATGACAGGCGTAGTGAAGAAGCTGATCTGCATACGAATGCTGTTGAGTGGAAATTTAGAAAACTTAAAATAATGCATGGCAACCAAGGTGAGCCAGGAGGTGACTAGCCAGATAACCGATAGTTTAGGTGCCCGTCTGTGCTCGGCACAAACCTGTGAACCAAAACCCCCTGGATGTACTGGGGTATTCTGGTATTTCTAAGTAGGAATGTTGCAATCTGTAGATTATTGACATATGTGCGGCCTGCTAATACTTGCACTGCCAGCAAGCTTGACGTTGAGTGACCTTGTCTGCGTAGGTGAAGGGTCGCCCTTCGAAAACAGAGTGTCGTGCACAGAAAGGTGTGACAGTTACTAACACCTAAGGAGCAACTCGAATCATGTATGTGAAGTAAATATTATGTGAAAGAGTGCTTAAGGAAAAATGCAAGGGAAGGTCACTTGTACTACACACCTGACTTAATGCCCTAGTTTGTGAAGACCTGTTTGGGGTCGAGAATTGGGTCGACCAGGAACCTGTAGTAAGGTGTCATAGGAGTTTAATAAAAGAAAAAAGGGGTTGCAAAGAGTTGTTTGGGGAATAGCTGGCCTCCTGGTGAAGGTGCCCTATTGTCAGTGTGTGTTTTTTGTTTTGTTTTTTAACCACACTTTTTTTTTTTTTGCCTGAGTAAATACTGTCCAAACCTGGTGAAGGATGGACCAACTTGAACTCTACTGACCTAAATGGGAAATGACAGAGAAAAGGTGAATGGCCGATTTGGAGTGCCACTGGAGATGATGAGTGGCCGAATTGAGTGTCACTGGAGATGTGCTTGCAACAATTGCAAGTAAGTAGCCTTATCAGAAAGGCGAAAACAAGAATATGTTACCTGTTTATTATATTTGAGATTTAATATCTCTCAGATATTATTTGGGTTAAATGAGAGTTCTTTGACCATGAGTGAAAGCTTTAACACAATAACAACATTTATTGGTGAGTAGTTGAAAGTCTATCTAATACACAACCGTCTATCTATAGTCTACACCAAGGAAGAAAATATTAGGTTAAAATAAGAGAATTACATGAAGGAATAAAGAGTATATATTCCTTAAAACATTAACTGCTTGCCGACCGCTGCCTGTACATTTACGTCGACAGAATGGCAAGGCTGTGCAAATGGGCGTACCTGTACGTCCCTTTTAATTTGTCATTGTGCCACCGCCGCGAGCTCCGTGAGTAGGATCGCAGGTCCCGCGGACTCGATGTCCACGGGGATACCCACGATTGTCTTATGGAGAGGAGGAACGGGGAGATGCTAATGTAAACAAGCATCTCCCTGTTCTGCCTAGTGACACTGTCCCTGATCACAGCTCCCTGTAATCGGGAGTGGTAATCAGTGACATGTCACTGGTAGCCACGCCCCCCACAGTTAGAATCACTCCCTAGGGCACACTTAACCCCTTCCTAGCTAGCTAGTGGTTAACCCCTTCACTGCCAGTGTCATTTTTACAGTAATCAGTGCAATTTTATAGTACTGATCGCTGTAAAAATGACAATGGTCCCAAAAATGTGTCAAAATTGTCCGATGTGTCCGCCATAATGTCGCAGTCATGCTAAAAATTGCAGATCACTGCCATTACTAGTAAAAAAAAAATTATTAATAAAAATGCCATAAAACTATCCCCTGTTTTGTAGACGCTATAAGTTTTGCGCAAAACCAATCAATAAACGCTTATTGTGATTTTTTTTTACCAAAAATATGTAGAAGAATACATATCGGCCTAAACTGAGGAAAAAAAAAATTTTTATATATTTTTGGGGATACTTATTATAGCAAAAAGTAAAAAATAATGAGTTTTTTTCAAAATTGTCGCTATTTTTTGTTTATAGCCCACAAAAAAAAACCGCAGAGGTGATCAAATACCACCAAAAGAAAGCTCTATTTGCTTTCGTCAATTTTTTTGGGAGCCACGTTGCACGACCCCGCAATTGTCAGTTAAAACTACGCAGTGCAGAATCGCAAAAAGTGCTCTGGTCTTTTGCCAGCCAAATGGTCCGGGGCTGAAGTGGTTAATCTACTAACATATTTAGTTACAAGTAAAAGACAGACCTTTCCCATAATTACCCTTTGCAACAAGGTTCCATTCTGATGGCTGCCCTCCCATAAAGTGTGTGTTTCCCTCCCATCTAGTCTGTGTATATCATTACAGGCTGATGCCTCATTGGTTGGCATAGCGTGGCTCTGATTGGTGAGCTTTCCTATTCCTGGTTAAGGACTGGCTACATCTCCAATCCCTATACTTTGCATAAGTCAGCCCCCTTTAATGCAAATCCTTGTGACTATTCTGAGCAGGAGATTAACTTGAATGTTCCCGGGAAGTTAAGTATTGATTACAGGTTGGCCTCCCTTCATTGCATATCCCAGCACGGAATCCATTGAAGCAAGTATGTGTAAAACGATGAGGTTTGGATCCCATTGTTTGTATACATAAGCCTAGGCACCGAATTGTCTGGTCTACCAGAGATTTCTGTGAAGATAATGTTACGTCCTACATAGATACAAGATAAATGAAATATATTCATAATTACAATATTTTATAGCTATTAAAGTAGATTTCACATAAACTCATAAGGCAACAAATAGCAGAATTTGAGTATGTAGGAATGACCGACCGCAACAAGCGTATGAATAGATGGAGTGAGACGTGTATGTTATGCGCCTGAATGTGTAATGTAAAGCCGAGGATCAGAATCGGTGTGCCACCGCGTTGTACGGCCAATGCGACTAGATTCGGGTCGAGCTGAAGAGTGAGTGAATGGTGTGGTATGTAGAGCCGAGGATCCGAATCATTGTGCCGCCGGCGCGACTAGATTTGAATCAGGCTGAAGAGTAAGTGAATGGTGTAGAATGTAGAGCAGACGATCCAAACCGTTGTGCCACTGATGCGAGTAGATTCGGATCGGACTGTAGAGCGTGTGATATGCAATTTAAATGAATGTATGCAATAAACCGATACGTAACGTTGTGCCGCTGACATGACTGGGCTCAAAATGGGTTGTGGTAGAGTGAAAGATGGATATACATTATATAATCTTCTGCCGGTCCCCTTCCCTAGGTTCACCAAAACCATGCCCCACAAGGCCAACCTCGAGGGCCTCGATTTGTATGTAATCGGGCAGGCCCCTGCACTACATGACTCCGGTAAACCCAAGGAAATCAGACAACAAAGTCGCACAGTGTGTATGGGTCTTAGGGTTGCTACATCAACCCTCCAAACCGAACACATACCAACCACCCAGCCCCCAAGACTAATTGGATGCAGACAAGGCACCTGGTGGGCTGATTACCACCTCAATGAGCCACATTACCTGTGCAATCAATACCTGCTAGCTCCAACCCCATAGACTGTGAAACCTGCAACCAGCGACGCCTATGCCAAGTAATGTTGGGCAACGACTGACAGTAACTCAGCGGCTTGGGTCTACGAACGAATCATATGTTCATAGATGAGGTGACGAACAAAGCAGAGGGAATCTACGAATGCACTGGGCTGTGCCGAATGATGTGGGGACACGACTGCCAGCGACTTGGGGGCTTGGATCTACGAATGAATGAATGAATGAATCGTATGTTTATGGATGGGGTGATGAACAAGGCAGAAGAAACGCACAAATGTACTGGCTGACAGCTAACTACGAAAGGGGGTGCGGGAACAAATTGCAACTTGCATATGATACTAAAAAGGTTTGAATCGTACCTCCAACAGCGAGCGACAACTGCCAACAAAGACTACGAACAGAGACGCAGCAACACACTGGGATCGAACGCACAGACTTTTAAGCATGAGGTGAGCTGGGAAGAGCCAGTCTGGAGACATGAGGTATCACAAACCGGAACCGACAAGGGCCACAGGTGAGTGGTGTACTTTAAATACCCCTCGGGCTCCTCCCATTGACATAACACTGCATGGTAGCTGTAAGGTCTGCACACTTCTATTTTAAGTCCTATGGTGCTGTGCCTGTCAATGGCTGGATGGGAAGTCACTTCCCTTTTAAGGTAGGTGTATTTTGAAGGTTTTCTTGTAAAATATTCTTCGTCTAATTTCCCTGTAAATGTTGGAATCATTTGCAATATTTCCCTGTGACTGTTGTTTTGCATTGCATTTTCCCCTTTTAATATAGTTTTCTCATGGCAAATAACTGTCAGAGTCGTATTCTCTGCTGTAATTGATAAAGTTCTGTGTCACAAATGGTGTTTGTTTAGAATATGTCCTTGTGGGAGCATCTTGTTCTGCTGGTGGCTGTTCCCCTTGACATATGTCCCTTTTATTGATTTATTTTTTTGACTGTACAAAATTTGGTGGTATGTACCTTGCAGTTGATGTCATTCTTTGGTATAACCTTAATTAAGGAAAATAATTTCCTTTATTTCCTTGAAATATGGACCAGATTAGTTAATAATGAGACTTTCATCTAAAGTAAGTGCTTATTTTAAAATACAGAGAGAAGGGAAAACAGTTTTGTGACTCACATAAAGGTCTCCTTTATTATACTAATTAAAAATAGTTATTTTAACTAATAAATTCAGACCTTCAGCTAATTCTTTAGAAAATGATCTCTTCTGTTTCTCTATACAGTGCTCTTTCATGATAGATTGATGCAGTGCTACTAGTATGTGTAAAGAAATATCTCTTCTTTTTTTGGGAAAAAAAATGTATCTCTTATCTATTTCTCTGAATTAAAAATGTTTACAAAATATCTCTTTTAAAAGGCTTGGTTTACACTGATGCGACATAGGATCTGAGACCCCAAGTCAGATGACATGTGAAATTCAATGTTTCCCTATGAGAGCTGTCTTAACTGATACTACACAAGTCTGTCTGACTTTAAAAAAGGTTAGTGCACAACTTTGGTCCTACTTTGATACAACTTCAATGCCACAGAGTGTAATAAGCCACATCAACGTTGTATCAAAGTCAGACTCCAAAGTGGCACTGAAAGCCACACGTCTTTGGAGTCGGGCTAGTGTGAACCGAGCCTTAAATAGGGAAAACAATCTCTATTTTTCCTTCAGAATGCTTTCTGCCATGCTAGCTAAAAATGAGAGAATTGATCTAGCAGGGACAGTACTGGTAGAAAATGATCATATGAAGGAGCTTGAAGGGGTATGGGGGTCTAAAGGAAACTTTTCATGGTCACCAGGCTGTCCTGCATCACTGGTTCACAAGAAGTGTGTGTGTTAAGCTGGCTACACACTAATATAATTTTGCGCAAGTTTTTTTTTTTATTTAAGAATGCTTCTTCTAATTGTTGTGGGGCCAAAACGACATTTGGTATTGTCTGCAGTGACGAGAAAGTTCAAAGCAGCAGGATGAACATTTTTTCTCAAATAAAAGAGTTTCTAACAGTGTATGTGATTTTCATTCAGTAAAGTCCATTTGTTTCAAAATTGAATGTTAAAAGCAAACAAAATGTTGAACTGCTTTAAGCGATATTTGCTAAGCCATCAAATGTACTGAGAATTTTTGTATACGTTTTTGTGTAAATTTTTCATATCGATTTTTGTTCTAAAATCTACTAGTATAGTTCCAGATTTACTCTTTAGTGGGGGATAGTAATTTGGTACCCCTGCCCTTTGGTACCCCTAGGCTGGAAGCAGGGACAAGACCTAGATGTATTATTTAACTGCAGTAGAGAAGTCAGGTTTTTAGGTTGGCTGTGCTGTCTGGTAGAGCTGTGTAAATCTCAAGAATCAATGGACAGGAATAAAAATCTTTTGGGGGTATTGTTGTCATTCCTAATTTCTTAATTCATGTATTTATTCTTTCATTTATTCAATAGGAAAGGCAGTTACAAGCTTCGTGTTTTGGAGGTATCCAAAAAAGTATCTATAAAATATGAATCTTCTTAAGCCTTTTTGCTAATAGCTGATGCCACTCAGCACTGCATTCATTTCTAGCTCAATTTTTTTTTGAAGTCTGATGAATACACACACACATGACATTCACTTTGGTGAGCACTGAATGTTCTGTATTTGTTTGCATTACATTTAGGTAGCAAACAGAAAATGTGACAAAATTCACTCTGCCAGTGACTTGGCAGAAAAAAGTGTCATTTATTTTGCTGTGCAGAGACTTGCAATCTGCAAGGCATATAGTGGACAAGTAATAGGGTCCATTGGACAGCGAACCAGTAACATGGAGACTTTCCTTTCAACTCAAATCCCTAAGCTTAAATAAGTAAAATGATGCTTCCTGTAAATAAAATATTTTAGTATTATATTGGCCTGTTCACACCTGTGTGAAATAATATCACGTTAAATCAGACATGGTCTCACTATCAGGGTTAAAGGTAAGCTGTAAAACTATAAACAGGGGAGCTATAATTTCTGGTTTATTTTTAAAGGTGCAAGTTGTAAACTAATCATCCTTTTTCTGGCTTTATTACTTAATGTCATTTACCTGTACCCATCATTATCCAGTCTAAAAAGTCTGAATTCCCATCCTTTACCCTTTCTCTTGGTCAATGGCTTACTAGGCAGATCAGGAGGGCAGCTCTGGAGCCTGTAGCTTTAAATACCAAGTCAGCAAAGGCACTCACAAGTTCCCTTTGGCGTTTATGGCAGACAAGTTATTTTAGTGAATTGTAATGTTTTCCTCTTTTGACTGATGCCTGCAGGTTTGTTTCCTATCAGCCCACAAACTGAATTGAAAATCAAATTTCTGTTGTACTTATCCATGATTGTTTATTGATCCTCTTTTTAAACTTCACATAATCCAACTGATGGTAGCATCTCCAACATGAATAAAGCTGCATCTATAATTTTATATTATTATTATGATTATCATTATTATTATTAGTAGTAGTAGTAGTAGTAGTAGTAGTAGTAGTAGTAGTAGTAATAGTAGTAGTAGTAATAGGACAACTACTACTACTACTACTACTAGTGGAAATAAAGTGTGTCTGTGTGTTGCCAAAACTTTCTTTTTTTTTAATAGAATAGGAAAGAGTTAGACCCTTGATATGATTGTATTGCTGTCTGCATCCCAACTAGATAGGAAAACCATCTCTATCCCCAAGACACCAAGTGGTGTGAAATCCAAAAATTTACATTTGTCACCAAGTGGTGAAGGAACTCCTGTTCTAGTGAAAAAATTCCTTTTTAAAGATTTTGTTTAACTTCCTGTTGTGTCTCTGTGACAGAAAGTCAAAGACATCTTCCTAATGGTACACAGACTGCAAAAAATGACAGGAGTTTTAACCCTTCCACACTCTGTCGGAAAAATAATAAGACATTTTGGGGTTGATTTACTAAAGGCAAATAGACTGCAAGTGTGTTTGCTCCAGAGCTTAGTAAATGAGCTAAAGCTTCACTTTGCAAAACGTACCCAATCACGTGCAAGGAGAATAAAAAGGAATGAATATTTGCTTGCACATGGATTGGAGGATAGAAGTCAGCAGAGCTTTTACTCAATTACTAAGCTCTGGAGCAACTGCTCTTGCAGAGTGCAACTGCACTTTGCAAAGAGCACAGACTATTTAAAAACTTAAACTTTTAACAAATTGCATTTAATATATATATATTTTATTATAATACACCTAGCAACACAATAACTTTGACTCAGATTATCAAAAACAGTATATTTGCTGTGTTTAGTGAAGCTTCTATTCAACTCATACAAGGTATGGTAATTTGAAAAGCCCTTGCAAGCATATACATGACAAACAATCAAGTCAACACATGTATATTTTTAATTCTGTTGCCTCTGAAGATTTTGGAAGAAGCTTTACACAAAGTTAAAACATCCTGGAAAAAAATTAACTTGTGCCCCTGGTTTCAATTATTTTTAAATTTGAGGCACAAACACTGCATTTGGAGATATGTGGCTTAAGTGCCAAATAAGAATCTTTTGATTTCTTTAATACATGTGGTTGAAATTGGAGAAATGCTGATTGCCAAGCCACAGTACTTCAAATTGGGATTTGGCTCAAGAAAATAAGCCATTGTTCGAAGTACAATTTAACAGGGACAATATTCAAGAAAATAATATAAATTCAAATGCATACATTTATATTTTTGTGAAGGACCTGCATTACTATATAGGCACTTGTAGGAAATAAACCCAAGATAACTGGGCTGATAATAGTTCCTATGTAGGCAAATGATTTACCTTTGCTTTATGTTTTCTTTAGTAGCAGTAGTGATGTGAGTACTAGTTTGTCCCAATCAACTGCCAATCCACACAGATGATCTTATGTGCTTAGAGTGCTGGAATAGGCAACCTTCCTACACCTACAGCTTTGTGAAGAGCACAAACAGGTAACCCTTCCCACCCTTTGATACAGCCATTGAGTCAATGGGTTAGTAGGCAATCATGTACTATAATAACACTGTGCATAACCTTACGTATGTCAACATGATGTAGAAACTCTTATTTAATTAAATTAAGACCTTTTCTGAAATATAGGATTTGGAAGTGAACTCGTAATGAGTTCAAAATTGTATTAATTATTATAGGAAATTGGCAAACAATGGGGGAGATTTACTAAAACTGGTGCACACACAATCTGGTTCAGCTGTTCATAGTAACCAATGAGCTTCAAGGTTTTATTGTCAAAGCTTAATTGAACAAGCTGAAGCTCTAGCACCAGATTCTCTATGCACCAGTTTTAGTAAATCTCCCCCAATGTCTTTTGTAAAAATACAAATGTTTGTAAAATGTTTGCTTTGTACATCTAAAAAGAGCGTGATCATTTAAATGTATGTTGCCTTTTTTTATTTGTTGGTTACATAAAATCCCATACTCATTGGTCTGCTTGGGTCCTTTACAGGCATACCCCACTTTTAAGTACACAATGGGGTTTATTTACTAAAGCTGGAAAGTGCAAAATCAGGCTCACATCTGCATAGAAACCAATGAGCTTCTAACCCCAGATTGTTCAATTAAGCTTTGGTAATAAAACCTGGAAGCACATTGGTTTCTATGCAGAAGTGAGACAGATTTTGCACTTTCCAGCTTTAGTAAATAAACCCCATTGTGTACTTAAAAGTGGGGTATGCCTTATTTAGTTACATAGCTACTTTGATAACTTTTGCTGCAAATGTACTCTTATTTTTTTTTTCTATATGAGTTCCTGCATTCAGGAGATATCTGTTGCATGTAGCATAGTCACAAAATGTCTGTGTAGCTTAGTGTAGATCTAACTGAATCGCTAAAATCTCATAAAAGTTTTAACACATTAAAGTAAATTCAGTAAAAGAATACATAGTGATACTATGATGAAAAGCTTTGTTTAAGCACTTCCAGTTATGAGGTAACAATTGTCTTTTATTTATTCTGCCCTGTCACAGGCACCTCGGGTTGAAATCACAAGCAGCTGTAATGACGCACATTGCACATACATGGTCTATCATTGTCAACATCAGGAAGACAGTCCAGAGCAACAGTGTGCATCCAGCTCTTAAAGAAATGTATGTAGATATAAGTGGCTGAAAGAGCTTGGAGGTGATTAGAAGTTTACAATTGCGTTAGCCCTCTGGAGAGCGATCCTCGGGGGATCGCTTTTCATAGAGCGTTTGGTAGGCTGTGAGGAGGTGTTATGCTGCCTCCTCACTTCATGTTTTAACCCCTAAAAGCCTGCATCACAACCTTGCAAAGGATCTTGGCTGTGGCATGTGTACATTTCAGTCCCTTGCAGCTTAAGGGGGAGTGGCTAGTGGGCAGTAAAACACAGCTCAACCTCATATTTTTACCCACCCCAACCTCAAGTGTAAACATGGGCTTACTGTCATCCAGTTAGGGTTTAGGGTTAAGGTTAGGGTTTATATTTACTTTAAAGTATTATAAAATGAAATGCAAAAAATTATTTCCTCAAGTGTATACAGTATAGCCAATGTAGTGCTATTGGTAACCAGACAGACATAATTAAAAAAACTTCTATTTACTTAGCAACAAATGTCCCTGATAGTGGGGGAAGTTGATTTACTAAAGGCAAATAGACTGTTCACTTTGCAAGGGAATTTACACTCTGCAATGGAGATTTTCCCTATATCTTAGTGAATGAGGTGAAGCTCTGCTGACTTTTATCATCTAATCATGTGCAGGCAAAAATATATTTTTTTTTCTAGTACATGACTGGATATTCTTTGAAAAGTGAAATGTTACCACATTTCCTTGCTAAGTGAACAGCCTATTTGTCTCTGAATGTTTAAAATGATGGGCTCCTATGAAATTTTTAAAGGTTTATTGCACTTGTGCATGGGGGAAATTGGAATGAAAGTGGAGGGTACCCAGGATGTCAGTAGGTTTCGCTCAAAACACAGGCGCTGATTTACTAAAAGCAAATAGGCTGTTCACTTTGCAAGAGAATTTTGACTTTGCAAGGGGATTTTCCTTTAGCTTAGTGAATAAGGTGAAGCATTACTGTCTTCCAATACCCAATTACACTCACCGGCCACTTTATTAGGTACACCTTGCTAGTACCGGGTTGGACTCCCTTTTACCTTCAGAACTGCCTTAATTCTTCATGGCATAGATTCAACAAGGTTTTGGAAACATTCAGTTGCTGCAGATTTGTCGGCTGCACATGATGCAAATCTTCTGTTCCACCACACCCCAAAGGTGCCTCATGGATTGAGATCTGGTCACTTTGGAGGCCATTGGAGTACAGTAAACTCATTCTTATGTTCAAGAAACTAGTTTGAAATGATTTGAGCTTTGTGACATCGTATTATCCTGCTGGAAGTAGTCATCAGAAGATGGGTACGCTGTAGTCATAAAGGGATGGACATGATCAGCAACAATACTCAGGTAGGCTGTGGCATTTAAACGATGCTTAATTGATACTAAGGGTCCAAAGTGTGCCAAGAAATATTCCCCCGACGGTTACACCACCACCACCACCAGCCTGAACTGTTGATACAAGTCAGGATGGATCCATGCTTTCATGTTCTTTATGCCAAATTCTGACCCTACCATCTGAATGTCACAGCTGAAATTAAGACTCATCAGACCAGGCAACATTTTTCCAACCTTCTATTGTCCAATTTTTGTCCAAAAGTCTCATGTCTTTTTTATGAATATGATACACAATTGAATAAAAAATGAAATGCAGTCACCCTTAGGTGTCTTCACGGACTTTGGGCTTGTGTTGATAGCATCAGTTTGACATCAGTTTGAGATAATCATTGGGAATTTACTGACAAGTGCAGCGGGCAAAATATTGTCAACACATACCTATACCAGACCTAGACTCAGACAACTTTATTTTTCAAACACTAAAAGACAATTAAGTTGTAAAAAATATAGAATGCACAGTAGATATTTGGCAGTTACTCTTTTTCCTGGACCCATTTTGCCACCCATTTTTGCTAGAATATGTGGTTGTGAGGTCGCTGCTAAATTAGAGGTGGCAAATCACTGGGCAGCTATTCCTGAGCCTGAACCTGGCCCCCTGGTGATATGTCAGAGTGATCAGAAGTAATTTGCTTCTGATGATATCAAACTCATAATAGACTCTTGTGAGCATGGAAGAATGGAGGATTCCCTGCTACTTCTAACTGGAAATTATATGCTAAAAGTATAGTTAAAAAAAAATTGGCTACCACATTTAGTTTTGCTAGTTTATCTCCGTTAAAGGGATAAACTGGATTTTTGGTTTAGCTTTCTGTTAAAAGCTTTCAGATCACTTAGTCAACATTCCAGAAGATATCTGCTTGTCAAAGTGTATCTAAACCCAAGATCAAATTTGTAATATATCTCCCCCAATCAATCCTTAGATTTTGTGGCTTTTTTCCAAGCTTTTTTTCATTTTGCACCTGCTGATCTTGCCAGTAACACATCTCATGTGATAGAGTGATAACATTACTCACTGTACTGTAGGAACCGAGCTGTCCTGAGGAATGAGCAAACCTAGCAAAGTTTGGTTCGCAGGAGGTTTGGTAAACTCAGCAGAAAGTCTGCAAACCCTGTACATAGCTTTAAATCCTACTGAAGTGTATGGGAAACAAATTTTGCTATTATTCTCAGGTATTTTTTAAGGTTTACTTGCAAACTGTTGTTAACCTCTTGGCACTGGCATGATTGGCTGTCACAGCGATCACATGATCAGAAAGCTCCCAATCTCAAGTGGGGATCAGGAGCTTTCCGTTAGCCATCAGTAACTGTACCAGGAGCACACAGGGCACACGCTCTCGGCACAGCTGTATGTACATTCTGGTACTCAAATAACTGGTTGCTCTGCATTTAGGCCCACCCATCAAGAGGCTGCCTATTTGCAAACTGAATACGGACACTGGAAAATCTTTCTAGCATTTAGTCACAGCACCCTATTGCATGGCCCACCTCTGGCCTATGGACAGGGGATCTCCTGACTGCCCAATAGTAGATGACCTGACTCCTGGAACTGAGACCCCTTTGTCTCTTGGCTTCCGGCTGGGCTCTCTGACCCCTCAATGAGACCTTCTGTCTCCCCCCACTGGGAGCGGTCTCAAAACTGGGAACTCTGATGTATCCTCAGACCTAAGTATATAACAAATCCACACACCTGCCAAATTGCAGTTGTCTGGCAAAACCCAGACACAGGATTGAGTGTTCCAATCCTGAACTGCAGAATCCAGAGAAAGCCAAATACACAGCTTTCTCTGTCCAGAAAGACCAGATCTACCCCAAATGTGAATCCTGTCATATATATATATATATATATATATATATATATATATATATATATATATACACACACTGTATATATATCATTTTACATAGTTACATAGTAGGTGAGGTTGAAAAAAGACACAAGTCCATCAAGTCCAACCTATGTGTGTGATTATACGTCAGTATTACATTGTATATCCCTGTATGTTGCGGCCATTCAGGTGCTTATCTAATGGTTTTTTTAAACTAACAGTAAAGAGTAAAGAACCCTCCGCAGTTTAAGGTTAAATCTCATTTCTAAATTTAATGAGTGGTCACATGTCTTATTAAACTCCCTTCCACGGAAAAGTTTTTTCTACAAATATATTCACTTAACCACTTGCCGATCAGCCACCGCAGTTCTACTGAAGCAGAATGGCATGGCTGGGTGAAACAACGTTATGTAACGTCGCTTTGCCCTGTGGCCACTATGGGCGCGCGTGAGCCACCAGAGTCGCGCGCATGCCCGCTGCTTGCCCCCAGAGCCGGTGTAAGTGCACAGTGGGTGTGATGACCGCCAGGCTCCCACGATCGCTTGTGACACACCGAGAACCTCTGAGGGGAGAAGAGACTGATTGTGTGTTTATACAAAGTAGGGACAGCGATTTGTTATTTCCCCTAGGCAGTCCCATCCCCCTTTCAGTTAGAACACAGAGAGGGAACACAGTTAACCCCTTGATCGCCCCCTAGTGTTAACCCTTTCCACGCCCGTGACATTTTTACAGTAGTCAGTGCATTTTTATAGCACTGATCGCTGTATAAATGCCAATGGTCCCAAAAATGTGTCAAAAGTGTTCGATGTGTTCACCATAATGTTGCAGTCCCAATAAAAATTGCAGATCGCTGCCATTACCAGTAAAAAAAAAAAAATAATAACAAAAATGCTATAAATCTATCCCCTATTTTGTAGACGCTATAACTTTTGCGCAAACCAATCAATATACACTTATTGTGATTTTAATTACCAAAAATATGTAGAAGAATTGGCCTAAACTGAGAAAAAATTAGCTTTTTTTTTTTTTTAATTGGGGATATTTATTATAGCAAAAAGTACAAAAAAATTGTGTTTTTTTCAAAATTGTCGCTTTTGTTTTGTTTATAGCAAAAAAATTAAAAACACAAAGATGATCAAATACCACCAAAAAAAAGCTCTATTTGTGGGAAAAAAAGGACGTCAATTTTGTTTGGGTGCAGAGCCACATGACCGCGTACTTGTCAGTTATATTGACACAGTGCCGAATTGCAAAAAATGGCCTGGTCATTCAGCAGCCAAATCTTCCGGGGCTGAAGCAGTTAAACAGATGAGTTGCATTGTTATAAATATTGTGTTCAATTTCTTTTTATTCATGTTTATTTTTAGAGTAACTGAACATCCCTTTCTTTGCAGTCTGGGAAATTTGAGTATGTGAAAATGCACATTGCCAGTTATTAATTTATTATAAAAATGTTTTTCTCATGGACTGTCATAAGACTAATAAAAGTTAAGCAACATAATAAAACCACAGATTAAGAAAAAAAAGAATTCAGTCAGAATGGATCTTTTTTTAGTATACTTTGCAAAAGTGTTGTTGTAGTGGTCTGCAAATTTTACTTAAAGTCATGCAAAAAGTGACTATTAATTACATGTTATTTACATACAATGAATAATTTACACATCAGGTTTCATGCATTATTTTTTAGTTTTAACAATGAACTGAAGTAGGCCAATTCAAATGATTGCACAGTGGAAATGCTGCTAATACCCGTGTAGCTGGGTGTGCTGCCGGCTACATGTTTCTGTCTCCCTTCAATCCCTTCTCCCTGTCATCACTGTGCTGCAGAATCTACCACTTGCACTCAGATTCCCTGCTGTGTGAAATCCCCCGCTCATTCCTGTCCCTCATTCCTGACAACAAACTTGAACCAATCAGAGAGCAGGAGAGATTGCACCAATTGGAGGATCCGAGAGAAGGACTTGCTGTGCAGCAGTGGATCAGGGGATATGTAGTCTTAAAGGGGCACTGCATAATGAAAGTGAATGGCTGCAAGAACTAAAGGAAACAAAATGCCTGCACACAGAGTAGGAGAAATAGATTTTTTTCCCTGGAAAATTATCAGAGCTCGAGAGAGAACAGCATGGGCAGCAAACAGATGCAGACCTCCTGCTGGGGTCTGCATTGGATGCAGGGTAGACAGTGTGGGGTAATCAGTGTGTGTACATGTGCTGTGCTTGCCTGCTCCCAGGACTAAGCCTGTGGACACCAGAGCGAAAGACTAAGCCACAGAGATAGTTGCTGTGCCTTGAAATCTAAGCCGGGAAAACCTGTTGCCATGTGAGACATCAGAGAGGTCTCGGATTGTGAGGACTGACATTTGTGGGACCACTGATTGCCAAACATACTGGACCCAATCCATTGTATTCCGGGAGTGGTCAGTGGAACTACCGAGCTTAACCGCTAGCTGCCCACAGTTAATAAATAATGGAAGAAGGGAGCATTAATTCAGATCCCACTATGACAAATACATTTTAAAATGCAAAGTACTACCAAAATTATCTTCACCTATGTGCAACAAATTACAGTGCATAGAAAATACCGTGACATTGTGTTATAAAGATGAAATGCAACAATATTGTGTGCCCAGATTTGATCCCTTTTAGCACAACCATAGATGAGCAGTAACTTACTTTTTTGTTTGCATTTTTGAAAGCAGATGTGTGTAGACCTGTTTCTAAAGTGAAAGTGTACCAAGCCGTTCCAAGGGGCTCGGTATCCTGTGATCACTGTGATTGGTCATCACAGTGATTTTGTGTTATTGTTTATATGGTTAATCCCTCCCCTTCCTCTTACAAACGAGGAAGAAGAGAGATCCTAGTCATTTCTGAAATGAAAATAATGAATGGATCAGCATCAGCATCTGCAGATCGATCCATCCTGTTTCTCTGATTCACTTGTTTAACCCCTTCACCACCCACCCTCTCTGACACATCTGATCTAAATGCTGCCTATGTATTTGAACTACATATCGACCCTTCACCTCTCTTATTCTGTGCATCTAGACAATAACACTTTCATCTCTATCCTGCCACAGTATGTGACCTGTACATTTACTCCTTCACTCTCCATATTTGACCTGTGCAATAATGTATTTAAGGCACCATTACCAAGCTCCATGTTTTAACCAAATCAATAGCATCATGTTTCATTTATAAATAATTGTAGTAATGTTATAGTCAATCACAGTGGCTGCAGTTTGAAAAGGAAATGTAATATTTAATAACATCAAATTGCAACATAGCTTGTATAGCAATTGTATATGCTATATAATTATTATTATTTTTATTTTTTTGCTATATTTTCTTGTACAAGAGTAGAGTTACCATTAAAAAAAATTGCAGCTATAATCTAATTGGTTGCTGTGGGCAACACTTGTTATGTTTTAACTGTCAGCCACACTATCAATCAAGGTTTCCCAACAGACTTCCGCTACTGTACATTAAAATCTGCACTGGAAAATGTCAGTTAGGGAAAAAACCCCATCATCTGACCATATATTTTCATCTATATTATATAGGATGTGAGCTTTATAGTTTAAAGAATTGTGTATTTTTTTTTTTTTTTTTAAGAATTAGATATAAAAATATGTTTAGATTTATTTAATATTGAGTTGATTTAGAACAGTGTTTCTTTTTAAATGAAAGGCCATATAAATCCTTATGTGTAGTAGATTGACTTTGCAGAGCACACAAGCCAGTCTAACAGCTACTTAAATTAACCATTTGTACAATATAAATAGAACAAAAATGTACATTTTACAATCTAAAGCTAGATATCATTTATATCAATAAGTATATTTAAAAAGGTATGTGCTTGGAAACTATAATTTAACCGGTGATTAGTAATTGAACCTCAAGGTGTGGTCCTCATTAATATTTATTGAAACCTTATACAGTCAGTGAGAATGCGTGAGCATTTGACTAAAAGTTATATTTTACTAAAATTACCAAGCAATAATCAGTTCTCTGTGGAGCCATATTAATTGCAAAACATCATAATTATGTCTCATTGGTGATACAATTTCCTGTCATACTATGGATCTCACACATCTTTGACCTAAAGCTCTTTATTATAACACAGCTCGTCAACAATGTTGCTTTATTGTTATACCCTGTAGACCTCCTGCTGATGTTTCATTTTGCGGTGAGTCATATAAAAGCTGTACTGCCCGTGGATAATGTAAATGGCAATTTGTGTCTGAGAAGTTGCAGGAACACTTGGGTGTTTCCTTGTCAAGAGGTTTATGCAGCTGAGGATTAATTGTCAGAAGATGGCAGGCAAAAACTGAATCCAAGTCTAGAAAAAATAAAGTCTGGAAGTCTATGCATTTGACATATAGTCTGCTGTTTCTCTATGCGTGAAATCCTGCAAAAAGTTCCCTGCACAATGGACTACTAATTTTGATTCAAATATACAGTATATGTATATACCTTTCCCTTACAACTATCACACCAACTCTGTTAGTAATTCATATATTTATTTTGCTGCTGACATTTAACCATGTGCTGCCAAATCACGTACATGTATGTCATTGGCTTCAAGTGGTTGTACCAGAGTGATGCCTGCACCCCGATACCGTTTTTCTAGAGCTGATGGTCTGCTCTCTAGTAATAACAACCAATGCGGCTAAGCAGCCACTCGGCTGTTATTACAAGCCACTTGCCTGGGCTCTCTCGTCCCATCCAGAATCAGCTTTGATCGGGTCTCGGATGTGGTAACCCGGAAACGACATCATGACATCACTTCCGGTTTACTCGGGAGCCAATGGCACCAGTTTTCAAGAATCAAAAGTATTCAAAAACACCGATCTTGGCATTTTGAATACCTTTCCAGCGCAGAGAAGGGATTAGGGGTCTTATAGACCCCTAATCCCTCCATAAAGAGTACCTGTCACTGTCTATTACTGTCACAAGGGATGTTTACATCCCTTGGGGCCTTTCAAAAAGGTGTGTATATGTAATGACAGATCATGTGACACTTAGATTGCACACAGGTGGACATCATTTCACTAATTATGTGACTTCTGAAGGTAATTGGTTGCACCAGAGCTTTTTATGGGCTTCATAACAAGGGGGGTGAATACATACTCACATGTTTTACATGTTTTATGTATATATTTTTCTAATTTTACTTCACCAACTTAGACTATTGTATTCTGATCCATCACATAAAATTCAGATTAAAAAAACCTGAACTAAAGACTGTAATGTAACAAAATAGGTAAAAAGCCAAGGGGGGTGAATACTTTTGCAAGGTACTGTAACTGCTTGACACTTAGATTTACCCTGTATGTATGACAATATCCTATATGTATTGTAGTCTCTCTCACAGATAGTAATTGACAACAGGCTTAATAAGAAATGTATTTTATGTTGAGGCCACAGTGGACTTTAATGGTACCATACAGATGCTTGGAATACAGTAGGCAGATAAAACAAAAATGTTTAATTCTATTTTAATTTACAACAGCATATTAAAACACATACATCATTTATTTATAAAAGCTCTGTAAGTTCAAACATCTTGGGTGTAACTGAAAAGACTGAAATTACCAGTTCGCCCAACAACTGTATATTTTGGCATGCTTGACATGTTTCGCGGAAATGTTCACAGCTTCTTCAGGAGCTTTTTGCATGTATATGATGTTTATAAAACAGAGATCACATATCATACTAAGAATAAAAAGAAAGAAAAAATATTAATCATAAAAATAACAGTGAAACATTTGAAGTACTTCATTAGAGTAGAAAAATTACAATAACACTACTATCACATGTGTGGTGTCACCCCCCCCCCACAAGCCGCCTTACCCAGAGCAAAATCATGTACAACAGTCTAAAGGGGGGGGGGGGGGTTAGTAATACTATATAATACAATATTGTAGAGCAAGCTTCCAACAATCATTTCCTATCCTCTTACACTAGATCTATTTCTGGGCTCAGAAGGTTGAAAAAGTCCACTTTTTTCCTTTGCTCCTTTACCTCTGAAAGGACATGTTTTCTTCCTAGGCTAGTCATAGAAGTCTCGCCTGTGATTTGTTTTTTTTAGTCTGGCCTTTCATGAGCCCAGAAGCATTGGAATGGAAGTATAAATTTATCCATACAGGATGTCCAAACCACCAGATGGCTTATGCCAAATTTGAAAGGGCAACAGCTTTTCTGTACAGCACTCCCATATAAAGGGATCTTCTTGTTGGAATTCAATAAGCAATGCCAGCAGACCTGCTTTAATTTCTGTTCTATATACCAGCTTCCCTTTTTTCACAATTTGTAGATATTACCTATTTATTTCAGTTATATATCCTGTGTAGGAAAAAAAAAGATTATTATTAAAACTGTGTTTTTTAATTTCAGATCTAGTTTGATGTACACCAAATTCCATCATCTTTAACAATATTATTTCTGCTATCTCATGTAAATCACTATTTAGTAACCAATTGATTTGATGAAACCCATACTCATATCACAAGCTTCATTAACATCTGTATAATTAAAAAAACATCACAAAACCATGGGGTTTTAAATCAATGGAAAACGATCAAATCTGTCAGGACTCCATTTAAACCGATATTGATATTGGACCACATGGCCACATACAGAATCTGCTTGTATGTTCAGTAAGCTGTAATGTAATGCCAAGATATTTTTAACAGTTAAAGACAAATTGCTCTGTTCTGTCTTTGGCATTGTGAAGACAAGTTAAACACATGGTAATATGAGGCTGGCCTCACATTTTGTATAGACATAACAAGCATAATCATTACACATTTGGGTTTTATGTTTGTGCAGTTGCCCAACTTCTTTTCTTTCCAGACTCACTTATTTCAGTACAGACAGGCAAAGTTAATATACATTTACATACGCGGTTAATGTTATTGTACCACCCAGCACCTAGTAATGGGAAATACAGAGCCAGAAAAGAGTTGCAAATAATGTCTTGGGGGCTTTGTCTTGTTTCATTTATAAGTAAGCCTGTGGGTATGTTACATTTCAAAGGTGTACTGAAATATTGACAACATCCTTCAAAAACCGACATCATTTCTAAAACTGGATTTGATTAAAAGTGTGTTTTTCTGTTCAGAAAAAAAAAATGCTATAGCATCTTTAAGAATACCGTAGGCTGTCAAGTGTTCAGTATTGTCATTGTAACCATTTGTTTATAAGTGCCTCATTTGTGTTTGACATTATGTAAGGTGTTTGACATTATGCATCTGTCAGTAAATTAAATTAACCTGACCGAATGACAATGAATCAAAAACATCAAATTATAGTTATTATTTGGATGAAAGGACTAAGAACCTGTAGCAGCTGGTTATGTGTTATCAGCTTCTTCACTACCAGTAGTGAGATTGCATACATAAAACGTATGGGTCTTCGGTAAATGTCCTGCGATCTGGTGAGAAGACGCCAACTTACTATATATGGAAATGTAAATGCACAGTGAGCAAAAAAGAAACATAAATCTTGGCATTATCCATTAAGAGAGTCCAATGGTGCTTTAGAAAAAGGGTACTTTAACCACCTCAGTACAGACAAGTATCACCCACTTCACCTCCAGATTATTGTTAAGTTTTGCTGCAATAGTTTGTTGACAATTACTCTGTCATGCAATAGTGTACCCAAAACAATTATATATATTATTTTTGAGATCTTTGTTTTGGTGGTATTTAGTAACCACTGTATGTTTTATTATTATTTTTTACTGTATAACAGCATAAAATAAAAAATAAGCAAAACATTTTGAAAGGAAAACTGTTTCCCCTATTTTCTGTTATAAAACTTATAAAATAAATATTATGTCTTCATAAATTTAGACAAAATGTATTCTTTACATTAATTAAGCATGTACACGTGGGAGGTGGCTCAAACATCAGAAGGCAAACTGGCACCAAATGTATCCTACTGTCCAGAAATTAAGTAAATAGTAATAATAAATGTATTAGTTAGCAATAAAATATTCACTTCACTGATATAGCAGCCTAACCCTTCCACTCTCCCTAGCAGGCCAATCTATTTCAGTGATCAGTAGTTGTGAGATGAAGAAGAAGGCTGTTCTTTTTTTTACTATTACACTGTATACAGTTGTAAATATTGTGATTAGTCACAGTGATCACAAGGTACTGGCAATTCTCATCTACTCTTTTACTTTTGCCTGTGTACTGCACTGGCCAATGACAAAGCGATCACGGACACTGTAGGCATGGCCGTGCACTGTCAAGGGGTCCTGTGGTGGTTAAAGTGACTTTCAACAAAGCCACTTTTAGAAGAAGGTCAGATGCTGGGGAGAAGTGAAGCAGTGGCATTTCAACACACAGGCTGCCAGGTAAGGTAAGTATAGATTGGCTTCTTTTATAGGGCTGGTATTATTTCGTTAGTGACCCTGATCAGGCAGCGTCATTTAAAGGAAAAGATCCATAAGCCACACATCATGAAACAGACCCATGTGCATGAAGTGAGATGAATGGCAGCCTCATCCTCATGGGAAATTCCCCATGATTAAGGGGTGGAACGAAAAATGTTGGTGGTTTGGCCTGGCTGGAGTCCAGGCTGAGGCTGACATTCATTTCATTTCAAGCATATAGCTCTGCTTCATGATGTGTGGCTTATGGATCTTTCCTTTTGACATTGCTACAGCTCGGAGCTAGGACAAACTCCCTATCCCTGCCTGCACTCACAGAGGTCTACCTAAGCCGCAACTAAATTTGATCTTTGTGTCACAGGGTAATTTTAAATAACATAAATTACACCATTCAATCTTATAATGCATAAAGGAATTAGCTCTTTTCATTTTATTGGGTTAAAGAATAATATGTTATTTGTTACATGATATTACATAAAAAAAGCTATAACACAAAACTAGAAGTGGTATTCTGTAAGATCTGAGCATATGAATGTGTAAACTTTACAATTCTGGGACTGACTATCTCAGGTTTTCATAGATAACCCAATGTGCTTCCAAGACTTTTGAAGATGTCGTTTTCTGAGGACTAGCATAGCTCTACTTTACACAAAACCCACTTTTAACCCCACCTGTTCTTTTAAAGCAAAACTCCAGGTAAAACATTATTAAACAAACAATGAAAGGGCTGTCATGGATAGTGAGAAGTCCTTAGTTCTCCTAGTTTATCCTGAACTGCAGAGTTTGCACCCTCAGTCCTACTTGAAATGCTTTAAAGTGGTTGTAAACCTCAGTCATGGAATCTAAACAAAGCACATATATCTGTAAAGTTTACTAATCTCTCTCCAAAGCTCTAAGTGTGGTTTCCATCTGGTTCTCCAGTGCTTCTACCCTCTGTTATCAGCATGAGTCACTTCTGAGTTGAAAGAAGTTTTCCCTACACATAAGATAAATTTGTGTCGTGGGGGGCTCAGCAGACAGCTTGTCTATACAGAACACAGTTCTTCTGCTCTGTGTAGGGGGGTGTGTGGCTTTCCACCAATCAGCTCTCACATACTGTTACTGCAGCCCCTCCGCCCCCTACTCTGTGCTCCTGACAGAGGAAGAAAGATTTTAACACTTTTCTGCCCTTCTTAAAAAAAAAAGTAAAGTTAGCCCAATGTTTTTGCATTTTGTGAAAGATGAAGTTACGCCGAGTAAATAGATACCTAACATGTCATGCTTCAAAATTGCACACGCTCGTGGAATGGCGCCAATGTTTGGTACTTAAAAATCCCCATAGGCGAAGCTTGAAATTTTTTTACTGGTTACATGTTTTGAGTTACAGAGGAGGTCTAGAGACAAAATGATTGCTCTCGCTCCAACGTTCGCGGCGATACCTTACATGTATGGTTTGAACACCGTTTTCATATATGGGCGGGACTTACGTATGCGTTCGCTTCTGCGTGCGAGCACACGGGGACAGCGGCGCTTTAAATTTTTTTTTTTTATATTGTTAATTATGTTTTCTTTTTTTTTATTTTGACACTTTTAAAAAAAAAATTGATCACTTTTATTCCTATTACAAGGAATGTAAACATCCCTTGTAATAGGAATATGACATGACAGGTGCTCTTAATAGTGAGATATGATGTCAATAAGACCCCATATCTCACCACTAAGCTGGGAAGCCTGAAATTTAAAAAAAAAAAATCACCGCTCTCCAGCCGAAGCGGCGCCGTTTTTTTTTAATGGAGAGGCCGGGCGTGACGTCATAACATCGCGCCCGGCCTCCGATGATCATAGACACTCCGGCGACCATCTGGTCCACCGTAAATGTCTATGATCTACATCCAGCACCGGCGGATCCGCTCTCCGCCTCACCGATCGTAACGGTGAGTCGGAACAAGCACCGGAGGGCGGCGGACGTCCCCTCTCGCCTCCCATAGGAACGATCAAGCGGTGGAACGGCCACTATGATCGTTCCTATGGTGTAGAGATTCGCCAGCTGAAACCGGCAATATCTGAATGATGTCTGTAACTACAGGCATCATTCAGATATACCTGCCCAAAGCCCAGGACGTCATATGACGGTGGGCGGGCGGGAAGTGGTTAAAAATAATTCTTAAAAAATGTATTTGTTTTTCAATTGAATAAGGCCATTAAGCCAACAAAAATGCATTGTAACTACTGAAACATGTAAATAAAAAAAAGTCAAACGTATCAATGGAAATATACACACACAATCTAAGAATTTAGATTGGCTTATTACAACTCTAGTCCAGCAATAGGGAAAGAAAATAATTTCTGATCTTCATGGTTTGTTAATTATGGTATGGAAAAATATGTACTGTTTCATCCTGTATAGGTTGGTTGAAATCCATCCTTGCTGATAGAATCAAATAAAATGCTCAGTATTCCAGGTAAGGGAGAGCATAACCTGAAGCAGCACAGGGTATCTGAGATTCAAACGCTGTCACATGAACATGAGTGAGATGTCTTAGACTTAGCCTTATGTAAACTCCATAAACAGAACAAAATATATGAGTGAATAAAGTTCAATGACCAGTGGGTGATATCCACTATAAGATGAATATATACAACAAAAATTATGGACTTCTACAGGGGCATCAAACTGTTCTCCTATATTTCATGAAATATATAAATAATCTAAAAACAATACAACCAATCAGAATCAATGAATTGAATCAGGAAGTGATTTGGCTGGTGATAGGGCGAGGAGAGGTCAGCTGTTGTTTGACATATTGAATTTCAGCCAAAACATCCAGTGGGAAAGTGGCCTAAAAAATTTGACCAATAGCCCAATCCGTCCGTATCACCAGCCAAATCACTTCCTGATTCAATTAATTGATTTTGATTGGTTGTATTGTTCTTAGATTATTTATATATTTCATGAAGTGTAGGAGAACAGTTTGATGTCCCTGTAGAAGTCCAATTGGACAAAATGCATCGGGCAAGGCACATCATTCTCTACACTTCATTTTATTTCATGTGATCACGTTTTTAATTGTTTGTATATTGGTTTGATCCAATAAAACCTACCTTTTTGACCTGCACCATTGGAGCACTCCATTTTTTCTTTCCTCACACTCTTTGGATTGGACACGAAATTTGGATGCCTTCCATTTCATGCAAGGTCCCTTCCGGTTGAACACCATTGCAGCAGGTCTAGCGTAAAAGAGATGTCCTTTGAGATCTGGGACTTTCATCTCTTCGGTGTCGCTGACTTCCAAATCCACCAGTTCTGGTAAGAGTATTTCACCTCTCTCTACTTCAAGATTTTCCATACTGATGAACCATACACTAGAAAATTTTTCACTTGCACTGGATTTCATATCTGATTGCACTGTGGGACTTTATCATTTTTGTTATATATATTCATCTTATACTGGATATCACCCACTGGTCATTGAACTTTATTCACTCATATATTTTGTTCTGTTTTTGGTTTTAGCGCTACATTTTCACACTATCCAATTTTAATACTTGTCACATTTTTGTGTAGCAGCTTCATGTTTTTTCACTGGGTTCGCGCAGTGATATTATTGTTTCCACTTATGTAAACTCCAACATGACCAACAGGGCTTTCCCATTTGCCTCCAACAATGAACAAAGCAATAGGGGAGCACAGTAAGTATAAGCAGAGTGGGGAGGGAGGAGCTAGCAGGGGGTCTTTTTAAGGTTCACTTTATTCCTTTATTGACAAGAGGATGGCAACAATGAACACAGGCAAAATGTAATTAAACCACTATTTACCTTACCACCACTTTTGGCCTATGACATAGTGTAGCTACTGAAGCAACATCATCAACAAGCCTGAATATGTATGTATTGCTCAATCTGACATACTTGATAGATCTGGGTAAGATTTGGTCATCAGACATTGTTATATCATACTGCATAAGTTACAGTAATACCAAATGGTACTGTAGATATGGTATTGTAGATACATATTAGGACTGTGGTTTCCACCAACACAATGAAAACAAATTATGTAGGCTTGGCAATAATGAAGTCCTCTAGGCTGGTGCCTTTTAAGATAACATAAGATAACAATCTGTGGGAGCACATAAATCACAAAATAAATGTGTGGCATATTTAATTAAACGGATCATAAATTTTTTTTCGGGATCAAATGATCTTTTGTGAGTATTCTGGGGACAAGATTATAGTGTTTGTGAGTGAGAAGATGAAATGTGTTACAGTAATGGAACAAGGAACAACTTTCTGCCTCTAACAGAATCTTTACACATTTGTGGCCCTTTCACAAATCCAGGCTTTTGAAGTTGGTGGTCTCACTTTTAACCAGCAGAGGAAGAATTATAAGTCATTTTCCACTGACTACCACAGAATGCCTTTAGCTAGGTTAATAAAAGAGGTTTCAGTCTTTCCAGTAAATGCTATGTCTTTTAAAAAGTAACTCAAATGTTTTCTACATGTAGAGCATGTAGAGCAAGAAACAGATTTTAGTAGATATTTTGGGGCATGGATTTATGGTTCCTGTGTTTTTTCCACTTACTTCCAAAAAATACACATTTGTTTTGTAAAATAAAGAGTGACATATTCTGTAAAGGCCAAATAGATAATTTGCTACACTGTATATTTACGGTCTCTGTGAGATCATTGCTGGAGTCAAGATCATGAAACATTTATTGTCTTCTATGAATAGCTTTTAATTTTTTCAATTGGTCTCTGTAAAGTTGTAGTTGTTTGTCTTGTCCTGGAACACAATTCAATTGCATGACTATGTCATTTTCTGTTTTAGCTCCAGGGTAATAGTGTATTTTATCTCAGCAAAATAATATTTTTTAATGTTTCCATTTAAATCACTATTGTCAACCTCAATACAAATGCTAAACTACATGCATATACATTAGTAAGGTCATTAAAAACATAATAGGAACATATAGATATGCTTTTTATAATTCATTCTTATGTGAATTTCTTTTAGTACTTAAAATCTGACTGCGGGAACATGCGGGTAAAAATAGTAAACCGGCAATGGTTTAAATCAAAACAGAGTTCTGGTTACAATGCCTACCCTCCTTCTGGCACTGTACATTAATGTAAGTTCTCCACCACTAGATGTATTCAATTTTCTTGGTTCATTGGTGCCCAGTGTCATTCAACCCAGAAGATTAAGTACATCCTATGAGTGCAGGGTGTTATGGACCCATCCCCTGAGGTGGTAGAGCCACAATGCATTGAAGTCACACAAAAAAGCAGAGAGTCATGCTAATTAGTGATGAGCAAATTGGGCATTTGATAAATTCAGCTTGAAGTTTGCAAACCCCCCACCTGAACACCATTAAAGCCTGTGGGAGCCACATTTAAAATACCATTGAATAGGGAAATGGCTTAAAGGGCAACATTAAAAATGAACAAATCCTTTAATCAGTTGAGTCCTCAGTGCCATGGTAAAATGGCAAATGGATAGTGGCTATTTATCTCATAGCCTCCCTGATTGTGCTGTTTTAAGATGGCAGCTGGTCTCTAGTTTCTACTGGTGCCAGCAACTTTGGCAATGAAACCACTAGCTGTATGTAACAACAAGGAACCAGCACTAAGCCCAGGAGCTGAAACAATTAGCTCCTGGGCTTATGATCATGCTATACATAAAGGCACCTGTAGCAGACTACTGTGAACACAGTGCTTTTGCATTTTGTTTACATTGGGAAGTATGTGATGTTATGAGTGACATCACATCACTTCCTCCAAGTATGGAGACCAAGACTGAGCTGTTTCAGCTCTATCCCTCCTCTCCCTGCAGCAATAGATCACATAGTTGCATGAAAGTTTCTGGATCTGGTCTCCACTGACAAGATAGAGATCTGGCATGAAAAAAATACAACAAATTTTAATAACCACTTGCCGATTATATAACTTAAATATGCTCCGGCAAGGTGGCACTGCTGTGCTGGATCACCTACATATGCACCCCCATCCTGCTCTGGCTGTGATTATACACAGCAGGAACTGATCTGTGGGTACTGCGGATTCAATGTCTGCCAGCACCTACCGATCATCCAGCACAGAGGCAGAACATTGGTCTGCCTATGTAAACAAGGCAGATCGCCGTTCTGTCAGTAGGGAAGACATGGATCCTATGTTCCAGCTAAGCAGGGACTAGGACCAATGCCTTCCCCTGGTAAAAGCACCTCCCACAATGTAAAAAAAATTCTGGATAGGCGCACAGTTAACAGTTGGCTTCTTCCCTCTTCTCTTCTCCAGATGTTGACACGATGGTCTCTCCAGCTGGACTGATCTCTGAGCGCTCCGCTGTGACTTATATAGGAGGAGACCCCGCCCCCTTATATTCCAGATGAGGTCTTACTAATGATTTGTACAGGGGCACAATGATATCTCTCTCTCTGGAGTCTGTACTTCTCTTAATACAAGAAAGGCTTTGCTCACTTTTGAAACTGCAGCTTGGCATTGCATGCTATTATTAAGCTTATGATCTACCAAAAACCCCAGATTCTTCTTTACTATGAACTCCCCCTAGAATGTAGGGATTTGGGATTTTTTGTACCAAAAATATGTAGCAGAATACATATTGGCCTAAATTGATGAACAAATTTGATTTTTTTTCAACTTTATTGGATATGTTTTATAGCAGAAAGTAAAAAAAAAAATATATATATATATATATTATTTTTAATTTTTAATCTGCTTTTTTTGTTTATGGCACATAAAAAAAAAGTCACAGTGGTGATCAAATACCACAAAAATAAAGCTCTATTTGTGGGAAAATTTAATATAGGTATAGCTCTGAATGACACCGTAATAATTGTCAGTTAAAGTAACACAGTGCCGTATCACAAAAAATGGCCTGGTAATGAAGGGAGGTTAAGTGGTTAAAGTGTAAAAATAAATACAAATACAAAAAATGACAACAATTCTGTGTTTTTCTGTCAATATGAGGTGCTGTGTGTTCAATAATGAGGAAAAAAATGAACTTAAATGATTTTAGCAAATGGTTGCAATATAACAAAGAGTGAAAAATGTAAGGGGGTCTGAATACTTTCTGTCCCCACTGGATATACTATATACTAATATATTACTTATACAAAAATGTATATAAGTATGTGCTTACCATAAAAGATAGATATGAACCCGACTTAAATAAAACAATTCAAGTCAAATTCCATATACCAGGATTAGGAGCAAATAAAAAAAATTTCAAGAAGGTGCAAGCTGTCCTATCACAATTATAGGTCAAAAAAGCAGGTGAGCACATAGTGTGGAAGGTGGATGACACAAGGGTAATCACATATTTTATGAATGGTGTGGAGCACAAACTATCTAAGAAGATATGTAAAAAAGAGGACTGTTTACATAGTGGGACTTTCGTATCTCTGATACATGTGGTATTTTCATTTAAATTTGGTTATTTTTATGTACAGACAGACTAAAATATACAAAAATTCTATACATGATTGCAGTACTTAAAGAGTAACTCCACTTTTGTTGACAAAAAAATAATCCCCTCTGGGTGATCTATGTACATTGCAGAGATTTTAAAAAACTTTGTTGCAGATTCCTACATATTTCTGCTGTAAAGAAAAAGCTGTGTCTTTGGATACTGATTCTGAATGGGAGTAATTAATTCATTTTAATCAGCTGGTGCGCTTTCTATGTTCTGATAAGAAAAGTGGCATGTCCGAATCCTTTAAGAAGAGATTAACACTTAGGCCCCATTCACATTTCGCATAGCGGGCAAAAGCATTCCTGCTCACATTTTTTTCCCATGCAATTTACACATGTTTCCATTTGTCGGCCATAGATCGGCCCATTCACTTGAATGGGATGCTCTATGTTCATTTGTCATGCCAAAAAAAGCTCATGCACTAAATTTTGGCATTGAGCAAGGCGAGGTTTTTTTACACATTTTTTGTCAGAATTTTCACGCATTTTGCCACATGAAAAATCACAGCAAAATCACACTTCATTTCTCGGCAAATTTAGGGAGTATCTCACCAAACATGGCATTTTGTTTCTGGAGGCATTCTGTACACCAACTGTGTACAGAACACCCCCAAGTTGTCATGTTGCATTGAATTTTACAGAAAATACAGTATTGCAGTTTAAAAAGTAAAGGTCATTTTTAATAACATTATGTTCTTTTTTTCCCATGAAAGTGGAGTTACCCTTTAAGGCAAATATTTAAGTACTTGTGATAAATTTTTAGCAAAGCCATCATAATAGATTCTGTATACGTTACACGGGAGATCTGACATGCCAGGTTGTCTACGTTAGTGAACACAGGAAGTTTTTACACAGGTAGTTATTGCACAGGCAATCTACTTGGGCTAAATTTGCCTTTTCTCTGGAAATACCTGATACTACTAACATTATACCTTTGTTTTTCTTCATTATAATTATGAAAGGGTGGAGAAACAGACACCCTGCCCGAAGATCACAAGGGTGTTATAACCAGTAAGCATTATAGAATTTTTAATAATTCTGCTTTTCTTACTTCTGCTACACCTTTTCTCTGAATTAGGGTAAAAGGAAATATTTATGCGATTTGAGAACTGATTATTTTCTTAAATGTTCATCTCAGTTTTAGCTATGCTACCCAAATAATCTTGTCCAATCGTAATTAATAAAAATTCTTTCTGTCATGAAAGGATATAAGCCATACAGAAAGAGACAGTTATATTGGAATTTAAATTGCAGGCACCATTAAGTATAGACATATTTATTTGCCCTTAACATTGTTTTTTTTATTGAACTGTCATATCATCCAGAAATGGCTGAGTTATTATACTTCAGCAAACCAAAATATGGTTCCATACACAGCTTTAAATTGCAGGAAACAAAACTAGAAAGATTGGAACATTGGATAAATGCCGCAGGTTTTACCCAGGAGACAAAAACGGGAACTTAGTAATGAAGGAAAGGCAGACTTTTAAATATGCTTTAAAAGCTGCAATCAACCTGTAATTATAGGTATATCTCCACAATGAAGCAGCTTTCATAATATATATCCTAAAACTTAAATATTGTGGATTTTTCTTTTTATTTATTGACTTTGGTAGAGCTAAAAATGAGGTCCTTGTATGACCAAGTTTAATAGATGTGATGTACAGGTCAGGTCTCTAAAATGGTCTTGCGTTATACAAATATTGATGACAATCAGGAAGAGATAAGTTCCTCCAGTATGAAGGACTTTAATGCTTATTTATGCTAAGTCTCTCTGTTATGGTCATAGCAACATTGGCATTTCTATGTTTTTTTTTTTTTTCATGTAAGTTGACTTACAACAGATGAAAAGTTATTTATTTTACCAGAACGGCACTATCATCAACATCAATAACTAGCATGAATGTGAAATAACAACAAAAATTAGGAATCTGCAGCAAGCTAGTATGGCAAGCTAGTATGGCAGAAGTGAATAGCGTGTGGGAAGAGGTGGATATATTATTTCTTTAACCCCTTTGCGCCTAAGGGTAAAACAAATCTTAATGCCTAAGCCCAATTTTGCAACTTTGACATGTGTTAGTAAAACCGTACATATCATCACAACTACTTTGCATCCTGGAGAATTATAGCTTGTTTTTTTCCAGGACAAACTGGGATTTCATTTGGTGGTAAATGGTAATGGATATCCCCTGTTTTTTATTATCTAAGGAAAACTGTCCCAAAATTGTAAACAAAAAAAATGAATATCCCCTGTTTTTTTATTATCTAAGGAAAACTGTCCCAAAATTGTAAACAAAAAAAAATGAACTGTATATTTATTGCTAGTACCAGAACCCACCACCAGAGAAAACCCCTAAATAAATTCTCCTGCTCCTGACGATCGCAGTGATACCAAATATGTGTATGTTATTTGCTGTTTGTACCCATAGTAGAGCCCAGAAACAATAGTGCGTATTTTGGTTTTTTTATCCTACCTAAAACACGCTGAGTCTGGATCTTTTCTGGTGAACGCTGTGCTGGGAGCTCACCATGTTGTGCGCTCCCAACAAAAAGGGCAATACGCAAATATGCAGCCCCATGAAAAAAGCCCAGTCCAGTGGGGCTGCATATTTGTGTACGGTCGGCGTGAAGCGGTTAAAGGTTGAGTGGATTGCTATTTCTTCAGAACTGGTTCATTTGATATGTCGATTCCCTTCCTTCTTTTCATCCCTACCTGCCACACTCCAGGGAAGGCAAAACACAATCAAATCCTTGACTCAGAGTTCTCCACTTTGAATAATTTATTAAGGTAATATATAAAGCATTACAGCAACCATGTTGATAAATTTCAGCCACAACCATCTTTAAAATATAACTAAAGATAAAACTTCTTTTATATATTTGGATAGAGTGATAAGGGGTGACTCCTGTCTGTTATTTATTAAAGTCTGTGTCCCTGTTAGGGTTCACTCTCTTTGATTGTCCTGATCACCTATGTTGCTGGGAATGAAAGTGAGGGTAACACTTGTTTAACAGGGTATTTCCATCACATTGGAAAGATATCCTTTTACTTTCTGCTGAGAGAGAGAAAGTAAAAGGGAAATCTCCCTAATGAGACACATATGGCAAAAATGACAGTAGTTTTAGCCCTTCCCCTACTTAGACCTTAGATATACTTTAATCACAGCCATAAAGAACCACTTTACCCTCAGGCCAATCCTGATATTTGTCTCATATATGTAAAAATAATGCTTTTTTTTGTGAGAAAATTAATCAGAACCCCCGAACATTATATATTTTTTTAGCAGAGGCCCTAAAGAATAAAATGGAGGGTGTTGTAATTTTTATGTCACACAGTATTTGCTCAGCCATTTTTTGGAAAAATACACTTTCACTAATTTTATTGAACGCAAACACAATACCCAGCTTATTGGTAAAATATAAAATATGGTGTCATGCCAAGTAAATAGATACCCAACATGTCACACTTTATAATTGTGTACTCCCGTGAAACGTCTTCAAACTACGGTACCTAAAACTCTCCATAGGTCACACTTTAAAAGCCTATACAGATAACCAGTTTAGAGTTACACAGGAGGTCTGGTGCTAGGATTATTGCTCTTGCTCTGAAGTTTGTGGCAATAACTCTTACATACCTACTTACATGTTCGCATTCATGCGTGAGCACAGGTGTCAGGTGCTTAAAATTGTTTTATTTTATTTTATTTTATTTTATTATGTGTGTATTTCTTTAACACTGTACCTTTATTTTTTTCTCAAGGGGTGATTGCAATTACAAGCAATGAACAACATTCCTTGTAATAGCATGAGCCTTGACAGGTCCTCTTTATGGGGAGATCTGAGGTCTTTTAGTCGTCAGATCTTTCCTCTGACCTCCAAAGCTGTACAGGCCAGTACTGGCTTATTATTAAACAAACCAAAGCCAGAAGTGACAAAATCCTTGTTGTTTCCGGTTTCTGACACCTAAGAAGAAATGTACACTTATCAGTATTTATTACCCCTCACAGAAATAGAGACTTCTATATTAAAATATTGTACAGGTTATAGTCCATCAGCTTAGAGTAAGGTAGACTAAAAGGAACAAAAAAAGTCCTTTACTGAAGCAGTTCCAAGCATGTTCAGTTCCTTTTCATTTTCAGCCCCTCACCATAACCTTTTGTTTATACTTTAGTGTATAGTTTATACTGGTTTATAACCTTTATTGGTATATACTGTCTTATTGGTCCCCAAGTCCTGCTACGTAGGTGCCATTGTTTTCAAACTGCAACTCTGACAGCCAACAAGCATGAAACAATAGATCAACAGCTCTGGATATATTGCTGGCCACAGGGCAAAAATGAAAGATAGAATTAGAAAATAAATAAATAAATTACTGGAAATCTGCAATATAAATGCTGAAATTTGCTGTATGACCAGCATTTCAAGAAAAAATATGATTTCCTTCACCGCCCTTTGAAATCAGAAATATACACACATCAAAAATAATTGGATTTTGTCCCACTCCTCTTTGCAGATCCTCTCCAAGTCATTAAGGTTTTGAGGCTGACGTTTGGTAACTCGAACCTTCAGCTCCCTCCACAAATTTTTTATAGGATTAAGATCTGAAGACTAGCTCGGTCACTAAAGGACCTTGATGTGCTTCTTCTTGAGCCACTTCTTTGTTGGCTTGGCCATGTGTTTTGGGTCATTATCATGCTGGAATACCCATCCACGACCCATTTTCAATGCCCTGTCTGAGGGAGGTTCTCACCCAAGATTTGATGGTACATAGCCCCGTCCATCGTCCCTTTGATGCTTTGAAGTTATCCTGTGCCCTTAGCAGAAAAACAATCCCAAAGAATAATGTTTTCACCTCCATGTTTGGCAGTGGGGATAGTGTGCTTGGGGTCACAGGCAGCATTCCTCCTTCTCCCAACATGGCAAGTTGAGTTGATGCCAAAGAGCTTGATTTCAGTCTCATCTGACCACAGCACATTCACTCAGTTTTCCTCTGAATCATTCAGATGTTCATTAGCAGACTTCAGAAAGGCCTGTACATGTGCTTTCTTGAGCAGAGGGACCTTGTGGGGATAGTGTGCTTGGGGTCACAGGCAGCATTCCTCCTTCTCCCAACATGGCAAGTTGAGTTGATGCCAAAGAGCTTGATTTCAGTCTCATCTGACCACAGCACATTCACTCAGTTTTCCTTTGAATCATTCAGATGTTCATTAGCAGACTTCAGAAAGGCCTGTACATGTGCTTTCTTGAGCAGGGGGACCTTGTGGGCGCTGCAGGATTTCAGTCCTTCATGGCGTAGGGTGTTACCAATTGTTTTCTTGGCAACTTGGTCCCAGCTACCTTGAGATCATTGACAAGATTCTTCTGTGTAGTTCTGGGCTGATTTTTCACCATTTTCATGATCATTGAAACTCCACGCCATTTGTGAATATTCCCACCAACTGTTGTCACCCTCTCACCAAGCTGCTTGGTGATGGTCTTGTAGCCCATTCCAGCCTTGTGTAGCTCTACAATCTTGTCCCTGACATCCTTTGACATCTCTTTTGTCTTGGCCATGGTGGAGAGATTGGAATCTGATTGATTGCTTCTGTGGACAGGTGTCTTTTAAACAGGTAACAAGCTAAGATTAGGAGCACTCCCTTTAAGAGAGTGCTCCTAATCTCAGTTTATTAACTGTATAGAAGACACCTGGGAGCCAGAAATGCTGAAAAGGTTCAAATAAACCTACCATTAAAATTATAGAATGATAATTTCTTTGCCAGTGGGCAAACGTACAAAATCGAAACATTCTGCAATGACTTCTTAAGGAGAGACATATTGGGGTTGATTTAGTAAAACTGGTGATTGCAAAATCTGGAAACACAGAGTCAAGATGGCAGTCGCTTCTTTCGGAACCACCATGGAAGAATAGCAAAAGCTCCTTCAGATCAGGTCTGAAGAAGGAGCTATTGTGCATGCTCTGAAACACGTCACCACCCCTTGCTGATGTCACTTCTGGTGCGTGTGTTCCATGGTGGTCCCGGAAGACACAGCGGCCATCTTGACATCCTAACGCTTCTCCTGGGATCACCGTGGAACACACGCTGAATGCATGGAATGCAATCGCAGGAAGTGATGTTAGGAAAGGGGCAGTGATGCAATTCGGAGCATGTGCAAAAGCTTCTTCTTCAGACCTAACCTGAAGGAGCCATTGCTATTCTTCTACAGCAGGCATGTCCAAAGTCCGGCCCGCGGGCTAATCGCGGCCCGCTCTCTGGTTTAATACGGCCCCCCTGGTGATTTGGATATGTATATCTTTTGTGGCCCCCAGGGCCACAAAAGATATATATCGTATTTATCGATGCTTCCTCGGAAGGAGGAGGAGCACCATCAGAGTACATACAGGAGAATCTCCTGTTTACTAGGCGGCATTTGTAATAGGAAGTCCCGTCTCCTGGGCTGCCATTGGACGACTGTTCTGTCTATCATAGCAGACAGGACTTTGTAGTAGCCTCCCTGGCGGTTTTCCCGAGTGTGGCTCGGGGTTAAAATTCAGTACCATTAGCGGTAACCCAAAACCACACTCGGGATCGCATTGCAGGATCCTGGGGCAGCGTTACTTACCTTGTCCCCGGGATCCTGCGATGTCACCCGCTGTGTCTGCGGGCTCCGTCCTCCTCCGAAGCCTCTCCGTGCCAGGCTCCTTTCCCTGCGAGCGTCGCGACGCACGGGGGCGGAGCCTGGCGGCAAATTAAAAAAAAAGTAAAAATCATAACACATACAGTACTGTAATCTTACAGATTACAGTACTGTATGAAATGATTTCACATCCCTTTTGTCCCCAGTGCTTTGGCCCATGCCCTGCATGCAGTTTTACATGATATACACTGTTCTTTCTGCCTGGAAACTGGAGATTGTCCATAGCAACCAAAAAGTGTCCCTTTACGTCAAAAGTGGCTTTAGACCAGCTAGAAAACAGCGATAGTAAATTAGAACACTTGCAGAATTGAGCCATAGTGAATTGTGGGGAAATTTATTTTATTACTATTTTTTTTTTTTTTTTTTTTAATTATTTATTTTTATTTATTATATTATAATTTATGTTTTTGTGTTTCAAACTTTATCATACCCGGGATATCTACTAGACTCTGGTTTGGACAGATTTAAGTGTGCTATTGTTAAGATTTACAGACCTACAATATAAAACGCCAAATTTCCATGCAAAATAATTGTACCGCTTTCAGCACCTAAAATCCGAAATAATCATACCGCCAGGGAGGTTAAAGAGGCTGCTGAGTAAACAGGAGATTCTTCTGTAAGTAATCTATTGGCGCTCGTCCCACCCCCCCTCCCTGTCCCCTCCGAGGCTGCAGATGGGCATCGATCAGGCTGCACTTATGGCAATGGTGAGGCTGCATTGATTGCAATGATAAGGCTGCATTGATTGCAATGGTAAGGCTGCATCGATCGCAATGGTAGAGTGGAATTGATTGCAATAGAAGGGCTGCATTGATTGCAATGGTAAGGCTGCATTAATGGCAAAAGGTGAGGCTGCATTAATGGCAAAAGGTTAGGCTGCATTGATTGCAATGGTAAGGCTGCATTGATTGCAATGGTAAGGCTGCATTGATTGCAATGGTAAGGCTGCATTGATTGCAATAGTAAGGCTGCATTGATTGCAATCATGAGGCCGCATTGATTGCAATGGTGGGGCTGCATTCATGGCAATGGTGAAGCTGCAGATGGGCACTGATTAGGCTGCATTGATGGGCACTGACCCTCATTTTACAGTTCTTTATTTAAAATTTAAGTTTTTTCCCGAAACTTCCCTCTTAAAGTGAAGGTGCGTGTTATGCGGTGATGAATACGGTATATCCAAACAATATGCCTGAGCTCATTCTTAGTCCTGAGCGGCGATCGTGATTCATTGGGGAGCCACAAAAGATATATATATAAATATATATAATATACACAAATAACACGCCCGAGCTCATCTGTTTACCACACACAGCCACAAGGGCAAGAGAATTCTTGTTGGGCAGTGTATTAGTGCTCGGAGGAACATACTTAGACCGAATTTTAATGGTTCAAAGAATGTCAGGCAAAATGATCGGCCCTCACGCATGTTTCCATCATCAAATCTGGCCCTCTTTCAAAAAAGTTTGGACAGCCCTGTTCTACAGTCATTCCAGAAGAAGCAGCAGTCATCTTGACTCTGTGCTCCCACTGCAGCTGCTGGTCAGCACAGCAAGAGGAGAAACAGTGACAGGAGCTCAACCAGGACTGATTAATGATGAGCCCATTTCACCTAACTTCTTGTAACTGTTAACTGATTTTTTCCAATAAATTGCTGGTATTCTGCACTTCTCCCCCCTTGTTTGCCAGAGCTTGTTTCTACTCTCAGAAGTACTGCCTTTGTGCGCCCTACAGCTACCATTTGGACAATGAACTATAGCCTTAGGGCGTTTCTGCGTAATAACCTTCAATCTACTATGAACTTTTACCTAGGAATCTACTAATTCTTGCTGCTGGGACTGATAGCTGTGTGCAGATAGCAATGGCCACCAAGCCCGTTCACTGCAACAGCAATGCTATTTGTGCCTGTTTTCAAAACCCAAGAAGAAAAGCAACTGGCAGGATCAACCAGTTACCTCAGATGGAAGAAGTACATGAACATGACAACACACAAATAGAAATAAATATTTAGGTTAACACACAATTTAACCACTTGCTTACTGGGCACTTAAACCCCCCTCCTGTCCAGACCAATTTTCAGCTTTCAGTGCTGTCGCATTTTGAATGACAATTGCGCGGTCATACAACACTGTACCCAAATGAAGTTTTTATCATTTTTTTCCCACAAATAGAGCTTTCTTTTGGTGGTATTTGATCACCTCTGCGGTTTTTATTTTTTGTTAAAAAAATGTAAAAAGACTGAATTTAATTATTATTTTTTTTTATATTTTGTTATAAAATTTAACAGGTAATTTTTCTCCTTCATTGATGTGCGCTGATGAGGCGGCACTGATGGGCACCGATAGGTGGCAATGATGGCCACTGATGGGTCTCAATAATGGGCACTGATCGGTTACACTGATAGGCAGTGTGTGCCTTCATTAGTGCCCGTCATTGCAGCCTCATCAGTGCCCGTCAATGCAGCCTCATCAGTGCCCATCAGTGCAGCCTCATCAGTGCCCATCAGTGTAGCCTCATTAGTGCCCATAAATGCAGCCTCACCAGTGCCCATCAGCGCAGCCTCATCAGTACCCAATAAAGGTCTCCAATTGCATTCTAATCATACCAAATTATGTGAGTAGACTGCAGTTCCTCTTTAAACACCTGTTCACATTGGTCCAATTTGGCAGCAATGGCATCTTCCGAATTGGTGGACGCCGACTTTGCGGCGCTGCAATGATTCCCAAAAGTACTTCCTGTACTATTTTTGGTGTCTTTGGGTGCAATTTGTATAGACATCTGTGCATGAACCCGCACAGATGTCTGTCAAATCGCCCCCTGAAGTTGGACTGCATTGCCAGTTTGAAATTGTGTGAGTTCAGCTGAACCCACATGATTTCTAACCCGCATCAGTGTGAACCTGGGCTTAATGTGGTCAGCAGGATGGGTAATAAAATCCAGACTGATCTATGATCAAAAATTAAATTTTTCTTCATATGTCAGAAGGCAACATTAGCCATATAGGTAGCTATAAAAGGTTACCACATATATACAAGCAAACACTAAGGGCACTTTCACACTGGGGCGTGGGGGGTGGCGCGGGGTGCACCCCCTGCAGGACGCACGTGGGGCGTGCCCCCTGCAGGACGCGCGCGGGGCGTGCTGTGATCACCGAGTTACTGAGACTCGGGTGATCACCGATCCAAGTAAGGGGCCGGTCCCGGCCCCTTACCATGTGATCAGCTGTCAGCCAATGACAGCTGATCACATGATGTAAACAAAAGCTCGGTAATCTTTTTTTAGCACCGCTTTACCGTCGTTTTTGCTGCCCTTTTCCCCTCTAGCAGCCAAAAAAGGGTTAAAAGCGCCCGCAAAGCGCAGCTACACCAGGGGCAGGGGTATACACCACTCCTAAAGCACCTCAAAGGAGCTGCTAGCAGGACTTTTGAGCATCCTGCCAGCACATCGCTCCATTGTGAAAGTACTCAGGCTTTCACATTGGAGTACAGAAAATAAAAAGCGTTCTAAAGCGCTGAAACTGGCAGTCATTAGAAACTTTTGTCATTTCATAACAATTATGCAAGGAATAGCTGGACACCAGTGCAGCTGCAAACTTCGGGAATAAAAGTAGACAACAAAAATAAACAAAAATGCAGCGCTCAATGGGACCAGTAGTAAAGAACTATTGCAGATGGTATAATCAATAAAATTCATTTATTGGATGCATGCTGAGATTTGTAATTAAAAACAACTGTCAATGAAAAAATTAGATGAAAAAATGATTAGACTTCATAAGCACAACTCATTATCATGGTTGAAGTAATCCGAAAATTAGTATATACGATACCACCATGACTTCCAGGTGACAAGGGGTTAATGTCAGCAAGTGTGCTCCGAGCTCCGATCCTAATTGTCAGACCCAATGGCTCAACGTGCAGGGAGAAAAATAGGGGTGGAGAGACACTGCTCTCTAAGGTGCACTTAGTGGCTGTATTTTGGATATAAGACTTGCCGTGATCCAGGAGGTGTATTGTAGATCGCGCCTCTGAACGACCTTGGTCAAGCTGGCTGATCAGCCTGGCTGGAACCTGGCAAGCTGGAGGACACTCTGGATGGCGCGCACTGAATCTGGAAGCCAGGAGGCAGGATCAAGGCCGGAAATGAGGAGTACCAGGAAGCTAGGCGAATCGCAAGCTCAAAGTAGCCGTGGTGACCGTGACTTAGTCGGTGACCTGTCTGTGCAGAGGGGAGGGTGGAACTGTGAGCACACGTTGTGCCCCATATGAGAGACGCTGCTGCCAGCAACCTCCGGCAGTGAATGGACTGACTCCAGGGGAGGAGGGATGGCTTTTTTCATGTGGGGTCCGCCCCCACGCCCCACAAGGTGCCGCCCTAGGCCTAGGCCAGAGTACAGCACTGCTTGTGATATCTTTTAACAGGTTATTTGTTTTTATTGTGTTATATTTGTCTAGAGTTCTGCTTCAATCACCAGTCTTGTCCAACTAGAATGCATACTATATTTTCAGAAGACATGCCTGATACCTTCCTTATGCTAAAGGGAGCTTGTTTTCAGAGAACAATAATTGCTGTAATTTCCAAAACCCTCTAAAATGCTAGCTGTTTAGCTGTCATTCTTATCCTTTGACTTTACTAGTATCCAGAGCAAGTATCCTGTTCAAGTAGCAGTTATAATAGAATATCTTTCAAATGAGTGTCTGAGGTGCCTATCCAAAACTTGTGATATATAAATATATATATATATATATAAATGTAGGACAAAATGTGTATTATAATGTTTGCTGCTGTAGTCTGCTCATCAAATCCTGTATTTACATATCTGTTTAAATATAAATGCCCTTAATTGTGCAGGCTTATTTTTATTATTGATTAGAGGATGATCTATTACGTTAGACACAGCAGCCGTTCGTATTCACGGTGCAATGTAATTATGGGTATAGCCTTTGGTGAATTATTCCACTTCACAGCATATATGACAAGGAATATAAACACATGCATGGCTCATTTCCTCTCTGCCAGGCAGTTATATCAAATTTAGTTTTGTGTGAATAGGCCACTGTAGTTCTTCACATTATTCATGTTTTCGCATGTTGCCGTAGAATTAATTTCCAGTGAATTCCTAGCTTCTGAGATGGCTCCTTTCATAAATAACTGAAAATGTATGTTTAAAGAACAAACTGATCTAAAAATAATTACAATATTTCATTAGACTGTGAATCTACATGGCACTGATGCCAAACAAACACACTTGAGATGCAGGGAAACTTGCAAAAATAAAAGTCTGCACTAAGCACAGTAGTATTGTTTTTTAGAATAGAAAAATATTATAAATATTCATGGTCACTGGTCACATTAAAGCATAACTAAAGCCAAATTATATATATTTTTTTTAGTTTTAGGGGATAATTTAATGGGAGTACAGATTGTCCTTGGGATTGTATTACTAAAGGCAAATAGACTTTGTGCACTTGCTCCAGAACTTAGTAAATGAGGGTAAGCTCTGCTGACTTCTATCATCCAAACACATGCAAGCAAAAATTCTGTTTTTTCTTTTTTTCCTTGCATGTAATTGGGTATTCTTTGCAAAGTGAAGTTTTATCTCATTTACTAAGCTCTGGAGCAAATGCCCTTGCAGAGTGCACTTGCAAAGTTCACAGTCTTCGTCTTTAGTAAAGCAACCCCTTTGTTTCTTTTACCACAAACCCTCTTTCCCTTTCTGCTATGCACATGCACTGCATAGTTCAGTGTACAATCTCAATTAATGGTATCAAACTAATGTTGGGGGTAAAAGCTGTGTATCAGCATGATATAATTTCTAAACACATGTGCCAAACAATAGAGAAAACTGGCTGAAGACCTCAGGCCTAGAAGAATACGGTGAGAAGATGGCACTGAAGGCAATGAGGGTCATTTACTATAGAGCTGCAGCGCTAATTAGCGCTAAAACGGTATTCACTATAGCGCTGGTGAGAAAATACTCCTAAAATCGACTTTACTATAGTTCCCTGAAACCAAATAGCGCCCAAAGCCTTACTCTGCTAAAACCTGGAGTAGTGCACATGGAAATAATGTTTAGAGCATGATATAATTGCCTAAATGGTACTGAAATATGCGGTATATTATTTAAAGATAATCTGTTTTTAAACTGTGTGAAAAAAGTGATTTCTACACTGAAATATCTTTAAAAGTCTGAGAAGTGAAAAATTCCCCGTTTTGGACAACTAGGTGCCAACACAACTGAGCATGCTCAGACCTGAAAATAACTCTCATTTTAACTCAAGTGTCTTTTTTACCCGACACTATAGTAAATACCAAAATGAGAGCTAATTAGAGAGCATTTTTTTGAAGTGAAAATCTGCTCTATTCTAGTCCAAATCAAGTTTCAGCCATTGATTCCGATGGAACAATTCTAACTTTCACAAAATGTATCTTTCTCTGAAATAAATTTTCCTTTGCAACATTGTTGCTTCTACTTAAAATATTTGGTTTTTAAGAATACTAGAATGTGGAATGTTTTGGTAAAATATAATTTTCTCTGTCACTTTCACTTGTTACTCTCCATCTCACAACAATCTTTACCCCAAACTCACACAGGCTTCTTTATAATCCACAAACAATACCATTGCTGATGCAAATTTAAAATGAATCACAGTTTTTTGTGCTTTTTATTATTTCCAAATATTCATAATTTGAGCCCAGAAAATGTGATATGTGTACCAAAATCAGAAAGCAAAATGTAATTCCCAAAAATTTGAGGGTAATATTCTTCTCTCACCCACAAAAAAAACATCAAACATCACAGAATAAATCAAGAAGAATAACTCTTGAGTAATGTAATTCCATCACCTGTACTGTATGTCCAAAGAAATGCAGTATTTGTGTTTTATGTGTAGTTATGTGTAGGAGGTTCTCACACATGGCAGCTCCGTGGCTTAGAGGTCAGAACTTCTGCTTAGCGTATCCCTGAGTGTCTGGATTCAAATCACAACCATGTTACTTCATGTAGAGAAGTTGTCTCATCTCCCAGGTCCTTAAACCCTTTCATGACTAAGCCTATTTTTGAAATTTGGTGTTTACAAGTTAAAATCCGTATTTTTTGCTAGAAAAATACTTAGCGTTCCCAAACATTATATATATTTTTTAGCAGAGAATCTAGAGAATAAAATGAAGATTGTTGCAATATTTTATATCACACGGTATTTGTGCAGCGGTGTTTTAAACGCAAATTGTTGGAAAAGGGACACTTTCATGAATTTTAAAAAATCCAAACAGTAAAGTTACCCCAATTGTTTGTATAATGTGAAAGATGATGTTACGCCGAGTAAATAGATACCAAACATGTCACCCTTTATAATTGCACGCACTCGTGGAATGGCGACAAACTACGGTACCTATGAATTTCCATAGGCGACGCTTGAAATTTTTTTTACGGTTACCAGGTTTGAGTAACAGAGGAGGTCTAGGGCTAGAATTATTGCTCTCGCTCTGATGATCGTGGCGATATCTCACATGTGTGATTTTAACACCGTTTACATATGCGGGCGCGACTTCCGTATGCATTTTCTTCGCTGCGCGAGCTCGAGGGGACGGGGCGCTTTAAAAAAAAATTTTTTTATTTATTTATTTTATTTATTTTTATACTTATAAATTGTGTTTAAATTTTTTATTTTTTTTTACTTTTATTGCTGTCACAAGGAATGTAAACATCCCTTGTGACAGTAATAGGTGGTGACAGGTACTCTTTATGGAGGGATCGGGGGTCTAAAAGACCCTAAATCCCTCCTTTGCACTTCAAAGTATTCAGATCGCCGAAAACGGCAATTCTGAACACTGTATATTTTTTTAAAACAGGCGCCATTGGCAGCCGAGTAAACGGGAAGTGACGTCATGACGTCGCTTCCAAGTTTACATTGAGAAGGCTGGAACGAAGCCACCCACAGCCTTGTTCCAGCCCACCCCCAGCCGCCGAAGGCAGCCGATTTGACACAGATTTGACACCGGGCCTCCCAATCGCACGGGAGGCCCGGTAAGAGCGGCGGGAGGGGGGATGTCCCCTCCCGCTCCTCCGGTATAACAGCCGAGCGGCTTTTAGCTGCATCGGTTGTTATACTCGGATAGCCAATCGCCCGCTGTAAACAACGGTACCGGGATGATGCCTGCAGTTGCAGGCATCATCCCGGTATAACCCCGGAAAGCCGAGTACGCAGATCTGCGTACGGTCGGCGGGAAGGGGATAACTATGTCTAAATGTAGTATTTATGTGTAGGAGGGTTCCACCACCATTGTAAATGTTTTCCAGATACACTATTTAGACAAAAGTATTGGGACGCCTGCCTTTACACACACATGAACTTTAAAGGCAGCCCAGTCTTAGTCCGTAGGGTTAAAATATGATTTGGTCCATCCTTTGCTGCTAGAACAGCTTCTGGGAATGCTGTCCACAAGGTTTAGTGTGTCTATGGGAATGTTTGATCATTCTTCCAGAAGCACATTTGTGAGGCCAGACACTGATGTTGGATGAGAAGGCCTGGCTCGCAGTCTCTACTCTAATTCAGCCAAAGGATGTTCTATCGGGTTGAGGTCAGGACTCTGCGCAGGCCAGTCAAGTGTCTCCACCCCAAACTTGCTCATCTATGCCTTTACGGACCTTGCTTTGTGCACTGGTGTGCAGTCATGTTGGAACAGGAAGGGGCTTTCCCCAAACTGTTCCCACAAAGTTGGGAGCATGAAATTGTCCAAAATGTCTTGGTATGCTGACGCCTTAAGAGTTCTCTTAACTGGAACTAAGAGGCCAAGCCCAACCCCTGAAAAACAATCCCACATCATAATCCCCCCTCCACCAAATCATTTGGACCAGTGCACAAAGCAAGATCCATAAAGACATGGATGAGTGATTATGGGGTGGAGGAACTTGATTGGCCTAGACAGAGTCCGGACCTCAACACAACAGAACACCTTGGGGATGAATTAGAGAGGGGACTGTAGGTCAGGCCTTCTCGTCCAACATCAGTGCCTGACCTCACAAATGCACTTGGAAGAATGGTCAAACATTCCCATAGACACACTCCTAAACCTTGTGGACAGCCTTCCCAGAAGAGTTGAAGCTGTTATAGCTGCAAAAGGTGTGCCAAATGAATTTTGAACCCAAAACGAATACTGGGATGCCATAACAGTTCATGTGCGTTTAAAGGCAGGCGTCCCAATACTTAGGCCAATATATTGTATATTGCTTGTGACACTGAGCATGGCTATGGACTTAGGGCTGGTTCACACCACAGAGATGCAGAGAACATGTGTGAGGCTGCCTGGTGGCGAAGTGGGTAGCAGTTCTGTCTAGCAGCACCTGGGATGTTGGTTCAATTCCCCAACATGCTAATCCTTGTGTTGAAGTTTATATGTGCTCCCTGTGTGGGTTTCTCACCACAATCCAAAGACATGCTTGCATTCTATTTGTCTCCTGTCAAAATAGGTTCTAATGTAAGAAAGTTAATTTTGGACTTTATATTGGAAGCTCATTGCAGCCAGGGACTGATGTTAATGTTTATTAGCACTAATCATGCCCAGGGACGTGGACATTTCAAATTTTAGGGTTTACACTGCACGGGTACATATGCTTAGAAAACTGTTGCTTTGTTTATGTGGATGCAAATTGACTTTGTCTTGTAGTTGGAGATTTGACGCACATAGCCAAGGGCTAACACAGTTGTGAATAGTATTATGTGTTCCTACCCATCAGGTGCCATCAGTTTAGACATACATGAAGAGACAGATTGAAAGATACTGGTGGGCATGTACTTCTATTGGGTTTGTCAGTGTGCTAACAATACAACCTCTCTTATATAAAGGCCTGCAGTTGGGGGGTTCGTTTGGCCTGAGAAGGTCAGGATTTTTGCTGTGATTTGTGGGGGAGAAGGAATGATATTGTGCATATTGACAAATGCCCAACTAGGGATATTTGATTAAATTCTTGTGCATTATTTCAATCAAAAGTGGGTTTATGTGGACATGCTGTCAATGTTGTGTGCGTATTGTTCCTGTCTGATCATGCAAACATCGTTTGGAAGCATCTGCTGACCTACTCTTTTTGATCTCTTTGTTTAATTGTGTACACTGAAATGCAGCTTCCAGCAGAACATGGTCACCAATGTATGTATGTGTGGATTGTGGGCTGGTGGTGGGTGTTTTGAATAAGTCTTTTTTGTAATATTATGTTGGAATGCTTTGTAAGTGTTAAGTATGTTTCTATAACCTTGCAGATAAAAATGTGGTGTTGCCCATTATACACTGAAATTAAAGCTGTGTCCACTCTAAGGTTTTGTCAAATTTTAGATTGTAAGCTCCTATGAGCAGGGCCCTTAAAATCCCATTGCTAAATGTAGCACCATATATCCTGTCCAAATTTTTTTGAAGCTAGTAAATGAATGTATATTTGTTTTTTTGTTTTTTGTTTTTCTGCTGGTAAAATAAAAGTACATTATTGAGCTTTGTTGTGGTGTTTTTTTTCTTCTACTTTTCTTTCTCTTTAGTTTTTGTCGGTGGGTGGTTTTGGGAAAGTGCATTATCTCTTAAATTTTATTTCAATATGTATTTGTGCACCAAAAAAATAATCTCTTTGCCCTGGTTCACATTGATGCTACTTTGAAATCACGCTACTTCACTTGAAGTAGCACAATTTCAAAGTAGCAAGGTCAGAGTGATTTCAGGTGCTACTTGATAGACATCCATGTGCCTTCATACATGGATGTTGAGGGCATGTGGCTTGGTATGGTTCAGGAGTGGGGGGAGCTCTCTCGTCCCCCCCTCTTTTGCCAGGTTGCGTGCTCAGATAAGGGTCTGGTATGGATTTTTGGGGGGACCCCCCCGCCATTTTTTTAATTTTGGTGCGGGGTTCCCCTTAAAATCCATACCAGACTTGAAGGGTCTGGTATAGATTTTGAGGGGGACCCCACGCCATTTTTAAAAAAAAATTTGCCTGGGGTTCCCCTTAATATCCATACCAGACCTGAAGTGCCTGGTATGGAATTTAGGGGGACCCCCCACGCCATTTTTTTTATGGTTCAAGGTTCCCATGCCGTTTTTATCAATGAACTTTTATGTGTATTGTCGGACCGGCAATTCATTAATAGCCACGAGTAGTTTTAAATTACTTTTTTTCCGTTGAAATGTCATTTTGCTGTCAGACTGCACAGCAAACATGCGCCCCTTTACAGGCATACTATAGACACCCCCCAGGTATGAAATTTAAAGGAATATTACATTTTTATTGTTTCACTCTAAGCATTATTAAAATCACTGCTCCCGAAAACATGTCCATTTTTAAAAAAATATTTTGCATTGATACATGTCCCCTGGGGCAGGACCCGGGTCTCCAAACACATTTTATGGCAACGAACTTGCATATAAGCCTTCAGTGAGAACTTTGGATTTTGCAGATTCGAGCCCCATTGACTTCCACTATTCCAGCATATGTGATCTGACAGGCATTATTGCAGACAATAACGCTGCTTTCCATTTGCATTAGCACTGACTTTCTGAGAGTTGAAGTCTTTCTGGACTTTTTTGAGAGTTATTTTTTGGTACTGCAGGATAATTTTTTGGCGCTATAGTAAATGACCCCCAATGTATCTCTGGAGGAGGTCACTCTAGGAGGCAAATCTGCCATAGAGTACAAGTGTGCTATGTATAATTGCATATTATGGCATGGTCCCTGGGGACCTGCAGAGGTACACTTTTGCTTTAATTATTATCTTTAAGCAAAACTTTAGGCTTACTAAATGTATTTTTAAAGCCTAGGTTTAGTCAGTGAAAAGCACACTATGCATGAATGATGGATATATGACAGAAAGATTTGCCTCCTCCCTTCATGGATAGCTTTTCCTTAATGTAAGCCATAGTACTGCTTCTATGAATGGAGGAGGTGGGAGGAAAGGGAGGGCATAGTCAGCACTCTTAAAAGAGAAGTATGGGCATCTAAAAGAAAAACATTTATTCTCACCTAGATGGATGCATCAATCCAATGCTACACCTGTCCCCCACCAGCTCTGAGACTGATCAAAGACCACTGATCAGTTAATTCTCAGCCTTCAGTGAGCAGACTGCCAGTGTACTCTTCGCCACCAGTGCTCACTAGAGTTTTGAGCTGTGGAGGGACGGGAGCTCAGCAGCTCTGTGAGAGGCTGAGCCGGATGCTGGTCCAGGTATCTGGGCAGATCCCAAACTTTTTTAAAGCCTGGATTGTTCGGTGACGTCAGTCAACAGTGGGATTTAGCCTGCTGTCAGCTTAAAACAGGTCACAGGAGTGCAGAATGAACTACACTGTGATCTCTAAGGAAAAGTATAGCCAAAATAGCTTTGGCTATACTTTTTCTTTAATGGGCTCCTTTGACAGAAGCAACAGAAGATTGCAGCTAAGGTGAAATGAGGGCAGGTGGATGAGTGCAAATTTCAACTAAAAGAGCAGCCAGGAGCATAAGGGATACTTTGCATTAACTATAAACACTGTTCCCTATGTCGATTTGCTTAAAGCCTAAATGTAGGCTTTAAGCAAACCTAGCACATGCACATATGCTGACAGGGAACATGTTATCAAGTGTAGAGGGTGAATAGATCAGAGGGAAAAGCTTGCGCGTTGCTGCTCCTTCTTTCTCCAATCAGCAGGCTAGGGCAAGATAATGACCAAGCGATAAAACTTAATTTGAGGTAGTGAAATGTTGGGTCAGAATCTGGCTGTGGTGCCTGGCAGGACTAAATTGACACCAATATAAATTCTTTGACTATTAATATTTATTATCTACATATTTCAACTGTGAATTTATCTCATTTCCTTAAGTTCAGCTTGAAAGCATGATTATTTTGGCTAATATATTTTAATCCAGTCTTATTTGATTATATTTATAGCATAAAAGTTTTTACAAAGTAATTCTGTATGCTGGTACATAGATTTTTTTCTATTATTTTAATAAAATAACTAATATACATTTTCTGAGATGCTGTGATACGTGGTTACATTGTTTTAGTTACAGCATCATAGTGAGCTACTTCTTTCTGATTTTTCTGTTATTTAATCAAACATCTAATGGACTCTAAAATACGTGTTTCTAAGTAAAACACAAGCTGTATTATGACTGGCCAGGTTTGTTGCATTGCCATTAATACCCAGGTCCTGCTGCGTCTGATCAGGAACCCAGACGTAGGATATGTTACAGGTCATTAGTGAAATATATTGATTTAATCCTGGTACATTAACATGAGATTTAACAGGGCACCCTTAAAAATGTAATGTGTGTTTTCTTTCCGTAAACCATGCTCCATTTAACATATATTTTTTGGTGTTACACACGTTAACAAGGATTCTAACACCTGCTAAATGTATATCAGCATAAATCTTTGCTGATATTACGACAGGATGACAACAGGCATCTGTCTTCTCCTAGTACTCGCCCTTTTCAGCTGCTACTTGGCTTCTGCCCAAGACTCCAAACTCAAAACTGGAATAACAGATCAAATGCAGTATTGTCTCACCCACTGGCATGCATCTACACGTAGTTTTTCTCTGCAGTAGTGCAGCATGTCAGTATTATATTATATTACAACTATGTATACATATGTTTGAGACAGGGACACCCAGAAACAGTCCAAGCAGGTTTGTCCTGCATGCATTTTTCAGCAAGGTAGTAAACAAACACAGTTCAATGCAGGTGGGATTTGGACAGCAAGTTCAAAATAGATTACACAAGACATTTTCTTTTAACTAAACATGTCAGTTCTTGACAAAGTGCCCCCTAATGAGTTATCCAAAACAAACAGGCAGCACTTGTACCTTTTTCATGTTCTGTCAGCAGTCAGTTCTTTTTACCCAGAAACAAGTTCTTACATCAGAGAGAAACAGTGAGAGAGAAAGAGAGAAAGGGAGAGAGAGAGAGAGAGAAATAGAGCCCTCGGCATCAGTTATTTCACACATGAAAAGGTTTTTGGACAGCTGGGACTATACAGTATTTATGAAGGTCTGGCTACTGGGACCTGGACCTAGGGATGGATACTCTACAAGGCATCCAAACTCCAAGATCCAGACCTAGGTGTCACATTTTCACTATCCACAATCCTGCCATCCAGTGGCTCACATACCCTCTACCCTTTGGAATAAGACCAGGCCTCATATAAGTCAAAAGGAGTACCACATATTGGTACAGTTCATCTGGTGTCCCAAAAACTGTATTTTCCTTTTCCCTGTCTGATAAGGGGCATTGCAACTTTGAAGGGGGTAATGTACCTGGTGGGACTCAACCTTTGTATCAACTCATCCACCTGGGACATCAGATAAGCATCAAATTTGGATATTTCATTTTGTTTTCCTAAGTCATTGTTGAACCTCAGGTTGCAAGGGTTATAGATTCCTCTATACCCTAATGGCTAACATTTTCTGTATCTTTTCTGAAATGTCTTTGTGCCCCAGGTACTGGATAAGGTTTTAACTTCACTATGGTGTAAAGTTCTGTCACAGTATCATGGTAAATTACTTTAGTTCAGTCAGGTAATTCTGAAAATGTCTTACAGTTTTTATACAAGAGATCTCTCACCTCCGGAATCTGAATAGCAAACACTCCGAGACCCTGTAACTTTTGTTGGCGATATTTTATGGTTCCTTTCTGATGAGAGAGCCTCATGATGCTTGCGAGGTTTATTAACGTGATATTTTGTATACTGGGTAGGTGTAAAAACTGTCCTGCGTTTTTTGGGCTTGCTGTATATACTGTATGTTCCCAAATTATAGGCATGACTGCCTTTATTCTAACCTCTGTTGGAGCAAACTGTTCAATTATACTATTCTGAAGTGTGGTTACTTACTCCCGTGTTTTCCAGGCTATATCTAGGGACATCTGGTGTACAACAGTTCAAACAAGGAAAACTCTGTAGAAGACTAATGCCGCGCACACATGATCGGACTTTCCGGCATACTTGGTCCGGCGTACCGAAGTCTGTCGGACAATTGGATTGTGTGTGGGCTTCAGCGGACTTTTTTTCCCCAAAAGTTTGACGGACTTAGATTTGAAACATGTTTCAAATCTGTCCGACGGACTCTGCTTTCTAGCGTACAAACCGATCGTCTGTGTGCTAGTCCAATGGACCAAAACTCACACATGCTCTGAAGTAAGTACAAGACGGAAGCACTCGGTCTGGTAAAACTAGCCTTTGTATTGAAGCTAGCACATTCCTCTTCTGTGATCTTTTAATACAGCGCTTTTTTTTTCTTTATAATGCAAGAGGAATGAAGTTGTTTTGCTGCTTTATATTCACACAGAGTTCTCACAAACTACTTTCTTCAGGATTTATCCTCATGTCATGACTAATATGATATTTTTCAAAAGCCAGACCTCCATAAATAAAGTATTAAATTAGATTTTGGACTCATCTTTCTTTTTTTTTAGATTTAAACACTATCTATTTTACAATGTGTGCTAAATTATACAAAATGTTTATTTTATTTTTTTTTTTAGTTTTGGAGTTTTAAGTTACCACAATAACCTTAATTTTTTGTGTTGTTTTAATGAACCTTAATGAGGTTGGTGCCCCTTGTTAATTAGACATAGGGGGGTTTATTTTCCAAAGGCAAATTCATTTTTCACTACAAGTGCAAATTGTACTTGGAATTGCACAGAAAGAACATTTGGAAGTGCATTCGCTGTGGATCCGAGAGGCACATGCAAGGAACCACAAAAAAAAACAACCTTTCTCTTGCACATAATTGTATGATAAAATCAGCAGAGCTTCCCCTCATTTCAGATCTTCCCCTCAGATTTACAGCGACTGCACTTCCAACAAGTGCACTTGCAGTGCAATTTCTAAAGTGCACTTTTCACTAGTACTTTGCACTCGATTTTCAAAATGATTTAGCCTTTTGGAAAAAACCCACATAGTATTTTTGACCTGTACCTGCCTACTCCCAAACCAAATGTCGTTTTTGAATCAAAACACATAGTCAATAATGTAAGCTAAAGAAAATATCCATTTATTTAGGAAAAAAAAATGAGGAAGGCAACACTGGAGACACTTTTGGAATCTGTGAAGCCTTTCGTCCCCCAGGACACACATCAAGTTTTAGGACAAGAAAATTGGTATCTTGGGAGCACAGGGAGCACAGTCAGACCAGACAGAAGCCAGGCAATCACTTTCGACTCTTCCGTGGAGCCTTCCCTGCACGCTGCCCTGCAGCCTTCCCTCCATGATTCTCTGCAGCTTTCCTTGGAGGCTGTGCCTCTGATGGTGTACTTGGGACAGGAGTAGGAGGAGGAGGAGGAGGAGTGGCTTCATCTGCTAGATATGTTTTAGCAGTAAGCTCCCCTCTCAAGCCCTTCTGATACGCCTGAAAAATGAGACCCTCACAGAGGAGGCGTTGCCCCTTTTCGAGTTACAGCAATCTGGTGGCCATATATGTCCCATACGCCTCTTCTGCATTGGGTGGTGTGCTGAGGATTTGGCTGGCTTCACGAATGAGGGCTAGTGATTCCTCCTCAGTTTGGGTCATTTTTCTGGGCCTTTTGGTGGTAATGCGGAGGGGAGGCACCTGACACTCCGTGCGACTTCTACTGGGCCCAGCCACAGCTTCCTCCTCTCTCCCACTGGGCAAGGCCTCCTCCTCTCTCCCACTGGGCAAGGCCTCCTCCTGGCTGAGCTCATCCTGAGTAAAAAAAAGGGACATAGTTGTAATTTTGGGTTACGCAATCACACACAATTTTCAGCTCATGACTTGCAAATATAATTCTAAACAAATAGTAAAGGCTATCTATTTGACCCCACCATTATTCTAGCTGCTCACCAATATCTGAAGTACATAGGCATGTGCACAGGGTGTGCCACCTTGTGTGGTGCATATTCCCCGCTGTTTAGACCACTTATATTTCATCCAAAAAAAAATGTTACAAAACAAAATAATTTTAAAAGAATAAAAATACAACTACTGACACTGTCCACTGCCCTACTGACACCATCAGTACATATACACATGCATATGTATTTGAGCTTTGGGGTGCACACCCTAATGCAATAGGCTGCGCACACCTATGCTGAGGTATATTTTTGGCCACTACTGTCTAGTGATATGTCTACATATTAATATTTGTGATGAAGTCATTTTTGGTGAAGCACTTCAAAATTTGAGACATTTACATGATTAATATTTACACAATCACAAAATAAAAAAAAGTATACCTGGCTGAAGCTGGGCGCATCCACTTCATCAAGGATGAAAGGGCCCAGTTCTTCCTGGGACTCCTCAGTTGGGGTGGAGGTGGAGGGTGGGGTGGGGGGAAGGGTGGGGGGGAGGGTCGAAAGTGATTGTCTTGCTTCCGTCTGGTCATCCAGAAATTGCATTTTTTGGTAGTACCACAGCCTGGGTACATAAACCTGGTCTGCTGCTGCTCCGGATCTGAGCGACTCCTGGATCTTATTGTGTTCCCGCTTGTACATATTGCGCAAGATACCAATTTTCTTGTCCACAAACTTGAGGTCTGCCTGGGGGACTTGAGTCTTCACAAATTCCAAAAGTGCACCCAGTGTTGCCTTCCTTACATCTCTATTGGAATATAATGGGTGTTTGACCTCCCACAGGTTTTTGTTTTCCTGATACAAATCAATGAATCTTGACAAAAATTCAGCCTCCTTAAAGGGATTCATTTTTGCTGAAAGACAAGACACAAGATAAAAACTGTAATGTCAGTCAGAACTCCCAGGATTATTTTTGGCAGAATCTAGGGGACACATATACTACACACACACACACACACACACACACACACACACACAAACACATTCACCAAACACACACACACACCCACGTTTCATCTTACCTTCGTTTCAGACGCTCGCTACTTCCGCACGGACATACGTAGGCCATCGTAATAGCTTTATATACACTGTGCATGTGTCATGCTCCGCCTGCGTCGCCCGCCCCTGACATTCTTTAGTACGATTTGTCCCCGCCCCTTCACTCTTCGTTGCGCAGTGGGAGTATACAGAGAAGAGATTCTCTGCAACTAGCGCGGATGAAAGCCCGGAGCCACAACCATCCACATCCAGGAGGAGATATAAGGCCACCAACATGGCTTTTGAAGAGACGGTGGAGATGGTGTCCATATTGAGAAGGGAGGACTACGATGGGAAAAAAGGACCGTACACTCGACCCAATATGTGGAAGGACAAAATAATGGCCTCAGTTGTCACCGCTCTAGAAGAAAAATTTGGCACTAAACGGGCTAAAGATCAATTGAGGTAGCGGTGGTCTGACCTCAAAAGTAGGGAGCCTGAACAATATTGGCGAGTAAAGAAGCTGCTTTAAAAAAGTACTTGTTGTGTGTTCTTGTTGAGATACTTAACTTGCATGCTGATCCATATGCTTTTCGTTTATACAGCATCGTTCGTAAAGACCGTTCTTTGTAAAATACATATGATACTAAGAAAAGGACTGTTTTTTTTCGCCAAAAACGATGGTACAGGGTTGGACATACATTTAGGTCTTGAGAATTTGTCGTATTCCAAAAATGGGGTGATGTTGTGTAGATGTTTTTGAAAATATAACGCTTCTTCAAAAATGATTCAGTGTAATGTAAGGACAGGACACAGCAGCTGTTTCCACATCTGGACTCACGAGCACTAGTGTACTATGTGACCCTAAAGAAATTTTTGAGGGGTAATACACATAGGAGATCATTGAGGTGTCTGCATCTGTGAAACTTGCATGAAAATGTGTATTGTTTATAATTTTTGTTCAGAGGGAATTTTCATCCTGTCTTCTAAATTTTTGTGGACAAAAAATGACAATTGTCCCCAACTCCTAACCAACGTTTCATATTATTTTTGGAAAAAAGAAATATCACTGTGTTTTAACTATACCTTTTGTTTAATTATCATAGGGGAGAAAAGACTCAGACAACAGTCCAAGGATCCCAGGACCCCCCCAAGTCACCAGCCTGAAGCTGAATATACCCCAAGCCCCAGCCCAAGACCACGCCCACCCGACGAGCTGGAGGAAGGAGAGGTGGAGGAAGTGTGCGAGATTTCAACCCCAGCAAGTGAGTGACTGACACCCCAGCTTAAGGTAATCTATTTAGGCGTGCATATTTTAACCAATTTTTTTATCCACACATTTTAGGTGATGTTCTGGTTGTGGAAGGCCAAGCGGTGGAGCCATTTAGCACAGACAGTGCACAAAGACTCATTGGCCAGATAATGGTGTGGAATGGCCAAATTGACAGCATGAGGAATCGGCTGGACACCATGCAACAGGAAATGAAGAACATGATTGATGTTTTGGGCAGAATCTAATAACTTTTTGCCTAAAAACATCAATCATGTTCTTCATTTCATTGTCAAGTTTGTTTTTTCTAAAATTTTTTACATTTTAAAAAAATAATTCAAACAATTTGCAGAGGCACACGGTGTGTCATCATGTGCTATCTTCCATCAGGGGATATCAATGTACTTGTTTTGTGTTTGCAACCCCTTCATCATCAAAATGTTAGTTTGTGAGAAGAACAAAGGGATTGCACACACAAAACACGTACATTGCTCCCCCATGATGGGAGATAGCACATGTTGACTAGAACCTTTTTTAATCCACAATTTTGAGCATCTGCAAATTTTTGGCTTTACAAGGGTGACATCACCAGCACCGTTATTAACATTTTGAACTTTGTAAGTTCCTTTTTTTTTTGTAGGTTTTTAAAAACCCTGTTGTTAATTTAAATTTTGTAAACAAGGTCTATTTTTGTTGAAATATGCCTAAAATACCAAAAAAAAAATATTTAAAAAAAAAAATAAAACAACCGAAAAAAAAAAAAACACGTTTCCAAAAAATGCACCTTTCAATGTGCACACAGTAAAATGTTTTTACTAGTACAATGTGTGTGGCTGATTATTTATCAGAAAGATTTTTTGTTAATTTTTGCGCGGTTACAGTGACAAAGGGCCTTATTAACTAAAGGGAAATGCACTTGCCACTACAAGTGCACTAGGAGACAGACAAAACTAAATGCAAACAAGACTAAAAACAAGATATTTTTGCAAAAATGTATTTTCTTTATTTTTGGAATAAATTATAGCTCTTGTTACATTGCAATGGCCCCCCGACCATTGAAATAATTAACATATCGGTCACACACTTGATGTGCGGTTTGGGGGGCCAAGCCAATACGGCCGCTTTCCAGGCCTGTGAGTGGTTGTTCAACTACAAGTCCGGCCTCAGGCCCAACAGAGGTCATATATGTAGCAGAATGTCTTTTCAAATAATTATGGAGAATGCAGCAAGCCATTATCACATGATTTATTTTATATTCCGCCAGATTTATGGCCGAGATGAACAAACGGAACCGGCTGGCCAGAATCCCAAAGGCATTCTCCACAATTCTTCTTGCTCTGGCCAGCCGGTAATTAAATACCCTCCTCTCAGGGGTGAGTGTCCTTTGGGGGAACGGCCTCATCAAGTGCTCGCTGGGCAGGTTACGAACTGACCAACACGCACTGAAAAGCAGATACAAACCTCACAAGCACAAACTGAACCACAGAAAATGCTCAAAATAAGCTGAAGTGTGAAAAGCGCGAATCGTCTCTAACCAAACTTCTACTAACACAAGATAAACACGAGATTAGCAAAAGGAGCCCAGAGGGTGCCGTAGTGGGGCTTGAACTTCCTTTTTCTAGTCCCGTCGTACGTGCTGTATGTCACCGCGTTCAAAACCATCGGACTTTTGGAGTGATCGTGTGTGTGCAAGTCCGTCCGTTTTTAAGTGCGGCGCATCTAGCGGACAAAGCCCGTCGGAGAGACCGCCGGACCAAGTATGCCAGAAAGTCCGATCGTGGGTATGCGGCATAAGGAATTTTCCTTCTGAAAATATTAAGTATGGTAGCAGGAAGTCCCACTCGTTTACATCCTTATCAACCACTTTTTTTTTACCATAACTTGCAGGATTATATATAACAGTTTTACTAGTCCATCAGTTTCGGGATGGCACACGTGCATAGGTAAGTAATTTTCAACAATCAACACAGCTCTTTGGTTACCTTTGACATGAATGGAATCAAATGATATGTAAATATTTCCCCAGGAATAATGGTATGGGAAAACATGTAAAAAAAGTTCCCTATATAACCCTAAGAGACTTGGCTTCAAAAAGGATTCTGGATATTGAGTGGCATTGTCATGGACTACCAATTTGTAATTGTGCCCCCTGGCAGGCTTTGGCAGTGGCCCAAGCAGATCCATAGCAACCTTAGTTTTACCCAAGGGTACTAGAATACTTTCAAACGGTGGATGGGGTGCATTTTTTGACACTCAGGGCAAGATTCACCATAGTTTTGTAAGTACTAGACCACAAAAAAAAAACTGCTGCTCAATCCAATCTTTTTTCTACCCCTAAATGACCACCTGTAACATGAGAATGTGCCACATCCAATACCATCCTGATGTGATACTGGGATACTACCCACTGGTCCACAACTTGCTCCCATTTTTTGTTTACATAATACAGTAAGTCATGAGATACTGTAAATGGGGGTATACCAGGCTAACTTCTGGTTCTTGGGGTGCTCAGTTTTTCACCTTTATATTTTTCCATGCGTTTCCCTATCTGGGATCCCACAACTGTGTAGTCCCAAAATCTTCCCCGCCCAACAATATGTTCATTAAGTCTGGCACTTAGGCTGTTTCATCTGACTCCCCAACAATGATCACAAGGAGGAAGTTGTCAAGTACCTTAGACATCTCTTTTCCTGTCTCAACAGGAAGTCATAGCAAATCTCTTCCGAGAATAGTAGCCTGGGGAAGCGTTAGAACTTCTGACAATTTCTTGGCATAGATTTGCTGTCCACATGATACCCACACCCCTCATTATATGTATCACAAAAGCCAGGGAATGATGGAAAATATTTCCAATGGGGTAACAGACAGAAATTAAAACCTGATGGAGGTTCTCACTTTACCCTATTCTATCAAAGACATAAGAAATAAATAATGTTTTGGCTAGATAGCTTGGAAAATAGATTGGGTGACCCTATATCCAGCACCTCATCCCTATTATTTGGAAATAGTAGAAATAGGGTGATTGGGATTATAGCGGTGCCAAAGAGAAAATTTACAAAGATATTTTTAAAAAAGTATTGCATTTTTTTTACATAGAAAAGCAAAACACAAAGATGGCTCAATAAAATATGTGAGCAGAGTATTGTACAAAATATTGTTTACTGTTCATTAGTCTACATATACATAAGGTGGTCAATATTGGATGTCATATCCCAACATGTATTGCCAACTTTGCCTTTCTTCAGGGGGCTTGTATGGACCACAAAAGTTCCATGTAACTCTAGTAACAATAAAGATAATCAGTCACATATAAATTGACATTATTGTACATATAACAAAATTAGAAAACAACATAGAATAATACAACATCAAATACCACGGTTCAAACATGTCCTCCCTTCTGTCAGGGCTGGGCTCAGCCCTTCCTTCTCAAAGCTGGCCGCTCAGCTGTCGGCTAATTGCCAGCTCCTTTCTCTCCTCAGTGACTCACCTGTTGATGATATCCTGCTCGACAGTCCTGCCTACTTAAGCCGTCCAGTCCAGATGATCTCTGCCTTCACCTTGGTCACATCTCTAGAGATGCTCTCCCATGTTCCTGTTAAAGACTTGCTTGGCTGACATTCTTTCTGGCTCCAGATCCTGCTTGCTGTTCTACTACGCTCATCTCTGGCTCCCTGACGTTTCGGCTTGTCTGACTATCTGTTCTGATTCCTGAACTCTGGCTATGTTTTGACTATGTTTACTCTGTTTACCTTTTTTTATTATTATTAAACAAGTGTGATTTAACTGTACTTCTGCCTCAGTCTGATTCATGGTTTCTAACACCTTCCCACTGCACTCACCAAGGGAGCACCAAGGAATGCACAAAATATAGCAGTGCAGCGCTCAATACAGGTCAGATGTATACACATAAAATGTACATATTAAACGTACATAAATAAAACGCATGAGGCAAAGTCCCAAAAAGTATATATTAGTCCGAGGAGATCAAAAGCTGCCCACTTGCAGAAGGGGGATCTATCGGTTGGCAAGGAAAGGGTGCAGTGATAGGATAAGAATGTATTCGTTGTATCACCACCAATGTGAACCTCCACCAAGGGTCTAGGCTGCTCACCTTATTGAGTGGACCTTCTGCGTTAACAGCAAGGTCACTCATGCAATCTCTTCCACAGGGTAGATTATGGAGATAGGGGTCCACAGGCAGTATCCCAAATTCAGTCTCATCGGTTGATATATATAATGTTAAAAACAAAAATAACAGGACATAGTGCTCTCCATACGAAAAGGTATAACATTTATTAAATAAGAAAACTATTACTCACAAAGCATACAGCATAAAATGAGCCAGATGGGTGGCTGTACTGACATCACAGAGCCCCTCGCACGGGTATCGTCCGTGGGGACTTCCTCAGCAAATCTGATTGGAGACCGGTGTGTCAGCTCTTATATCTAATCCTGGTTCCACATACAGTTCATGATGATACTGGAAACCCTGCCCACTCTCCAATAATACACAGGTGAATGGACTTAACTACTAAGTAGTAGAAAATCAGCAGTGGCTACAAATCTAATAGGGCACAAGCAAGCTGAATACACTGATAACTTACTGATAGGCAGCCACCATTCCTCCCATGTTATGAGCTAAAGCATTTCCAGGTCAAATCCTTATCTTCCAATAGCAGTGAACACTGCTGTGTCCTGAAAGACAGCCTGCCCCCATTTCCGGGTCAAAAAAAAAAAAAAAAAGAAAAAAAATTTTTTAAGCCTACGGCACATGGTATTCCCAGGCAGTCTCCCATCCAGGCCCCACCCTGCTTAGCTTCCGAGATCAGACAAGATTGGGCGCTTTCAAGGTGATGTGGCTGTAGGCAAATCCATCTTGTTCAATGGCAGCTAACGCTGCTGCGTCCTGGGAAGAAGCCCGCCCTCTAAAGGGGCGTTCATATGGAGACGGGGATGGGGGGCAGGTGCACAAAAAATAAACCACCCCTTTCATACACATCGCTCACAGACTAAGTGAACGGCAACAGGGAGCGCAGACGCAATGCGCGCTCCGCCCCTCCCTTCCACGTCACCCCCTGGACAGATCGAGATGCAAACTCCAGTCTCCTTGGCAACGACATAAAATCTCTCCCAAGAGCACCTCCTTCATTCCTCTGGCCTGTCAGCGTGGGTAATAACAACATTCACCCACAATGGCAAGCAGGCTAACATAAAATTAGCAACTAATCAGAGATATAGGGAGCAGAAACAAGGCTAACGTTAATAAAAAAATAATTATAATAAAGTAAAAATTATTATAAAAATAATGTAATATAGTTATAAAGCTAAGAGGAGGGAGGCTACTCAAAAAGTACCTATGGGGATACCCCAAAGAGGCTATAATTGAAGCATATGGGGGAAGTTCATAAAGTCACCCCGCCCTTATGGCAGAATCCATCCTAAGGTGTCCTACACACTCTTCCAGATGGAGAATGTGTACCAAAAACAAATGCTATTCCCTCCCAATTGTCACCAGAGGGATATATGAAAAGTGAAATGGAAAAAGTCAAACAAAATACATATATCGCCACCCCATGTAATATCGTGTAGGACCTACAGGGGTTAAAAATATGAATATAAATTTGATAGAAAAATTATAATAAACAGACATCAGTACAACCACCTCATTTGTACACAAATACAATTAGAATGTATACATATACCACAAACAAATATACATTATGGACCAATATTCTAAATGGTAAGGGGCTAGAAACCAACATAAACTAATGGTCTGAAATAAAACAATTAAGGTCAAACTCAATGTTCAACCCTAAAGAGACCCCGACCTTTGTCTCAAATACCCAAAAAGATTCTCGTCGACTGAGCTGCCGTATGAAATTCCCACCCCTCCAATGCTTCCTTACCTTCTCTATTCCCCAGAACTTCAGCCCCGCAAGGCTGCGGTTATGGAAAAGTCGAAGTGCTTGGAGACATTGTGTGTGCGGAATCCTCGTTTAATGTTGTTAACATGTTCTCCGACTCTTACATGGAGAGGCCTAGAAGTCCTACCCACATATTGGTAGCCACACTCACATTGCAACATATACACCACCCTGGCAGTGTTGCACGTAATCAAATCCTTGATTTTGTAGTTTTTACCCGTGGCAAAAGACACAAATTTCTTCCTCTTCTTTACATTGTTTCTAGCCTGTTTACACGCCGGACAGTGTCCACAGGCATAAAGCCATTAAGGAAGCCAAGCATTCTATTCACCGGGTAAACCGGGGGATCTATCACCCCTGGCGCAAGTCTATCTCTAAGAGAAGGAGCACTTTGGTAAATAAACAATGGTCGGTCTGGGAGGACCCAAGGTTCTGTCAAGTTTTAAAATGGGCCAATGTTTCTGTACTGTCTTTTCAAATTGCTTGTGCTGAATATTAAATCAAGGATCATCCTGATCTGTTTAGGCTCACCCTGGGCTACTCTAGGGGCATTCAACACCAGTACCTTCCTATCAAGAGTCACAACATTATCCAATTCTTGGACTAGCTTATTTTTATCATAACCCTTCTCAGTGAACCTAGAGATAAGAGTCTGTGACTGTGATAGAAAATCCCCCACCTCTGTGCAATTCCGCCTGAGGCGAATAAATTGTCCTCTAGGGATATTGCACAGCCACTTACTGTGGTGGCAGCTTTCAACAGGGATAAATGCGTTTCGGTCAGTAGCCTTAAAATGGGTGACCATATTGATGCAGTCACCCCTTTTTGACAATTCAAGATCCAAAAATACCGCCCTCTCTATACTGATATTCCACGAGAGGACTATATTTTTGTTATTGTCGTTAAGCCTGGATACAAACGTGTCCAGACTATCTCTGTCCCCTTCCCAGACCATGATAAGGTCATCAATATACCTCTGGTAGCAAATCAGTTCCGGGGGGTGTTCTTATAGACTGCCTTCTCCTCCCAGTGAGCCATAAATAGATTGGCAACACTGGGAGCGAAGCGTGCCCCCATGGCTACCCCTCTGGTTTGGAGAAAGAACTGCTTGTCATACCAGAAGTAGTTCTTTGACAGAACCAAGGAATGCCAACAAACCGATCCACGATGAAAGGAGGGGGAGGGTCTGTATGACCACAGGGGGTATACGGGGACCAGGCTACAAAAAGAAAAGGCAAATAATATCCAACATCTATTATTGGGCAAAGACCTAATATCCAATAGGGTGGGTTAAACATAGCCTCCTTTATATTTACAAAACTCTGCTATAGAAAGAGAATAATGCAGGTGCGCCAGGTGAAGCCTGCAGTCATAATATAGATAGATTTTCTCATACATGTTGGCTAGAGTTGGGCTTTAAATAATTTACTTCCACAATTAAATACAACATGCTATAATTGTGAATTATTATGCTAGTACATTTAGTTAAATGTAAAAACTGCTCTGAATTGACCATCTAGATCACTGAAGGAACATTTAAAAAATAATACTTTATCCTCTGTGACAAGTGCTATCACTAGTTAGTCGATGCCTTTATTTTATTTGATGTGCCCAAAAATATATTACAAGCTAAAAGCTTGTGTCCGTTTACCAGTTCCAAAGCAAATATTTCATTTCCAGTAGACTAAAGCTATATGTATTGACAATCCATCACTTCAATGAAAGCCCAAGGTGAAATGAAATGATTGCACATACAGCTATGTAAGCCAGTTCTTGAACATAGCTGACAGAATGATGATCAGTACTAAATTCAATAACATTACAACATATATACAACTCAACATTTTGCTAGGAAAAGAAAGAACTGAGGTGAAATAAGATATTGGTATGAAACAAGAATAAGTAACGTACCGAGAAATTTAGTATGGACAAAAGGAAATACCAAATTAAAAAGAAAAAAAAGTCTTTTAGGGCCTTATTTATTAAGCAAAACCTAAATAAAATGTATCTATAACCCTACATTTTAACATGTTTGAATTTAGGGCTAAATAAATAAAGGGTTCATTAATTATTAATTGTATACATCTTGCAATCTAAGCTGTTACTGTAAGCATAATCTTAAAACTGTTATTTTCTTCCCTTACTCATTAATAAGTAACTGGGACACAACAAACATGAAGGTCAGGGGTATGGTGTCCATTATAGTAGATACCATGTTTCTCACTTCTTCTCCAAACCTTGGTCCTTCACATTCTTCATCCAAAGTCAAGCTTTCTCCAAAGTTTGCACACTCCTGATACAGCCTAATCAGTATCCCCTTCTCTTAAGTTTCTTGTCAGTAGTCCTCTAAACCTTGGCTCCTGATCCTCTTTAATCATCATCCAAACCTCTTGCTGTTGTTACTTTTCGCACTGCTCACTTTGCAAATGGGAATCAGAAAATCATCAGGCAATTGATGAGTGGATATAAGTCAGAAACTTCCCAATGATCTGACTTTCTTTCCACAGGCTACTATGATGCAATCATTTACAGTACAAGTACAATATTGAAGACAAGCAACGGTTGACAATTTTTAATCTGGGATAAGGAATGTTCCTGTTAGATGAAAAGAGGGAGATGTCTGGTCCTGAAAATTGAGTGGTCCATGTCACCAGTTCCTGCCATCGTAGTACATTATCACTGCAATGTAGCATGGTCACCCAGTGAGCCCTTTAAGACAATTTCCTTCCCTGTCTACTGCATTGAGCAAGTAGTTCAGAAATGACACTGTTTTACTTTTTCATTTCATTGCTGTAGTGATGTGTAATGGATTTTGCCTTGCAACCCTGCCATCTTCCCTTTCAATATTTACTGTAGGTCCTATCCCACAGTGTGTCAGAAATTGCTGTAAGTTATTACTTTATCTCTCTGAGGCTCAGTCATTGTCACACAGAAATAGCATTTTTCAAGAAGAATAGAAAATCAGAGACAAAAGCGAAATCAGTCAGGGACTAACAAGAGAGGGTAATTAAAAAAAATATATTGTGTTCTTCATGTACTTATAATTACAAATGGTACATCTAGTCATGATATTTACATTGCTCTCTGCACAGCACAATTACTTCTAACAGAGGAGGTGGCCCAATTTCTCAGGTCATTTTTACAGATAAATCTCACCCCCCACCCCCAGCCTACAACAGAACAATGAAAGTAACAACACACTGATGAGCGTATTTCTATTTCACTTTGCTCTCTCCTCCTATCAGCATTATTATTGCACTGCAGACGTGATTGGCTCCTTGTGTTGTTTCCCGCTCTCCTAGTATGATTTTTGTTGTACAGTGGACTACAAGAGGCTAATCCCAGTTAATGCTTACATTTAAAAACACCTTTACTAATTTATTAATGAATACAGAGCTGCAATATATTTATATTGTATATATCTGTCAGAGGCTTGAGAAACCTCTCCTGTGGGTGGAGAACAGAGTTGAAGCCATCTTACCCATCTTACATTACCTGCTTTTATTTTGGTCACAGTGAGTTGGCTTCCTGTGTGTGATCAGTTGCCTTTTTCCTGTAGCATATTGTAGCCTGACAAGCGATCTGCACTACTTCATTACATGCCATGTTGCCTGATTTCAGTGATAGGGGCATTAGAGCAGTACTTTTTTGTTTGTCTACACGGCAGAGGTTTAACTTTAAATCTTTTAACATATAAAAAGTGAAAGTAAAGTGAGCTATTAAAAAAAATCCTTGTTATATGACACATAAACTGGGAAAGAAATATTGTTCTAAAATTAAGAGAAAGAATAATGATATTTATATATCTACATTACATAAAAATATGTTTGGTGGCTCATTTAGGATTTCTACAACAGTCCTTTCAATTACCTGGATGTAATTGCAAGTGTTGACTGGTAGGAGTGGGAAATCATGCCTTTTGCTGAGTATGAAGCAAGAAAAGGCAAACCCCAAAATACATGTTTCTTTCCTGCTTAACCAGAATTGTTAAAGAGTAAATCTACTATGCCCTACAGCTTATATGAGACAATGTGTCTAGGAATATGAGTATTGGTAATGAAGGCACAATTGGATACAGCTGACAGAACACAATCATCATAAGTTAGAACAGTGTATACAAACTCTGCAGATATTGTTTCAGTCTTAGTGCTTAGAACTAAAATAGAAGAAACACTACAAAATACATTTGATTGCACTGATTTCATACAGGTTCTCTTTTTCAGTGTAGTGCATTGTACTTTATAACTTTGTAGTTTGTTCCAATAAGATTGCTTTTTTACCCAATGGGATAATGTAAACATGGCTAAATCAGGACACTCTAATGGCCCCCATAGATGGCTTGAAATGAGAGAGAGAGAGAAAAAATAATAAATCAAATCTATCCGGCTGGTTATTGTATTTAGCCATCTGCAAAACCTGTGGCTGCTGACCCTGTCATCTAATAGGAAGCACTCACTGTTCAGCCATTAATTTTCCACCTGGCTCAGTCAATTTTTAAGTTGACTTTTGTCAAGACAGATGGTGCTTGCAGAGCAACCCACATAACGAATTTCCTACTGAATCAGACAACATTTGAGTTGTCTATGGGGACTTTAAGACCCCTTCCACACTGGGGCTGCCTGTACATTTGCTAAAACGAGCGGTACAATTCAGCCACTAGCTGGGCAATTTTAACCCCAAAAAGGGGTTACAAACTCCCATGTTGCGACACTTCAGAAGCGCTTTTCATGCATTGCAATGGGCAGGGGCATTTTGGGAGCGCTGTATACAGCGCTCCCAAACCACCCCAAAGATGCTGCTTGCAGGACTTTTTCCAATGTCCTGCAAGCGCACCGTCCGGGTGTGAAAGCACTCATTGCAATGAATGCTATTTCTAGTGCTAAAACACCTGAAAACTGTCTCAGTGTGAAAGGGGTCTAATAGTACAATGCATTCTAACAACCACATACTGTATTTGCTAATATATTGCCACATAGATATAGTAAATTTAAAATCTGATTTCTCTAAGAAAACACAGATTCTAAGTGCAATTAAAACCAAAATTACTGTGACACTACGGGGTTGATTTACTAAAACTGGAGAGTGTAAAATCTGGTGCAGCTGTGCATGGTAGCCAATCAGCTTCAAACTTCAGATTGTTCAATTAGGCTTTGACAAAAAAACTGGAAGCTGATTAGTTTCTATGCAGAGCTATACAAAATTTTGCACTCTCCAATTTTACTAAATCAATCCCATTATCTCTTATTTTCACAAATTCCTTGAAGAAAATGCCAGAAAGGAAAAAGTGACAGGAAAACACTTCCACGGATCAGAAGGCTTTATACTTAGCTCTAATGCTGGCTACATACATTACAATCTGATTGCAGATTCTACATATTCTGAGGTCCTAACTAAATTATCTGTTCAATTTAAATCCTGTCAGACAGGTGCTTGCCATACATGATGCAATGTTCTTATTCAATTTCCTTTAGATTTACCTTCAACTATGTAGTGCAAGGGCCTGCCTGATTGCACACAAATTGAAACTGTTTAGGTTTGATCTCATATTATATGGTTTTGGTAAATCTGAAGGAAAATTGTATAAAATATGGTTAGCCTTATACTACACAGTTGTTAGCAGATTTACATCTAAAGAAGATTGTATAATTAGGCTACAAGGTGTATGACCAACTTCAAGTTCACATATGCTCAAACCATAGACATTAAAGCATTTGCATATTTTTAACAAGTAGCAAAATAGCTTTAAAAAGAAGCCCCTTCTGACTCTCTGTAGCTGCGGGCACTGTGGGAAAATCCATCCTAAACCTTTACAAGCATTGAAATCTCAGCTCATCTCCCCTTATTTACTCTGCTAGCAGAGACTTAGCCAGCTATCCAATGTAAACCAACAACTATTGCAGTAACCTGTTAGAAACCACTGAAACTGTGTTCTTTAAGGATGAATTACTCTCCAGAACATGCAACCACAGAGGTCAGTAAAGGATAGGTTTAATGCTTTTTTTACTTGTGTTAAGAATATGTTAGCTTTGTATTGTCCATATTCTGGGCACTGGTGCTTTTTAGGACATAAAGGAAGTAAAAATTGGATAAGTTAAAGCGGAGGTTTGCTGAAAAAAAAATATTAAAAGCCAGTAGCTACAAATACTGCAGCTGCTGACTTTTAATATATGGACACTTACCTGTCCAGGGAGCCCGCGGTGTCGGCAGCCGAAGCCGATCCATCCTTCGGCTCTCGGCTGCTGGTAAGGGAATAAGGAAGTGAAGCCATGCGGCTTCACATCCTGGTTCCCTACTGCGCATGCGCGAGTCACGCTGCGCATCCTCTTAGGTCCCTGCTGTATTCTGTGTCTCACAGAATACAGCGGGGGGGATGGGGTAGGCGGCGGAAGTGGCGTAGGTCACCGCGGTGATCTATGCCAGGAAGTAGGAGCAAATACCTGTATTAGACAGGTATCTGCTCCCTCCTCCCCCCTGAAAGGTGCCAAATGTGACACCGGAGGGGGGGGGGATTCCAAAAAGTGGAAGTTCCATTTTTGGGTGGAACTCTACTTTAAACTGTAAGTCAACACTGTAATCCTCACAAATAGTAGAACAGCTTTAATATTTACATTACAATATTTACATTAGACACCAAAAAAGATATGCAAATATGAAATACAGTCTATTTATTGTTTGTGGTTTTGTTGATTTTTTTTAAAGATTTCTGTTAATCTTTTTCTGTATTAAATTATAATAGCCACATTTATACTGTTAATATGTACTATTATGTAATTTCAGATATCTTCAATTTATTAATTTATACAATTTTTTAAAAATTCAGAAAATCTTATAAAAATAGAAGTAGAGCAAAAAGTAAATTTGAATTTGTTTTCTAGACCTTACGTTTTTGAAGTTTTCCTTTTGAGTTTGCCATAAGGTTAGCAATAAACTTGTGGTACAATATTTATTTACTTACTGGGACGAAACCTAAATTAGCTAAAGCCAAGCTCAGAAATTTATACTGAACTGTTCAAAAACAAGAGTTCAATCAGCCTTGAGATCTGCTATTTCTAAAGATATAAAAACAATGACAACACCACAAATGACCCAGTCATTTTCCCCTTTGTTTTTTTCCCAGTTTAATCTGTTTCCAAAAAAACTAACTTTTCTAGCAGAGAGCGTAAAAATGATTAATGATGATATTCAGATGAAGAAAATCTCAGACCAGATAAATATTTGCTTAATGATTTGCAGTAAGTAAAAACCAAAACCTTATAGACCTACAAATGTTAATACGTGGGGCTGTGATACTTGCTTATGATATCATGCATATAATTTTCTTTCTAGATATTTTCTTACCTAGGGACTCATCAGGTCTATAAACAGTCCCACCAGCATTTCCCCAACAATATTTTTAAAACACAAATAATAACAGAACCCAGGAAAAGGATCCAAGTATGAATATGCATACCCCAGAAAAAACTGTCCTCAACTGTATCTCACTCGCTAAGGAACCTGTTACTAAAAACCAATGTTCCTTGGAAACTAAGCCTTAAAGTGGTTCTAAAGCCTCATGTTTTTTTTTACCTTAATGCATATCTATTAAGGTAAAAAAACTTCTATGCTGCAAGATCCCCCCAGCCCCCTTATGGCATCATACCATCAAATTAACAAAACTACCCTACCTTTCTGTTAGTAAAAAAAAAAAGGTTTGGTGGCCAGGACCAGTTACAACTCCCCAAATTGTCAGTCCAAAGTCGAACTCTACCACTTCATTTCTTGCCAACCTTTCTGATATCCTTCTTCCTGTAAGCTGTATCCCACCCACCTACCCACAATACAATTTATACTTTTTCTTAGTTTCAGTCAAGTACTATCTCTGGGACTAGCTTTAACTGGAGTGTCTACAGTGTTATTCACTGGCTGACTGTCAAGCTTAATACAGCTATCAAAATGTTATTGCTGCCCCTTTAGGCTCACTGTCTTCATTAGTCTGTGACAAATGAACATTTTAGTGCAGATCATTTAGCTATCACTGTCCCCGAAGCCCATATACAAAATAAGGACTTTGTGTTTTAAGAGATATGAATGTCTTATTTCCTTCAGACTTATGCATAGTCTATCTTCTGTCCTGCTTTCTCTATTGGCTCCTTGGTTCAGTTTCCTCTTCAGCAAAGAAGGACGTACAAAGAAGAGCCAGTTATCATTTCAGCAAGACTTCCAGGGACACATGAAATTAAAAATTTCCAGGGTCCTTTGTGCAGTAACACAGAGATGCCCTCTTCTCCAACATCTATGTTTTATGGGACAGGAGACAATACGCATTTTGCCTTTGGTGTCACCTACAGGTGAAATGTGATATTGTGGAACCATAACATATAGCAGTTCTCTGTTGTAAGTAATGTAAGAAACAATAAAAGGGTGTTTTAAAATGTCCACATTGTCCCATTATATGCAGTGCATGTTTGGCATTAAAAGAAGGAGATTGAAATAAATCTGAACCACTGTCTTTTTATTGGTATGTCCAATTTATTTAGGTAAGCAGAAAGAAAAATATCATGTCTGATTTAAGTCAGCTGTATTATGTAGTATGGAAATGTTGGTGTGCAAGCAATATTGGCAGAAGAACATTCAATGTACACAATTTTACATCATGTCAGTGATCACCAGACTCTCTCAAATCAGGCACAATTGCAAATGCAAAGTTAAATAGTTTTTTTAAGACATTTAAACCTTTGGATTTTGCAGTGTTTTGAATCAGGGCTAGGAATAGTCACAATTACCAGGTTTTGATTCACCAAAGGGTTTTTTGAAAGCTGTCAGAAGTGGGATCTGAAATTAGGCAAACCTGAACATACAGGCACATCTTTTTGAAGTTAATGGGGTGGGGTGAATCCTGTTATCTAATTTTGGCCATTTTTATGGTTAATAGGCAAACTACTGTCAAAGAAGCCATTGGAAGCTGGGCACTAGCATCAGGGACATGTTCCAACACAAAAAACACAAAACAAAACAGGTATAGCAGAGAGAGAGAGAGTCTTTTCACGTGCTTCAACGTCAAAATTTAAAATATACAAATTATTAAAATACAATAAAAATGCTCCGCGCTTAGGAGAGAAAAGAAGGTGTGCAGCCTCCCCTAATAAGCCCCCTAGGGGGCTAATCAATGTAACGTAAGTGAAGAATGGGGTAAATGGCGCTCCCTATTTTAAGTGAACTGGATGTGTAAAAAGGTGCAAAACGTCCACTGTGATGCACTATGAGTGATAACTCATTACAAATAAAAATTATAAAACTAAAGCATACATATAAAATTCAGTGATACCACTCAATTGTAATAATAGACATATGCGCATTGATGTGCCAGTCTGTGCCAGACATGTATCATATCAAGTCCAATGTGGTGAACATACCAATAATAATAAAAGTCCAAAAAATGATCCAAAATAGTGAAAAAATAATCAACACCGAAAAATTATAAAAAACAGTAATTTCAAAAAGAAACAATGGGGTTGATTTACTAAAGGCCAATAGACTGTGCACCTTGCAAAGTGCAATTGCACTCTGCAAGGGCAGTTGCTCCAGAGCTTAGTAAATGAGGTAAAGCTTCACTTTGCAAAGAATACCCAATCACATGCAAGGAAAATAAAAAAAATACATTTTTGCTTGCACATGATTGGTTGATGAAAGTCAGCAGAGCTTCTGCTCATTTACTAAGCTCTGGAGCAACTGCTCTCACAGTGTGCAACTGCACTTTGCAAAGTGCACAGTCTTTTTGCCTTTAGTAAATCAACCCCAATGTGTTTGCAAAAAAGGGTTTTTCAGAGGGAAAATATTGTTTGCTATAAACAGTTCAAACTGCTGGTGACTCTTGTGCTCAGATCAACTGGTGACTTCTGTGCTCCCCTATGGTTCCCCACTCACCAGCTCCACATACCCCTACGGGCGTGACAGGCATAAAGGAACATCAAAGGTGGTCTTCATAGATGGTCTCCTGTGGTCCCTCTGTCAATGGTTCAATTTCCACTAAAGCGGGACGTCCGGATCCGGATCCATCAGTCACACAGCACAGCCTCTACCACCATATCCAGAGAAGGAGGGAGCGATTTTTCTTCAGGGATAAATAGTTATATAAAGCTCTATTTGCGGGGAAAAAATAATAAAAATTTCATTTGGGTACAGTGTTGCATGACCGCGCAATTGTCATTCAAAGTGTGACAGCGCTGAAAGCTGAAAAATGGCCTGGGCAGGAAGGGGGTGAAAGTGCACTGTATTGAGATGGTTAAAGAATAATTCCAGGCTTGGCTATATACATAGTTTCATTGGTCTAGCTTGAACTTCAGTGATCTCCATTTGCTTCTGGGTCCCACACCAGGTGCCTGCACTCCTGCTTTCTGAACACAGGAGGTCAGCCTCTTGGCATGGGTACCATTTAGAGAATGCTTTGCATTTTCTGAATGAATGCAAAGCATTCTCTGAATGGTGGCCATGCTGAGCAGCTGACCTCTTGTGTTCACAATCAGGCTGTCTGCTCAGAACCCAGAAGCAAGTGATTTCCAGCCTCCAGGGGGCACAAGCTAGGTATGGTATAGGCATAGTTACATTGCACAAAACTTGACTCTTGCCTAAAGAGCTAGCAATCAGAATTAAAGTACAGTTTTCTAACTGACCCTAATTCCTCCCTATGCAGTCTGTCAGCTTTTCCTATTGGCTTATTCAAAAGCCCCCCCCTTATTCACCCCTCCAGCCTGCTAGCCATTGTTTAAAGGCCATGAAGTGTATTATGATTTTTTTAAAAAATTATCCCGGGTGAATCTGCACAAACAATTGCACCATCTCTGTACAACTATATGTCCACAATCCTGGCTGGTAAGAGTCATATCTGCATCAGCTTTCTAACAACGTTATGTTTTGGGGAAGAGCAGACTGGCTCAACGGTATCAGGATTCAACATCACTACTGTTCACAGACAAGAAAATCAAGGGTTAAAGGATCATTACAGAGCATATATTACAATGGAAGAGATAAGCAGCTCCATTGCAACAGATCAGAATCATTCCAAATTAGCACAGTCTGCATGTCTGTGAATCAGGGCTGAGAGGCTTTAAAATATCACTCATCCTTAATGTAAGCAAACGAGACATAGAATTTTACTAGACAACTAAAAGCTAATAAAAAGGCCTTCAGTGCAAACACTATGGAGCGAGTACACAAAAAAAAAACCCAAAGAAAAAACGAAATCCCACACTTCATTCACAACAAAAAATGTAGATCTGGCTATATGTCCAGTACCACTGCAGACAAACTTTACCGTGTGGGCACTGTGTATTGGTCCCATGTGGGAACACATAGAGGGGTTGATTTACTAAGGGCAAATAAGACTGTGCACTTTTCAAAGTGCAGTTACCCTGTGCAGGTGCAGCTGCTCCAGAGCTTAATAAATGAGGGAAGGCTTCAATTTGCAAAGATTACCAAATCACATGCAAGGAAAATAAAAAAAAAAAACAGCATTTTTGCTTGCACAACTGCACTTTGCAAAGTGCACAGTCTTTTTCCCTTTAGTAAATCAACCCCTCTATGTGTTCCCACATGTGACCAATACACAGTGCCCACACAGTAAAATTTATACCAAGTGCAACAATAGAAGTTAAAATCAAATCAAATGTCAGGGCAAAACTCAATCTAAAAAAATCTTCCATAATCAATTTACATGGTTACCTCATGTGCAACCAAAAAAAAATAAACCATAAATAAATGAACTGTAAATCTATGTAAATGGATTTTGGAAGAATTTTTTAGATTGAGTTTTGCACTGACATTTGAGCTGATTTTTACTTTTATTGTTGCACTTGATATAAATTATACTGCATGGCAGTTGTTGGGTATATTATGAATTATGAGACAACTAAAACATAATTTTTTTCAACTCAAAATGATTATCTTCTCAACTTGGTTGATAAATCTTACAGATCTCTGTTCATGAGTTCCTGTCTCAATAGCCTCCTGATATTACATTAATCCGGCTTTGCATATGATTGAAAATAGAATTATTATTATTATTATTATTATTATTATTATTATTATTATTAATAATAATAATAATAATAATAATAACAACAACATAATTGAAACTATTTTTCTCTTTTTTTAATTGCCGTTTCCTTTTATACAGCAGTAAACTACTCTGGCTGCTGCAGCATTGCACCAGTCATGGTTCACTGGGAGAAAAAAGCAGCAGTTAAAGTCTTACTGCAGGCAGCTGGCAACAGTAACAGCTGGGTAACAACCTAACATGTATTTATAGAGGAATTGACCTTATGTGATGTACACAAAATATGACAGTGGTAATATATGATGAGATTTATGATGAGTTTATACATAACTCAATATACATGTCCTTGTTTATATAAGACAAAAGAAAATACAGTCTAGAACAAGGTTTCTCAATCAGGGTTCTGTGGAAGCCTAGGGTTCCTCCAGGGGTTGCTAGGGTTTCCTTGAGTAAGGAAATGTTTTTAACTCACAGTAACCACTAGTATCAACTACAGTTCAACCTTGGATTGCGAGCTTAATTTGTTCCAGAAACATGCTTGTAATCCACAGCACTTGTATATCAAAGCAAATATCCCCATAAGAAATAATGGCAACTCATATGATTCATTCCACAGCCATTTATTTATAGGTCCTTTAGTTTATAGTCCATATAAAAAGATTATAGCAATGTGACCAGGTTGTGTAACCATAAAATGTCCATCCACAAATGGAAGCCTCCGCAAGGGGATTAGAAGTAAAATCCAGCAGGAGTTACAAGGTATAAAAGAGAATAGAGGCGCCTCTAAGTGTAGCCATATGTTGCTAAATGTTGTACCTTCATTAAATGTAACCATATTGCTACACTTAGAAGCGCCTCTCTTCTCTTTTATACTCAGTTGTGACGTGATTCTACTTGTATATCAGGACATCGCTTGTATATCAAGTCAAAAGTTATTAAAAACCGGAGCTTGTCTTGCAAAATGCTCTCAAACCAAGTTACTCTCAAACCAAGGTTTTACTGTATCTTTTCAGCTGTGCATAAGTGAGGGGGGAGGGGTGCAGTTCTCCCACTGGTCAACAATGTAAGGATGTCCTTCTCCCACTGACCATTATTATAAGGGGTCCTTTCAGCATTGACCACCAATGTATAATACCACTATACCAGCTACCACTATAAGAAGGTACTTTTCCACTGACCACAAATGTAAACAACACAAAATTTTCACCCCAGTGTTTATTTTCTGGTGATTATTATTATTTATTTGATCTTATTTTTATTGAAAGACGTTTTCTGATAGAGGAGGGGACTGGTTGTCAAATATGCTAGGAACGCTAAATTCTTTATTCTTTTATAAATTATTATATATAGCACCCTTGTTTTAAACAGGGGCTACCAGTAAATGTAGCTTTGCTGGGTTGTAGTTAACCTGGCTGATTTATATGTGCAATTTTCGTTTTGTTCTGAATTAGTTTTTCAATGAAATTCGACAAATTAATTTATTCGGAAATAGTCAAATTTATGAAAATCCATTTAAGGAATTTTTCCAAAATTTTTAAAAATTCAAAAATCAAAAATTTGAAATTTAAAAAATCCGAAAATAAGAACGAAAATCCAAAAATGCAAAAGAACAAAAATCCCAAAATTAGAAAACCCGAAAATCTGAAATAACTAATAATAACTATTACTAACTATTAAATTATAGTTATTGGAATTTTCCTACAAATGGCTGTGAACATAACAAATACAAATTTATCCGAAGTTACGAATTATTCAAAATTACGAATGCCGCATCTAAACCAATGGAACATAATGAATTAATAATAATAAAAACTTTTTATCATTATTTATTATTATTTATTCGTTACTTTCCATTCCTTTAGATGCGACATGTGTTATTTCAGTTATTTTTATTTTAGTTAAATTTGAAAGGAAATTCTAATACCTATAACTTAATAGTTATTATTAGCTAGTTAGTTATTATTTCAGATTTTCGTTTTTTTGGATTTTCTTATTTTCAAATTTTCGGATTTCGACAGTTTTCAGATTTTTAGAATTTTCGTATTTTCGAATTTTCAAATTTACAGATTTATTCTAAATAATGAATTTTGATCATAATGAATGACCCGAAAATCGAAAAAAAAATTAATTAAAAAAAAATGAACACATTTTTTGGCAGCACACATGTCTACTAAACTCAGTGTAGCTGTAGTTCCACCCTTTTGCAGTAGGTGTCACTGGTACCTTTGGTATTAGTATGACGAGCTGCAGTGAAACTGAGTTATGAATATGCATATTTCTCCCAATCAGTAGGAGATGCAAGGCCACTGATTGGGAGAGAATATAAATATCTGAGGAGGGCAAGTGATCTGGGTCCTCCCACCCAGACCTTGGTCTGGTTTGGATGTGTGAGGAACTGCTGTGCTAGGTAGTCCTGAAGCCTAAGGCCTAGCCATGTGCTCGAGGCTCTGCCAGAGTGAGCCTGCTTGTTTGCTGGAGACATGAAACAAAGGATGGAGACCTGAGATTAAGTACCAGAAGCTACTCTGCCATAGACCAGGGAACTATGGAGAGCCTGGGATACTATCAAGATGGCCTCATCCAGAGAATTCCTGCACTTTGTTCTTTTTCAGTTGCTATAAGAGACAGCTGTTGCTACAAAAGTATAGATTGCTGGTTACAGCTTAAAGGTTCTTTTCTGTACTGCTATCTACCTTTCTATTTTTTATCTAAGAAAACTGCTAGTCTGCTGCTTTAAGGTATCCTGTATCTTGCCCCTCTCTCCTTAAATTGTTTGTGGTTCTGTGCAATAAACTCATTTTTACTCACTTTTTTCATATGTTAAATTGGGATGTGGTGTCATTTCTGATCTCAATGCCCTTACCTTAAAATTCATTTTTGTTCAGCTTAACAGTAGGGATGGTCCCGATGTTAGCGCAAATTCGAGCACCACAGAGCACCACATAATGTACTGCGAGATTGCAGTGCATTGATGGCTGCTGATTGGCCAAAGCACGCACCTGACCTGCATGCTTTGGCCAATCACAGCGTGATCTGCTGTGAGAGCCATGATTGGCCAAAGGCAGGTTGCCTTTGACCAATCATGGCTCAGGGGGCTAAGTCCATGCCCCACAGTATAAAAAGCTGCTTACACGGCAGCCGTGTATAGTTTGCATTAATGGAGAGAAATTGAGAACTTGAGCTAGGTTAATGCAGGCAGTGTATTAATATAAATACAGTATCTCACAAAAGGGAGTACACCCCTCACATTTTTGTAAATATTTTATTATATCTCTTCATGTGACAACACTGAAGAAATGACACTTTGCTATAATATAAAGTAGTGAGTGTAGTGAGTGTACAGCTTGTATAACAATGTAAATTTGCAACAAAAGTGAGTACACCCCTAAGTGAAAATGTCCAAGTGTCAACATTTTGTGTGGCCACCATTATTTTCCATCACTGCCTTAACCTTCTTGGGCCGTGGAGTTCACCAGAGATTCATAGGTTGCCACTGGAGTCCTTTTCCACTCCTCCATGATGACACTATGGAGCTGGTGGATGTTAGAGACAGATGCTTAATAGGGTTTATGTCTGGAGACATGCTTGGCCAGTCCATCACCTTTACCCTCAGCTTCCTTAGCAAGGCAGTGGTCATCTTGGTGGTGTGTTTGGGGTCGTTACCATGTTGGAATACTGCCCTGTGGCTCAGTTTTTGAAGGAAGGGGATTGAGCTCTAATTCAGTATGTCACAGTACATGTTGGTATTCATGGTTCCCTCAATGAACTGTAGCTCCCCAGTGTCGGCAGCACTCATACAGCCCCAGACCAGGACACTAACACCATGATGCTTGACTGTAGGCAAGACACACTTGTCTTTGCTACCTGGTTGCCACCACACAGGCTTGACACCATCTAAACCAAATAAGTTTATCTTGGACTCATCAGACCACAGGGCATGGTTCCAGTAATCCATGTCCTTAGTCTACTTGTCCTCAACAAATTGTTTGCGGGCTTTCTTGTGCATCATTTTTAGAAGAGGCTTCCTTCTGGGAAGACAGCCATGCAAATCAATTTGATGCAGTGTGCGGCGTATGGTCTGAGCACTGACAGACTGACCTCCCCATCCCTTCAACCTCTGCAGCAATGCTGGCAGCACTCATATGTCTATTTCCCAATGACAGAGACCGGATATGGTGCTGAGCATGTGCACTCAACTTGTTTGGTTGACCACGGTGAGGCCTTTTCTGTGTGGAACCTGTCCTGTTAAACCGATGTATGGTCTTGGCCACTGTGCTGCAGCTCAGTTTCAGGGTCTTGGCAATCTTCACATAGCCTAGGCCAGTGATGGCGAACCTTGGCACCCCAGATGTTTTGGAACTACATTTCCCAGGAAAGGGGGGGTGAGCGAATGCCTCCCCTCCTGAACCATACAAGGCCGCTTGCCCTCAACATGGGGAGGGTGTTTTGGGGTCCCTCCAAAACCCCTTGTTCCCAAGTTGATGGGACCCTTGCTATTGGTTGTCGGGGTCTGCAGGTGGGGGGCTTAACAGAATCTGGAAGCCCCCTTTAACAAGGGCCCCTCAGATTCCATCCCCCCTATTTGAATGGGTAGGGTACAATGTACCCCTACCCATTCACCAAAAAAGTGTCAAAAAGTAAAAACCACAATAGACAGTTTTTGACAATTCCTTTATTAAAAAAAAAAAAAAGTGCCCAGTCATGTCCATCCATCTTCAATCACGTCGCCCGAAGGACCCGAAAAATAGAGAGAAAAAAAAAGCTCCGCCTTGATGGGAGGCCTCCCAGCGACTGCTGTTATATAGGCAAGGGCGGGGCCACCCGGTGATGTAACCAAGTGACCTCACCCCCTTATGATGTCATGTGACTTCAGGTGACATCAGAGGGGGGCGGGGTCATCCAGTTATGTCAGCGGATGGCCCTCCCCTTGCCTATATAAGAGCTGTAAAAAGAAAAAAAAAACACAAACAAACACACTGTGCAGCACTGATATATATGGAAACAATACTAATATAAATATATGAATGCAGTAAACACTATATAACATAAATATCTAAAGCATATCAACATACAGTGGGGATGGAAAGTATTCAGACCCCCTTCAATTTTTCACTCTTTGTTATATTGCAGCCATTTGCTAAAATCATTTAAGTTCATTTTTTTCCTCAGTAATGTACACACAGCACCCCATATTGACAGAAAAACAGAATTGTTGACATTTTTGCAGATTTATTAAAAAAAGAAAAACGGAAATATCACATGGTCCTAAGTATTCAGACCCTTTGCTCAGTATTTAGTAGAAGCACCCTTTTGGTATAATACAGCCATGAGTCTTTTTGGGAAAGATGCAACAAGTTTGTCATACCTGGATTTGGGGATCCTCTGCCATTCCGGTTGTTGTGAAGCCATTCCGGTTGTTGTGAAGCCATTCCTTCATTATTTTAGCTGTGTGCTTAGGGTCATTGTCTTGTTGGAAGGTAAACCTTCAGCCCAATCTGAGGTTTTTAGCACTCTGGAGAAGGTTTTCATCCAGGATATCCCTGTACTTGGACGCATTCATCTTTCTCTCGATTGAAACCAGTCGTCCTGTCCCTGCAGCTGAAAAACCCTCCACAGCATGGTGCTGCCACCACCATGCTTCACTGTTGGGACTGTATTGGACAGGTGATGAGCAGCGCCTGGTTTTCTCCACACATACCGCTTAGAATTAAGGCCAAAAAGTTCTATCCTGGTCTCATCAGACCAGAGAATCTTATTTCTCACCATCTTGGAGTCCTTCAGGTGTTTTTTAGCAAACTCCATGTGGGCTTTCATGTGTCTTGCACTGAGGAGAGGCTTCCTTCGGGCCACTCTGCCATAAAGCCCCGACTGGTGGAGGGCTGCAGTGATGGTTGACTTTCTACAACTTTCTCCCATCTCCCGACTGCATCTCTCGAGCTCAGTGAAGATAAAAAAGCCCTCGCGCTACTAAGATGTGTTCAGAATGATCCACTAATTAATATAAAGAGGGCAACCCTCATAAACTAAGAAATGAACAAAGTGCGTACCGTGCAATAAAGTGCAATCAAATACAATGAAAAAGCCGTCTGCAGCAGAATCTAACAGTATTCACATTCCACTCATAAATACATATAATCATATACTGATTCCACGCTACAGCAATAAATAAAGTGCAAAAAGTGCCCAGTAAGTAGGGTAAATAAACACTGTGAAAATGGTGCCCAATAAGCTGGGATAATAATATATTGTAAAGGTGATTAATCCATGAACTGGTGTAACATTCCAGGGGCAATAGATTCCATGTGGTGATTGTCTCTTAATCCAGCATTTTTCAATAAATGTCCAAAAAAGAAAGAAGTTTCTTTAAAAAGCATTTAAATAAACTACACAGCAAAATGGCGAGAGGAGTACAATCCCATAAATGAGCTCACAGAACCCTCACCTTGATACCTTGAAATATCAGCATAAGATAGTGTACAGGAATCTGTTCCGCTTTTCCAACATCCACCACCAGGGGGTCCTCCATTCCACTTAGTGTTAAACCTGAATGGACACTTCACATCCACGTCCTCATACAGTCTCGTATTCTCAGAGAAGGGGGGAGGGGGGAAAGTGGAAAGGGATGGGAGAGATAGAGAACTCGAATGGTGTAGTATGTTTATAGTTAAAATATAATTTTATTAATAGAATAAGCTGGACTCTTACATCAATTTATTAAAAAACAAGCATAAAAACAAATCGCCTGGTGTTTGGATGCCGTTCTCACGTCACTTCCAGTATTATTCAACCTCTGGCCACTCCCTACGCATTACGTCATCACGTGACTTCATCAGGGGATGCGGATTGGTTGTGGGAGCTGTGTTTATATCTAGAAAAACCGGAAATAGAATCACGGCCATTTTCCTATAGTCTGCTGTGAAAAACAACCGCGGCCATTTTCCTATAGTCGGTATTATAACTTAGCAGCGGCTAAAGACCACCTCTGGTGACACTTCCAGAGCGGAGATATTACATATTAACTGGAGCTAAGGATTGACGCCGAGTTTATTTTAATGACATGTTGTGACTCCTTCCCAAACAAAACCGTAACTTAATATAACAGAAAAAAATGCATTCCTAAACAATACTAAGATAAGCTCGGATTAAAAATATCCCTAAATGGTCCAATGAATTCAAGCAAATAAATGGATAACAAAATTAGAAAAAATATAGAAATAGAAAAAAATAAAAAACAAAAAATAAATAAAATATAAAAATGATAAATAAAAATAAAATAAAATAGAAAATAAATAAAAACAAAAAAAAAAAATAAAAATAAGTATATAAAGAATAAAAAATAAAAAATAAAATAGAAAAAATAAAATAAAATAAGTTAAATAAAAATAAAAATAGGAAAATAAATATAAAGAAAAAATGAAAAATAAAAAATAATAAAAATAAAAATAAATATAAACCTAAAAAAAAAAAAAAAAAATAAATCAAGAAGATGCTAATAGGGCTGAACTTGGATTAAATCCTAAAGTTCTCGCTAAATTAGATATGGACCATGTATAAAAATGTAATATATAAAAAATTATTATAAAGGGAGCAAAAATAAAAACCAAAAATATATCTCAATAGAGTAAATAGACTCACACTAGGAGGTAAAGTATTTGTTATATACCAACTATTCTCCCAACTCCCGACTGCATCTCTCGAGCTCAGCCACAGTGATCTTGGGGTTCTTCTTTACCTCTCTCACCAAGGCTCTTCTCCCCCGATAGCTCAGTTTGGCCAGATGGCCAGCTCTAAGAAGGGTTCTGGTCGTCCCAAACATCTTCCATTTAAGGATTATGGAGGCCACTGTGCTCTTAGGAACCTTAAGTGCAGCAGAAATTTTTTGTAACCTTGGCCAGATCTGTGCCTTGCCACAATTCTGTCTCTGAGCTCTTCAGGCAGTTCCTTTGACCTCATGATTCTCATTTGCTCTGACATGCACTGTGAGCTGTAAGGTCCTATATAGACTGGTGTGTGGCTTTCCTAATCAAGTCCAATCAGTATAATCAAACACAGCTGGACTCAAATGAAGGTGTAGAACCATCTCAAGGATGATCAGAAGAAATGTACAGCACCTGAATTAAATATATGAGTGTCGCAGCAAAGGGTCTGAATACTTAGGACCATGTGATATTTAAGTTTTTCTTTTTTAATAAATCTACAAAAATTTCAGCAATTCTGTGTTTTTCTGTCAATATGGGGTGCTGTGTGTACATTAATGAGGAAAAAAATGAACTTAAATGATTTTAGCAAATGGCTGCAATATAACAAAGAGTGAAAAATTTAAGGGGGTCTGAATACCTTCCGTCCCCACTGTATAAACACTATAAATAAAGTGCTCATGCTCCGTGACTTTCAATAAACCCTTGATAAGTGTTTAACCACTTAAGCCCCAGACCATTTAGCTGGCCAAAGACCAGAGCACTTTTTGCGATTCAGCACTTTAACTGACAATTGCGCGGTCATGCGACGTGGCTCCCAAACAAAATTGACGTCCTTTTTTTCCCACAAATAGAGCTTTCTTTTGGTGGTATTTGATCACCTCTGTGGTTTTTATTCTTTGTGCTATAAACAAAAAAAATTGAGACAATTTTGAAAAAAACGCATTATTTTTTACTTTTTGCTATAATAAATATCCCCAAAAAATATATAAAAAAAACCATTTTTTTCCTCAGTTTAGGCCGATACATATTCTTGTACATATTTTTGGTAAAAAAATCACAATAAGCGTTTATTGATTGGTTTGCGCAAAAGTTATAGCGTTTACAAAATAGGGGAAAGTTTTATAGCGTTTTTTTAATAATTTTTTTAATTAGTAATGGTGGCGATCAGCGATTTTTATTGTGACTGTGACATTATGGTGGACAGATCGGACACTTTTGGCGCAATTTTGGGACCATTCACATTTATACAGCGATCAGTGCAATTAAAAATGCATTGATTACTGTGTAAATGTGACTGGCAGTGAAGGGGTTAACCACTAGGTGGCACTGTAGGGGTTAAGTGTGTCCTAGGGAGTGATTCTAACTGTGGGGGAAGGGGCTGTGTGTGACACAACACTGATCACCGCTCCTGATTACAGGGAGCTGTGATCAGTGATAGTGTCACTAGGCAGAACGGGAAAATGCTTGTTTACATTAGCATTTCCCAATTCTTCCTCTCTGTGAGATGATCGTAGGCATCCCCCCGGACATCGAGTCCACGGGACCCGCAATCACGCTCACAAAGGGCAACGTACAGCTACGTGATTCTGCCTGTAAGTGCCCTTCTGCCGACGGGGCAAAAAAGTATTTAGTCAGCCACCAATTGTGCAAGTTCTCCCACTTAAAAAGATGAGAGAGGCCTGTAATTGTCATCATAGGTATACCTCAACTATGAGAGACAAAATGTGGAAACAAATACAGACAATCACATTGTCTGATTTTTGAAAGAATTTATTTGCAAATTATGGTGGAAAATAAGTATTTGGTCACCTACAAACAAGCAACATTTCTGGCTCTCACAGACCTGTATCTTCTTCTTTAAGAGGCTCCTCTGTCCTCCACTCATTACCTGTATTAACGGCACCTGTTTGAACTTGTTATCAGTATAAAAGACACCTGTCCACAACCTCAAACAGTCACACTCCAAACTCCATTATGGTGAAAACCAAAGAGCTGTCAAAGGACACTAGAAACAAAATTGTAGACCACCAGGCTGGGAAGACTGAATCTGCAATAGGTGTGCAGCTTGGTGTGAAGAAATCAACTGTGGGAGCAATAATTAGAAAATGGAAGACATACAAGACCAATGATAATCTCCCTCGATCTGGGGCTCCATGCAAGATCTCACCCCGTGGGGTCAAAATGATCACAAGAATGGTGAGCAAAAATCCCAGAACCACACGGGGGGACCTAGTGAATGACCTGCAGAGAGCTGGGACCAACGTAACAAAGGCTACCATCAGTAACACACTACGCCGCCAGGGACTCAGATCCTGCAGTGCCAGACATGTTTCCCTGCTTAAGCCAGTACATGTCCGGGCCCGTATGAGGTTTGCTAGAGAGCACTTGGATGATCCAGAAGAGTTCTGGGAGAATGTCATATGGTCAGATGAAATCAAAGTAGAACTGTTTAGTAGAAACACAACTTGTCATGTTTGGAGGAGAGAGAATGCTGAGTTGCAACCAAAGAACACCATACCTACTGTGAAGCATGGAGGTGGCAACATGAGCTTTGGGGCTGTTTCTCTGCAAATGGAACAGGACGACTGATCCGTGTACATGAAAGAATGAATGGGGCCATGTATCGTGAGATTTTGAGTGCAAACCTCCTCCCATCAGCAAGGGCATTGAAGATGAAACGTGGCTGGGTCTTTCAGCATGACAATGATCCCAAACACACCGCCAGGGCAACGAAGGAGTGGCTTCATAAGAAGCATTTCAAGGTCCTGGAGTGGTCTAGCCAGTCTTCAGATCTCAACCCCATAGAAAACCTTTGTAGGGAGTTGAAAGTCCATGTTGCCCAGCCACAGCCCCAAAATATCACTGCTCTAGAGGAGATCTGCATGGAGGAATGGGCCAACATACCAGCAACAGTGTGTGACAACCTTGTGAAGACTTACAGAAAACATTTGACCTCTGTCATTGCCAACAAAGGATATATAACAAACCATTGAGATGAACTTTTGATATTGACCAAATACTTATTTTCCACCATAATTTGCAAATAAATTCTTTCAAAAATCAGACAATGTGATTGTCTGGATTTGTTTCCGCATTTTTTCTCTCATAGTTGAGGTATACCTATGATTACAATTACAGGCCTCTCTCATCTTTTTAAGTGGGAGAATTGCACAATTGGTGGCTGACTAAATACTCTTTTGCCCCACTGTATATCGTCGCAAGGCAGTCAGGAACTGGTTAAACTAAAGAACAAAAGTCCATATTAACATCAACCATGTAATAATTGTGTCTTCGTGCACACACAACCTCCATCACGTGTAGCCTCACTTTAGGGGCTTAAAAAATAAGCCTGTAATTGATAGCAATATGAGTATTCCCAGAGGAAGTCACAAGACTGTGACAAAACCGGTAGGAGGAGCTTGATCGGCTGACGAGAGAGGTACCAGGAAGTGTTGCAGAGCTGGCATAGGACAGGGGGAACGCCAAAAAACCTGGGCTGCAGAATCGGACCACAGGTGACTCTATCACCCCTCAGCACTATAGCACTTTAAAAGGCGTTTTTTATTTATTTGAAATGTGAGTTGTATATATGTAGAGTTCTGTTTGCAATTACATTTTTTTAAACATTATCATGCTATTGCATGCCTCTGTCATTTCCTGTATGTGATGTATATGGGGAGAGTCTCTGAACATACCAGGAGAAAATAGTGACCTCTGAGCTGGGTTATTATCGGAAGAAGCAGGTGGCCTGTGTTCCATACAAGTGTCCCATAAACCTGCATAGGATAAAGAAAGCAAAGGAGGATCTCTGTAGGCTATTGCTATCAATTACATGCTTATTTTTTTAAGCCCCTAAAGTGAGGTTACACCCGGTGGGGGTTGTGTGTGCACAACACATGAAGACACAATTGTAACATGGTTGATGTTAATATGGACTTTTTTATTGAAAGTCACGGAGCACGAGTGCAATATCATGGAGCACGAGCACTTTATTTATAGTGTTTATATGTTGATATGCTTTAGACATTTATGTTATATATAGTGTTTACTGGATTCATAAATTTATATTAGTATTGTTTCCATATATATCAGCGCTGCACAGTGTGTTATATAGATTGCATTATCACCATCTGGGGAAGCATGGGAAGTGCGGGCAGCTGTTTATAGTTATATACTCTGTGTTTATTTTAGGTTAATTTAGGCTTAGTGTGGCAGCTCACAAGGCTTTTACCCATTGTCAAAGGAAAAAGACAGCAGTCGCCGGGAGGCTTTTTTTTTTTTTTTAATTAAAGGAATTGTCAAAAACTGTCTATTTTGGTTTTTACTTTTTGAAACTTTTTTTGGTGAATGGGTAGGGGTACAATGTACCCAATGCCCATTCACATAGGGGGGGCCAGGATCTGGGGGCCCCCCTGTTAAAGTTGGCTTCCAGATTCTGTTAAGCCCCCCACCTGCAGACCTTGACAACCAATGGCAAGGGTTGTCTGGAAGAGGCTCTTGTCCCCATCAACATGGGGACAAGGGGCTTTGGGTGGACCCCATGTTGAGGGCATGTGACCTGGTATTATGGTTTGGGGGGGGGCGCTTTTTAATTGTGCATTACCATTGACATTTTGTTGGTCACTCTGTTAATAATATTAAGGCTGCATTTGGCTCAGTTGGTGATTCATAGGAGCTGAGCTTCTAAAAGATAAAACTGTTCACTTACCCTAAGAAAGCCATGTTAACCTCAGACAATCAATCAATGAATCATGATCAATTGAACCACACAAACCAACCACATATACACCTTTAAAAAATTACCTTTGGGTGTCTAAATTGCTGTGTGGGTGATGTTAAACCTTCCTATTGGCTATCCAGTGGCAAGGTCCTCTCAGGATCCAGAAGACTGCAGTGCCATGATGACTTCATGACTCTGGGACCAGTCAGCACAGGCACAGAATGCAGTACTGGATTTATTGGTGGATTAATGGTGATATATAGATTGTGAACTCTTTTTGTAAAGAATTGTCAGAACTTAATGAATAAAGAGGTGATCGGGTGTTGATAATAACAGGTTGGCTAATTTGTTTTTCCAATTCCACAGTTGTTTGGGTGGGTTTTACACAATATGCAAAGACAAACAATAGCAAAAAGTTATGGTAACATAAAAATTAGTCAAAATGCAAATGCAGCAATTTCATGATGTAGTTGAAAACAGTTAAACATCATTAGAGAAAACAGACAGTAAAAATAATTATTTTCTCCCGTATTGTCTACATGATCAGTTGAATGCTCTTGCAGGGCTTGGGAAAAAGTAAAGGGTAAGACCTATGTTAAAAGGTAGATTAGATGGGAGTGGATCTTCACAATGTATGGCTCCATATAGTCTTCAGCTCAGGGGGTGGGTGGATTGATTATGAATGTATAATGATGGTAGGTATGGGGGTGTCAGGGTGTGGTAAGGTTTGCAAGTAAGAGAAAGCAGAGAAAGTAAGGGGCGGTGATTAAAGGGTAAGAGAAGGGGTATCATAGGGCCCGGCATGTCTGGCTAAGCCCAGATGAACTCCAGATCACACTGTGGATCAGGGGCTACAATTGTGGCAAGCAATGGAATATGTAAGAGTCATTAGGTAGATTTGGATCTAAATAAAAATAGATAAATAAAAATAGAAATAACTCCACGCTAAGGATAAAAAGGTATGCAGCCTCCCCTAATAGCACCCCCCAGATGTAAGGGGTGATATGTGAATAGATAAAAGAAGGTATGGGGTGAGTGGTGCTCCCTATAATGGTGGGAGTGGGCTCCCTATATACCACAGAGATATAATATCCACCTAAGTGTATACGTGCTCTCAACCACCTAGAATAAAATAAATATATTAATGTATATATAAAATGAAAAAAGAGTGTAATATATGAAATTAACGTGTATCAGTATCCATGATGTAAACAATAAATGCAAAACATCAAACTAGTAGTGCAACGTGTACACTAATTCCAATGACAGCAATAAAACCGGGGACACCACCCAAAAAAATACCCCGCTGTCAATAAGATAATAACATCCAAAATATAAAACCACTGTGTATCAAAATTGATTGCAAGTGATAAGTGTCCAAATCCACAATATGGAAAAAATTGAAAAATAGAAAATAAATAAAATAAAAGTATAGTATCTCGGCGTCCAGAGGCGGCTAATAAACCCAATAGCGAGCGGCGATGATGCGATCCTCTATGATCGATCCCTGATCAGTCCTCGCACTGAGTCCAATCTAATTGGACTCTGGATGCCGAGAGCCGACACACTGGAGCTACAGATGTGACTAAAAGCAGCCAGTGAACCATTTCCTGGATACGGCGTTGGAGGCTGTGCTGAGCAAAGGATCCGTGGGGACGTCCTGACCTGGGACAGGTGGCCATCAACCTCTATCGATACATGCCTATTACCCATGTAGGGGTGCCAGGAGCTGGTGAGTGGGGACCCTTAAGGGGGATCACAGAAGTCACTGGATTTTGATGAAGCACAAGAGTCACTTTTTTGTATGAACACTTTTTTGTATGAACACTTTGCCATTTTGGAGCTTCACTTCTATTTTTATTTGTCAGACTATACTTTTATTTTATTTATTTTCTATTTTTCAATTTTTTCCATATTGTGGATTTGGACACTTATCACTTGGAATCAATTTTGATACACAGTGGTTTTATATTTTGGATGTTATTATCTTATTGACAGCGGGGTATTTTTTTGGGTGGTGTCCCTGGTTTTATTGCTGTCATTGGGATTAGTATACACATTGCACTACTAGTTTGATGTTTTGCATTTATTGTTTACGTCACGGATACTGATACACGTTCATTTCATATATTATACTCTTTTCACATTTTATATATACAAATATATATGTATTTTATTCTAGGTGGTTGAGAGCACATATACACTTGGTGGATATTATATCTCTGTGGTATATAGGGAGCCCACTCCCACCATTATAGGGAGCGCCACTCACCCCATACCTTCTTTTATCTATACACAGATTTGGATCTAAATTTTTAGTAGGCTGGTGTACTAACAAACTATATTGTATATATAATTTTATTTTTTATTTTTTAAGAGAGAGATGTTAGATCTTCAATTTGTTTTATATCCTGTATTTTAGTGACCCAGAGAGATAGTCTGAGAAGGTGGGTATATAGGCCTGGTCAACATTTGTCAGGTGTCTATTTATAGAGTTTTTTATTTGTATTCACCTTGTAGGCAAATATATCCCTACACATATAGATCTAAAATATTCTCCCATTCTTTTTTAATGGCCTGGGTCTTTCCTTGACATGACCCGTGACTGCTGAATACCTTAACAGTTACTGCATCTGATTGGATGCAGTCACTGTTAGGCCAAAAAAAATGATAAAAATTAGCTGAATGATAACTGTGAATGGGGCTACCCACAGATCAAATGTTGGCCAATTCAGTGTGAATCAGCTTAAATTGGAGCTATGAATGACCAGCTTAATATACGATATTAAAAAATTACTACTTTTTCAGTATTTCAGTACTTTTGCCTGGGGATGGGCTTTACCAAATCTACATCAATGAGTTACTGACAGGTCAGAATGTACATAAACAGTCTAATTGTACAAAAAAAGCAATTAAAAGAAATCATTGTATTCCAGGAAAGTAAATGTGCACGAATAGAAATTTGCCTTCTGGAAGAAGCATATCACTCTGCTACAGACAGCAGAAAACATTTATTTTGTCTCCCCAGCCACAGGGAACACTCCTATGCTCTATCTTTGTAGCAAGTAACAAGGTGAGAGGCCGCAGTAGGCCTAAGTGTTACTCTTACATATTACTTAGTATGTATGCATTTTGCCACAGTATGCTTTAGCCTGGCTACAAATGTATTAATACATTACACAAATTATGTATTCAATTTATGTGAAAAGTTCTGATCTAGGAAGAATAATGGTTTTTCAGATATTTAGTAACCCATGTGGCTTTTCTACTATATAATGGATCATACAGTATCTATAGCTAGAATTATAGATTTCAATGTGTTTATGTTGTTGAGTATTATATATTCACATGTGTTGCTTTCATGGTTTGTTTTCGATTTTCAAAAAAAAAATGGTTACAAGAGATAGCCATCATAAACCTTTACTCATTTGCCTCTGCAATGAACAATATCTCTCAACCAATGTTATTTTTTAATTAGTGTTGTTATGCCATAATGTAATTTGCAAAAGAGGTAAAGGGAAAAGGTACAAGTTTTTGGTTACAGGTTTTCTTTGTATAAACAGCGTCAATAACATAAGGGTTTTGCAATGTAAACTATGAGTCTTACGTGGTGGGGTTTCCACAAAAAATATATAGTTAACAATGGTGTAGGCTAGCTTGTTTTTTTTTACAGATTTTATAGTATACTATTTAGTTAAGTGGCTTGCTTCTGTCAACTGGTATACCACCAAAATTATGTGCAGAGTAAAAAGCTGAAGGTTTCCAGATGTAACTAGATTTGTTCATTTTACATCTAAAACATGTATTTTAGCCACAATACAATATTGTTTAGTTTATACAATGCCGTTTCATAATGGTTCTAGTAAATATTCAATCAGCTTTGTTATTAGAAATTCCAACAATACTATAACTGGTACAACTTAAGCATAAAAGTAGATTATAAAGCAGTGGTTTTCAACTCCTGTCCTCAAGACCTACTAACAGGCCAGAATTTAAAGTGGACGTAAACCCACTCTCATCCTTTCTAAACGACTTCCATAGTGGTTAGGGCTCCGATGCAAAAGTTGTCCTGGCCCCCCCTCCACTACCACCCTCCAATTCCATTGTGCATGCAGATGCACTCACCGCATGGAAAGATACTAAAAGTTGCTTAAGAGTTCCTTCTTATATCAGAGGACAAGGATCACCGCTGGAGAATCAGAGGACAGGGACCCCTGGCAGGTCACTTTGCAGAGCTTATTTCCCATCCCAGCACTGTATACACCTTTCCCCCCCCCACACTACACAGGGCTGAAATCACATTCCTTTACACAAGTCTGTTGCCGTTCTGACCTGTGAAATTCTCTGGTTCGGAATGGCAGTGTAGTTGCAGTAGGCAGATACACGATGTGCAGGTCGTAGCTAACTGGCTGTGTTGTAAAGGAATGTGATTTCAGCCCTACGGAGGAGCTGTGTAGAGTGATGTAATAGAAAAGGAGTTCAGCAACCGGGAATAGCATCCAGGGTGGAAGGGGTGGTCAGAGGGCTTTGGGGGGGTGCAACTTTGATCTGGGGGGCAAAGCCATGTGACACAAAATCTGGAGCCTGCAGCCCCTCAGGGGTCCCTCAGGAGGTGTTAAGGTATTTGTTTTAGCAATTTCTGATGGTTTCTCTGTCAGTGTTGGCAGGTGTTGGGTAAGGTCACCTCCTGGAGGTTTGTGTCTTTTCCTCAGTTGTCAGGGAAGTGGGGTAAGCAGACATCCCCAGGTGGGAGGGTTACAGAGAATCCCAGCTGGTGACTAGGAGACACTGAGCAGTGTCTTACCTCACCAGTGACAGCTGTGCCATCGTGGCTACAGGACGGCACTCTCCTCCTCTTAACGCGCTGAGCTCGGTTACCATTCCATGTTGCTAACACACAGCACAGACACTTTCCCTGCTGTTCTCACCCCGTGCTCCTCTCCATTCAGGAAATGGTTCCCAGCTTTTCCCAAGAAAGTGTGGACTGTGGAAGGCAAAGTGGAAGCCCAGTACTGGAGCATGGCTGTGGGGCCCTAAGGCAGTTTGGAGCTGGACTTTGCGGAGGATATAAAAATAATATCACAGGGAGGCTTCAGGGGCCCCCTGGAGTTAAGGGCGGGGTTGTGATTGTGACCTCTGCAACCCCTTATGCTATGCTCATGTCTATCAGCATATACATGCCTCCTGCATTTATCCTTACCTGTCAAATGTCTCCCCTATGTCTGTTATGAGACCCAAAAAACTGCAGATTCTGTGGGCAGGTCTGTTGTCCAGGGCTTTATGGGTGGAGTTGCGATGTCAGTAGACTCCCCACCCACCTCTACACTCCCCTTGGCCAGGCATCGATATTTCTTACATTGAACTTCTGCTGGTCTTGTGGATTATGCCCTATGATCACTAACATCCAGTCAAAACCCAGGAAAGTCACCACATGACTTCAGCATGCCCAATCATGCTGAGGTGTGGAGCAGCCAATCCTGAGAGAGCTGGAGAAGAAAGGAGGAGGCGATCTGAAGTACACAGAATGTCTTTCTCACACTTGTGCATGGGATATGTAAATCACCTGTCACTCACAGCAAAAGGGAGAAACTGACTCCTATTTCTCTGTCTGACCATTTTTATCTCACTGAAAAAAGATAAGAGGACTGCTCAGAGCTGGATTAACTCTTCGTGGCAAGACTGGACACAGATGACATGAAATCCTATACTATAAAAGGTGAAAGCCTTAATTAAAACATTTTTTTCGGGTTTACATCCACTTTAAGTATTACCTTGGGGAGATGCAGACTAGAATACTGCAATCACCGAGCAAATTATATCACCTGTGATGTATTTCAATTAATTTGCAAACCTTGCCTGTTAGTGGGTCCTGAGGACAGGAGTTGAGAACCACTGTTATAAAGAGTAGAGAAAAAAAACAATGATAGCTATGTTAATTATTTGCTTCAATTGCTAAACAGACAACTTATATATTGAGTATGGCCAATAAAATCATAATCAATAATTGTTCTGTTGACATCCAGAAAAAGTTTTTGGACATAAAATCAAAAAATGCTGTTTACAATTTACAGCTACATCAGGCACTTTTAGCCATTGTATGTATTTGAACACTAAGTGGAAAATAGTGAGAAGCTGCAGATTGTATTTTGCTCACATGCAACCCACAGAAATGGAGAGATGCAAACTTCCAATTAATACAATGGTACATGGTTTACCTTGCATTTTCTGTGCAGTTTATGTTGAGCAAAATGTGCATTATCCAACCCATGAATACCTTTTGCCAAAGATTATTAACCCACAAATTATCCCCACTTTACAATAAGCATGCCACACCATAAGTTCAGACTTACAACCTCATATTTGCATAGCTGATGCCAAAAGCTGCTCCCCATGGATACCAAAAATTAGGCCCGTATCAGACAAAGAAACCAGACACAAAACCTCAAAACCCATAAAGGAGAGCATTCACAACATTGTCTTTTGGCATCAAAATTTTCTGAAGATAAAAACAGAAATAATGATTTGACTAGATGCTGTGGGTAACAACACTAGCTTAAATAAACCATGCCATACCTGAACAAGGTTTATACCTACCTACTCTGTGAAATGATATTGCACAGAATGTTTCATTACCCCTTCTTAGTGGTTCTCCGCCGCCTCTATCCACATCTTTTTCAGCAAGTGCCCCCACAGCTTGACCTGTACTATGGGGGCACCCATGCAAGCGCGCCCCCAGAGCTGGGCTGTGTGCATCTATAGACACAAACACAGCATGGCTTGACCTTGCCCCCTCCTCCTCCTCACAGGATTTGACTGACAGCCAATGGCTTCCGCTGCTGCCTGAGCCTCCTGTGAGAAGAGGAAGTGAAGGGAGAAGGGCTGCAGCCAGGCACAGTGTTGGATTGATCAGAGGAGACAGGTAAATGTTTAAGGGCAGGGGGGTAGAAAAGGTAGCTAAATGTTTTTACTCTAGTGCAGGGAATGGATTAAAGCAAAAACATTTACAATTTAGAAGCACTTTAAAATAAAAGTTTAAAGATACAAGGTGTAAACTTGATGACTGTAAAAAAAAAAAAATCCATTGGGTTTCTTTTAGAAAAGATAGATACATGTTTGACTAGGTGCTGTGGGTACCATCACTACTTTAAACCCCCATATATATTTGATGTTTGGCTTCCATCGAATGGACTAAAGCGCAGAACACCCAAACAAGCAAAATTTGATGAACACAAGTTTGAATCAAACCGGGAGCTTATCCCTAGTTTGACTCTGATAAAATGAAATAAGATTCTATGTTTGCACTGTATTTAAATGCCTCAAAGAGTTACTTCATTTTTGTTGAGAAAAAATACTCCCCTCTGGGTGATCTATGTACATTACAATGATTTGAACAAACGTTGTTGCAGATTCCTATCTTTTGTTATTCTGAAGAAATCCCTGTGTGTTTGTCTGTGTCCATGTGGGAAAGTTAATCTAATGGGAGTGGTTTCATAATTATAAATCAGCTGCTGCACCTGCAGGGCTCTAATGAGGAAAGCTGCTGGTTCTGCATCCCTTTAGACGTGATTTCCTATTGGGAGTATCTAATCAAAAATTACATTTTTGTTGCAGGGGATGCCTGAAATCTGATTTGTATCTTAGTGCAGACTTCTCAGAAATACAGTGAGCCAATCAGACAAGCAGGAAATTATGTTTCTGGGGTTGTTCAGTACACATTCTGTGTACAGAACTCGAGGTAGCCATATTGCATTGCATTTTACAGAAAATTACAGCGGCTGCAGTTTGAAAAGGAAAGGTAATTTTTAATAACATTCAATTACATTATGTCTTGTGTCACAATTGTATATGCTATATTTTTTTTTTTTTAGTTGCTATTTTTTTTTCCATGAAAGAAAAGTGGAGTTACCCTTTAATGTAATAACAAAGTATGGAAGATCAAGCATTTAAAATGTGAAATTAACATCAAAGTTTACTTTAAGATAAACACTTTAATAAAGCCTCAAAATATGTACATAATATAAACGCAACATATTTGGATTTTTGTTTAGCTTTTTTATATAGTGTGGGCAAGGTTTGCGCTTCTGTCAGTTTTTTATTGGTGCTTGCATCGCCAATGGGGTGATCTGCTTTTACTGTTTGTGTTGGAAAGTCAAATGAGAGGTCATGAAGAGGAATTGTTACATTTGTTACTGTAGTAGAGGGGATCTCAAAGGGGCAACTTGGGGTTGATTTATTAAAGGTAAATAGATTGTTCACTTTGCAAGGAAAGTTGCACTTTTCAAGGGAATTTGCCCCAGAGCTTAGTGAATGAGGTGAAGCTCTAACTGACTTCCATCATCCAATCATGTGCAAGCAAAAATGCATTTTTTTTTTTTTTTCACGTGATTCACTAAGCACTGGGGCAAATTCCCTTGCAAAGTGAACATCATTTTTGCCTTTAGTAGATCAATCCATTGGTGACAGCTGTCAAAGATGGGATTTGGGAATCTCTACTTACTTGCTATTGTGTCTCTATTGACAGTAAGTGTGGGGAAATTTCTCTGATGGGCATGAGGAGAGCAATCATATCTGAAAGAGGTTTTAACCCTTTTCCAATCAATCTAAAAAAAATAACAAGCTTTGACTGGAACTGCCAAAAGTTAGACAAAAGTTTTAGAAGTAAAAGCTATTTAGAGCGCAAGTAATGTCCGCTTTAGATGAAAGTATGTGTATTCCACAACTTTTAACTAGAAAGAATTGTTAATGTACAAAGTTAGTCTTATCTGTGTTCCAACAGAGAGAGACCCTTTAAGGCAAGCAAGTCTATTGCATATATTCACAGACACAAAACGTAATTAGTTAAGCACACTGATTTTCTATCAAATTAAATGGAAATTAAAATCAAACTGAACTAAATTAAGAGCACATTTTTACGGCAAAATGTAACCAACACCGATCCAAAATAGAATAATTTTCACACAAAAAAATAAATAAACTGTACGAAAGAAACATTCCAACTGTTGTAAAAGCACTATATGAAAACCAAAATATCCCAATAAAAAAATTAAACAACAAAAATAAATCCTTTGTGAGAAAAGCTTTACCACCAATAATGCATGTTTATTGAAATCATAACATATCCTGCTGAATTTGTAGCAAAATGGGACCTGTAAATATTTTCATAAAATGAGTTTAAAGGCTTAAGAAAATGTCTGCTATAATTTATTTGGTTTCTGAATAGGACAAATGAGGAGGGAATCCCATGCTGCATACTGTGGTGAAAGACCACATGGCGGAAAATACTGCTTCCTGTCTACCAAAGATTACACCAACCTCTAATCACTGTCATACAATACTTATTTCCAATCCCAAAGCAGCGCAACACATCTAACTATGAACAGTTTGTCTCACTTGGCTTCTTCCTTCCATTCCATCTCAGCCGAAAAAGTGCTAATATGGCTTTTATGAGGTTGACGCATTATTAATATGTTCTTTCCTAGCATTCCTTTTTTATGGATAGTATTCAGCTAAAACAAATGTTATTAATAGTGTTTGGGACAGCCAGTCAGTCTATTTGATCCAGATAATTAGTTCAGCTGATGTGACCTTTAAAATCTGCAAAGTGTAACCTACTGTTATTACCTCTATTACCTCTCTAAAGCTAAATGGAAAAAAGGGCTTATCTCTGCCCCCCCCCCTCCCCCAACTGATCAAACGTATTACAAAACTAAAAACTTAAAAAAAATGTTGTCCATTATTTTAACACAAATGGGTCAATTGGATTGATTATCAATTTATCTATTTAAAATTGTTAAGGCATATTTCATAAGACAAAGCACTCCTTCACGGAACAAGCAAAACACTTTCTGAACTCTAGTCATGGACAGATTTTTGGATTCTCCTCACATTTCTCCTTGGAATTCTTGCTCTACCCTCCCAAAAATGTACAATTATTTTGAAACCACTACACTACAGGACACTTACAACACTCTACATCATGTCCAGAAATGGGTTTACATGTTGAGTAACCCCTTAGAAGATACTAGAGACATGGTATGTACTTGATGGCATGCTTTAAGACGGATGACCATTTGTAAATTTTGGAGAGAGGCTCAACTTAAACTTACGCATAGAGTTTATGGAACTTTTAGTATTCCACTTGGAAGCCCCTATCTAGGATGGATGACTGATTTCCCACAATGTAAGATACATTAACCCAGTTTGATCTTTTTTAATGTGTCGGTGCCTGGCCACAGAGCAGTTTTGGAGCAGTATAATTACTTAAAATTAACTTAGTTACTTTGAAATGGAGGAACTTAACCTTTCAGTTGGGACTGTCTTGAAAAGTCAAGCTATGGGGGCAAACTTAACTGTTAAGGTGGAAACACATTTGCATCTTGGGATAAAAAGTAAAAAAACAGGCTTCGGCCTTCATCACATCCCTAGCAGATTTCAAATTATTGTTTCACTAATGAATGCTTATGGATAAAATATATACCAGTCATGGATTTTTTAGGATATGGTCCAACTTTATAGTTAAAGTTTACTCAGGCCAAAAAGGCTGTTATTTTTGCAAGAGTAGTTGAACTTTGCAAGGAAATTTACCCCAGACCTTAGTGAATTAGGTGAAATTTCTTTATACCCTATCACATGCAACAAAAATAAAAAGCAGCAATTTTGTTTGCTTATGATTGTATGATGGAAGTCAGCAGAGCTTCACCTCATTCACTAAGCTCTGCTGCTAATTCCACTGCAAAGTCAGGTGACAAAACCAGGATAGCGGAACTACAAAGGAGACATTTTTTTCATACTGCTCATAGGTAAACTTGGCTAATAGTTCTGGTCAGCTAGTGAGAAGGCAGGAAGTGTGTGCATTGCTGAAAGCCAGTCTGAGAGCGGGTCTGGATGTTGGCAGGGATATAGCAGTTTATGCGATATACATAGTGCTTGGTGCATTTGCCATAAGTTACCAAGTTAGTCAGGTTGAAAAAAGACACAAGTCCATCTAGTTCAACCAATATAAGTGAGTGAATCTGTTTGTTTTTATTATTTATTTAAATAAATAGAATTATGCTATGTTTTTTTCCTATCCACTTCTGTTTATAATAAGCAACTATAGTATGTGATCCTGGAGGCAAGGTTTGAAGGAAGAAAAGTTGTCAGATTACATCTAGATCTTAAATGTGAAGATTTTGTGCTTTTACAACCTTCTGTAACTAAAATATCAATCAGCTCTGGTAAGCTATTCCCTCTATCAGGTGGGGGATCTTTGTTTTTTTGCACTGGGTGGATGCACAAGAAAAACACATTAAAAGCCACAATTTTATTGGACTTCTTTTTTGTGGTTTATCCATTTAAGATTACATTGAACACTTGAAAAGCCACACTTGTATTGGATAAATATTTTTTGTGATTTATGTATTTTTGTGATGCAAAAATGTATCTTACAGGTTTCTGAAGTGCTGTTTTATATTCTGAAATGTAATATATAGCAGAGATCCTGTACTTTTATAATGTTAAATAGTTTAATAAACATTTACATGCAAAAAAGTGTTTTAATCCTGCTTTCTTTCCTAATGAAGAGATTATTCTTACTGTATGGTCCAATGATCACACAGGACATTAGGGTGACACACTAATAAAAACCTAACCAAGATTTTAACCCTTCCCCACTCCAAACAAAATAATTTAAAAAATGACTTTGTAGAACATGAAAAATTGCAATAACAGCTGATGTCAATACTTGCCTATATAATATTCATATGTAATTACATCTACCAACAGTTAGTGACCTTGAACTTGAATTGTTCTGTATAAGATAGGATTCTGATTCTAATGGTGTCAGGAACATACTCCACTTGGAAAACTGGTGAGACATCTTCAGTATTAAGTCCAGGTTCACACTGAGCTGTGGGAATGAAGCCGTGCGAGTTCAGCTGAACTCGTACAATTTCACCCCGGCATGTCAGCCCCCATTTCGGCTACAATTTCATAGACATCTGTGTGGGTATCTGCACAGATGTCAATGGAAATCGCACCCTGAAATTGCAAAAAGTAGTACAGAAACTACTTTTTGAAATTGGTGTGGCGCTGCAAATGCGGCGTCGCACCGATTAAGATGGTGCTATTGCCAGCAATTGATGCTGATTTGACATGTCAAATTGCACCAATGTGAACCAGGGCTAAAGAACAAATTCAATTGTATGTGACTAACTACTACTAGCATACCATGACCTGGATAAATTAGACCTTTCACAGACATAATAACCACTTGCCGACTGCGCTATAGCCGAATGCAACTACAGTTCAGACAGCTAGTTCTGGGATGGTAGTCATATGATGGCCTCCCATGATCTTGCCTGCCTCGCGCCAGCTGTGGGGTGGGGGTGTCACGCTATGTGTTTACAGTGTCCGGTGGACACTACTGATTACAGATTGAGGTAAACAGCCAATCAGCGGCTCTTTACCACATGATCAGCTGTGTCCAATCACAGCTGATAATGAATGCAAATAGAAGCCAGTTATCAGCACTCCTTTCCTCATGCTAATAGCATGAGGAAGGGAGAAGAGAGCCAATAACCGGCTTCTCTAAAAAGGGACATGTACACTGATAATCAGGGCACTGATTATCGGTGTCCTGATTATCAGAACAGTCACAACAGTGCCTAAGAGTGCTGCCAATCTATGCTCACCAGTGCTGCCAATAAATGCCCACCAGTGCTGCCAATAAGTGCCCACCAGTGCCGCCTACCAGTGCCCATCAGTGCTGCCTATCAATGCCCATCATTGCCACCTATCAATGCCACCTACCAGTGCCCATCAGTGCCTCCTATTAGTGCAGCCTCATCAGTTCCGTCTCATCAGTGCCACCTATCAGTGACCATCAATGCCCATCAGTGTCGCTTCATCAGTGCTGCCTCATCAGTGCCCATCAGTGCTGCCTATCAATGCCCATTAGTGCAGCCTATCAATGCCCATCAGTGCAGCCTCATCAGCGCATATCAGTGAAAGAGAGAAACTACCTGTTTGCAAAAGTTTATAACAAACTATGAAAAACATTTGGGGATTTTTTTTCAAAATTTTTGGTCTTTGTTCGTTTGTTTAGCAAAAAAAAAAAAAAAACACAGTAGTGATTAAATACCACCAAAAGAAAAAATGATAAAAAGGTTGGTGGGTACAGTGTTGCATGACCGTGCAATTGTCATTCAAAGTGCGACAGCGCTAAAAGCTGAAAACTGGCCTGCTCAGGAAGGGGGTAAAAGTGCCCAGTAGGCAAGTGCTTAATGACAATTTGCTAGCACATAATACCATTAGTGCCAATTAAAAAAAAAATGCAATTATTTTACCCTAATTTGCTGACATTTCTTCCAGCTGCTTCTTAAGTTGGCCATACACCTATAGATTATCTGCAGATTTTCTATGGTTAGATGGAAAAAGTGGGAGATTCCTCCATCCACACAGTTTAGCGAACATGGAGAAATCTGTTGCACTTTTTCCATCTAACCATAGAAAATCTGCAAATAATCTATAGGTGTATGGCCAGCTTTACTGATGGCAATGGCTTTCTTAAAATGCAGAATAAAGATAAAGGAAATGTAAAACATAAATATTTCCTGTTCTATCATATATACCAGTAATTGTATTCTTATTGTCCTCAAAAGGTCCTACATGAGTTTATGGGGTTGATTTACCAAAGGTTGTTGACTTTCATAGTCCAATCATGTGCCAGCATAAATAGTGTTTTTTTTTGTTATTATTATTTCTTTGCACTTATTCTTTGCAAGTAAATATTTACCACATTCGCTAGGCTAAGGGAAAATTATCTTACAAAGTGAACAACCTATTTTCATTTAGTAAATTAACCCCTATGAGTTCAAATTCATTGGTTCTCATTCTACGGCCCTTATCTATAAGGCAATAAGGAATGATTAAATCATTCAAAGTAACAGGCAAGAGAGCATACACTCAGAATTAGGGATGGGCTTTATGTTCGGGTCGAACATTAATTCGACTTGAACATTGGCCTGTTTGCCCGTTCGCCGAATAGCGAACAATTTGGGGCGTTCACAGCAAATTCGAAACACCCTTTAAAAGTCTATGGGAGAAATCAAAAGTGCTAATTTTAAAGGTTAATATGCAAGTTTTTGTCATAAAAAGTGTTCTGGGACCTGGGTCCTGCCCTAGGGGACATGTATCAATGCAAAAAAAAGTTTTAAAATGGTTGTTTTTTCAGGAGCAGTAATTTTAATAGTGCTTAAAGTGAAACAATAAAAGTGTAATATTCCTTCAAATTTTGTACCTGGGGGGGTGTCTATAGTATGCCTGTAAAGTGGCGCATGTTTCCCGTGTTTAGAACAGTCTGACAGCAAACATTTCTAAAGGAAAAAAGTCATTTAAAACTACTCGCGGCTATAATGAATTGTCGGTCCGGCAATACACATAAAAGTTCATTGATAAAAATGGCATGGAATTCCCCCACAGGGGAACCCCGAACCAAAATTAAAAAAAAAAAAATGCTTGGGGGTCCACCCAAATTCCATACCATGCCCTTCAGGTCTGGTATGGATATTAAGGGGAACCCCATGCCAAATTAAAAAAAATGGCTTGGGGGTCCCCCTCAAAATCCATACCAGACCCTTCAGGTCTGGTATAGATTTTGAGGTGAACCCCATGCCAAAATTTTTTAAAAATTGGCATGGGGTCCCCCCAAAATTCCATACCAGACCCTTATCCGAGCACGCAACCTGGCAGGCCGCAGGAAAAGAGGGGGGATGAGAGAGTGCCCCACTGAACCATACCAGGCCACATGTCCTCAACATTGGGAGGGTGCTTTGGGGTAGCCCCCAAAGCACTTTGTCCCCATGTTGATGGGGAGAAGGGCCTCATCCCTACAACCCTTGCCCGGTGGTTGTGGGGGTCTGTGGGCAGAGGGGCTTATTGGAATCTGGAAGCCCCCTTTAACAAGGGGACCCCCAGATCCCGCCCCCGTGTGAATTGGTAATGGCCTACCATTTCACAAAAAAAGTGTCAAAAATGTTAAAAAAGACAATAGACGGTTTTTGACTATTCCTTTATTAATGTCTTCTTCTTTCCCCACTTCTTCTTCCATCTTCTTCTGGTCTTCCTTCGGTGTTCTTCTTCTTCCTCCATCTTGTTCTTCCCCCGCTTCTTCCTCTATCTTCCTTCACTTCTTCCTACGGTCTTATCGTCTGGCATCTTCCTCCAGCTCCTTCTTCTCCGCTTCATCCTCCAATCCACCTCAATGGGAGACTCGCGCTGTGTGACGCTTCTTTTCAGGTGACAGCTCTTATATAACCGTCTATTGTCTTTTTTAACATTTTTTTACACTTTTTTTGTGAAATGGTAGGGGTACATTTGTACCCCATTACCAATTCACACAGGGGGTGGGATCTGGGGGTCCCCTTGTTAAAGGGGGCTTCCAGATTCCGATAAGCCCCCAGCCCGCAGACCCCCACAACCACTGGGCAAGGGTTGTGGGGATGAGGACCTTCTCCCCATCAACATGGGGACAAGATGCTTTGGGGGGCTACCCCAAAGCACCCTCCCAATGTTGAGAGCATGTGGCCTGGTACGGTTCAGGAGGGGGCGCTCTCTTTTCCCCCCTCTTTTCCTGTGGCCTGCCAGGTTGCGAGCTTGGATAAGGGTCTGGTAAGGATTTTTGGGGAGACCCCACGCCATTTTTTTTTACATTTTGGCATGGGGTTCCCCTTAAAATCCATACCAGACCTGAAGGGTCTGGTATGGATTTTGAGGGGGACCCCCACGCCATTTTTTTAAATTTTGGCTTGGGGTTCCCCTTAATATCCATACCAGACCTGAAGGGCCTGGTATGGAATTTGGGGGGACCCCCACGCATTTTTTAAAAAAATTTTGGTTCGGGGTTTCCCTGTGGGGGAATCACATGTCGTTTTTATCAATGAACTTCTATGTGTATTGCCGGACCGACAATTCATTATAGCCGCGAGTAGTTTTAAATGAATTCTTTTCCTTTAGAAATGTAATTTTGCTGTCAGACTAAAGGAATATTAAAGGAATATTACACTTTTATTGTTTCACTTTAAGCATTATTAAAATCACTGCTCCCGAAAAAAAGCCAGTTTTTAAAACCTTTTTGGATTGATACATGTCTCCTGGGGCAGGACCCAGATCCCCAAACACCTTTTATGACAATACCATGCATATAAGCCTTTAAAATTAGCACTTTTGATTTCTCCCATAGACTTTTAAAGGGTGTTCCAAGGCTTTCAAATTTGCCGCGAACACCCCAAATTGTTCGCTATTCGGTGAATAGGCGAACACCCGATGTTCGAGTCGAACTTACGTTCGACTCAAACATCAGGACCATCCCAACTTATCTATAAGGCAATAAGGAATCATTAAATCATTCAAAGTAACAGGCAAGAGAGCATACTCTTAGAATCAGCTTAAGCAACAGTTATTTGTTGAGTTTTGATTCAATATGTCTCTTTGCTTCTTTATACTGGTACATTACAAAGATTTTCCTAACAACCTCAGACAGAGCTTTCATATAATTACTAACTATGTTAATCAAGCTGTTCTGAGAAGTCAATTAAAGATCATCTGGCTTTTATTTATGAGTGTATTTGGTTCAGCATCATTAGATTGATTCGAAACATGACACACTGGGACTGAATTACTGAAAGCTGAAATGTAGTGATGAAGAGAGAAGTAGTGAAATAAAAAGTAAAGGGAGGTGAAGGTATTCATTCCAGATTTATCAAACTAAAAAAATTGATCTATGGTGAACATGTGCTCAGTCCAAGTAAGCAATCACATTTAAAGAAATTTGAAAAAAGTTAGAGCTTTTTTTTCATAAATATTACATTGATTTAATATTTTAAGTGATTGCAGGTTTACTTCACTGCATTTTTCATTTTAGTAATTCTGGTCAGGGTATTTTTGCACATGACACTTTAGTAAATTAAACTAAGTATGTGCACCCGGCTATTACTTTACTTGTTTACTACTTTGGCTGCAAGGGTCTTTACAGATTATAGCAGCAGTATGATGGACAGTAAGCTAGGCAGCAGTGTTTCAATAAATGGCAGGGGACCATTCGGGTTTATATCAAATATGAATTATTCATACAAGCTATAACATATATATACGTATGCACATGTGCGGTCCTGGAACGGGCCGGGTAGATATGTACAAGCGTTGACATAGGCGAGTACATGCGCGCACGAGCATGGCCTGGCGTGCGCCTGTCACCAATACTGGCGCCAAACAGGATTTTTAAACAAGGTTGCAGCATTGGCTCATTGCTGTTTGGTCTACAGCTTCTGTGTGCTTGCTCCTGATTTCTGTGTCTGACCTTTGATTTTGACCTGGCTTGCTCCTTACCAAGCTTGTCTGCTTCCTGCCCTGACCTCGGTTTGTTCCCGGATTCTGCTTCTGCCTCCTGTTCTTGCTTGATCCATCATTGACTTGTGATGTAACTACCCACTGCCTGCCATTTATGCCCGATCTACCTGATTGTTACTGACCCAGCTTGTCTGACCCTGTATCCTGCTTATCCAGCCTGCTACAGCTCTTTAAGTCCACAGAGCTCACATCTGGCTCCTGCTTCCCTCTGCACGCACACAGTCTGCTGCCAACTAAGCTCTGCCACCCAGCCTGTCCTGCTGCCACATCTGCATGCTGACTACTGTTATAACACAGACTACTGGACTAATCACAAGCACTCGTACCTCACCGTGATCTTGTGGTTGCTGTCTCACTACCAGTAGCCACTGAGCCAGGGCTGTACGAGAGGCCTTCCTTTTCACGGCAGGCTCACTAACCAGGTAACCAAATGAATTCCATGCTGCCTGTGATATGTGATGGTTCTTGCCATGCCATGTCCAAAACATATATTCAAATGGAATAAAAACATTTTCACCTAGGACTTTCCCTTAGATGAAGACGGTATTACCAAGTTAGGTAGTACAACTTTGCAGATATACTTTATTATTTTAACACATTCTTTTTTCTCATTTAGTGACAATTATACTTTTCCATTTATCAGGAATGTCTCTGTGGTGTACAGTTTTATTGCAAAGGAAAATGGCTAGGGATCTTGGATTCACATGAAGGTACATTTCCATTTTACAGTTTGTTGCAGACTGTCATTTTTACACTTCTTTTGGCAGAAGTTGCAGTGTATCATTTTGTATGATGTCTTGCCATTTTCAGGTACTGAAAGTTCACTACAAGAAAGGATTTGTGTTGGATTTTGTACTTACATACCTGCCAGAATCCTATGGTTGGTGAGATGAAAGTACATTCTTTATCACGATTCTTGATACCAGTAACTTATCCCTACATTTAAGTGTAAAATTACATCTTACATTTTGATTACATACAAATAATTGTAAGATGATTTATAACTAGGGCATTTTTTGCTATCCCTAATTTTTAAATTAATAGAAGACAAATATACTGATTTTATATTCCAAAGTATCAAACACATACAAAATATATACACAGCATGTATATGTACAGCACTTGCTTTTTATAATATAATATATATAACTATTTAAATGGATAGAGTATGGATATAATTTTATACAGGCAAAATGACTGTTCACTTTGCATGGTGAGCTGTATTTTGTTGGGGATTTTTCCCCAGAGCTTAGTGAATGAGGTGAAGTTCTGCTGGCTTCCATCACCCAATCATTTTTTTTTAATTTGATTGTGATTGCATGTAATTGGGTATTCTTTGCAAAATGAAATTTCACCACCTTCTCTAAGCTCTGGGGAAAATTCCCTTGAAAAGTGCAACCGCACTTGAAACATAAACAGCCTATTTGTCCTTAGCAAATGAACCTCTATATAACTGTATGTTACCTGGAACTATTGTCAGAATTGTAAAACTGTGCCTTATTTAAGCGTGTAAATGCTTTAGTCAAGATTTTAGAAAACAAAAAGGCGGTTACTACATTTGCAAATAGGGTATATTTAACTATTGAACCTTTACAGAGATTTACAAAATTAGAAAAAACATAAATGTATATGTTGTCATATTGGGGAGTTATATATGAATCATAGAAAACCCAGAAAAGTGATGGCAGAAAAAGACCGAGTAGTCCATAAAGTCTGCCCATTTTTTAATTTATTTTTTTTATTTATTTTGTGTTGTTTTTTTTTTTGATTTTTGTCTTTTTGTTTTGTTTTTTGCTGCACATCATAAGTGGTCAGTGTCATTTCTACCAGACATAAAAATAGCATAAAGAGTAGGGATGAGCTGAACACCCCCCGGTTCGGTTCACACCAGAACCTGCGAACGGACCAAAACGTCGCACGAATGTTAGAACCCCATTGAAGTCTATGGGACTCGAACGTTCGAAATCAAAAGTGCTAATTTTAAAGGCTAATTTGCATGGTATTGTCCTAAAAATGGTTTGGGGACCCGGGTCCTGCACCAGGGAACATGTATCAATGCAAAAATACGTTTTAAAAAGGGACGTTTTTTCGGGAGCAATGATTTTAATGATGCTTAAAGTGAAAAAAAAAAGTGAAATATTCCTTTAAATATCGTACCTGTGGGGTGTCAATAGTATGCCTGTAAAGTGGCGCGTGTTTCCCGTGCTTAGAACAGTCCCTGCACAAAATGACATTTTTAAAGGAATAAAAATAATTTAAAACTGCTTGCGACTTTAAAGTAATGTCGGGTCCCGGTAATATGGATGAAAATCAGTGAGACAAACGGCATGGGTACCCCCCCAGTCCATTACCAGGCCCTTTGGATCTTGTATCAATATTAAGGGGAACCCCGAACCCAAATTAAAAAAAGGAAAGGCGTGGGGTCCCAGGCCCTCTGAACAGCAGTATATAGGCGGTGCAAACAAGACAGGGACTGTAGGTTTGTTGTTAAGTAGAATCTGTTTGTAATTTTGAACTGGTACATTTTTAAAGTGTTTAGCTCCAGCCAAAAAATCTATTTTAAGCTTTTTGGAAAATATAGGGAAGGGTTATCACCCCTGTGACATTTGTTTTGCTGTCTGTGCTCCTCTTCAGAAGATTTCACCTCACTTTCTGTCCCAATGACAAATGTTTTTTGAAAATTTGGGGTTTTAAGTGAAACAAGGATTGGTGATAAAGCATCAGTGGAAAGGAGCAATGTTTTTCCCATATTAACTCTTACAGGAGAGAAATTCCCTTCCTAGGGGTAGATTTCATCTCACTTCCTGTTGTCTCCTTCCGTTTGCAAGTAGGAGTCATTTGTAAGTTGGACGTTTGAAAGTAGGGGCCTGCCCTATATACTCTGCAGAAATTGGGGCCTTAGGTGTTGGTGTTGCCACAACACTGTAAGCCCTCACAGGGCCCTGCTGTGAAATATTAGATCAAGAATTGTAATTACATGCCCCTGTTGAACAGCGGCAGAAAAATTGGGCCTTAGGCACTGGTGTTGGTGCCACAACACTGCAACCCCTCATAGATACTCTAGTTGGAGCGCAGGAATGAGCCCTGCTGCAAAGTATTGCATCAAAAATTGTAATTACACGCCCCTGTTAAACAGGGGCAGAAAAATTGGGCCTTAGCCACTGGTGGCGGCGCCCAGAACCAAAAATATTTTTACAATCTATCAGCATGATCATTGAGGAGGAAGAGGATAGTCTCTCAGCATAACAGCATAGTCACTCAGCATCAGCATAGGGAGTCTTGAATCTGACATTTCGGTTTTTTTTTTAAATTCTTTTTATTCAGATTTAAAAAACATACATAAAAATAACAACCTTAGGGCAGCCATACTTGGCTTAAATCCTACAATCTTGGCCTCGCAGGGCCCAAAAAAGAAGACTAAACTAACATAGTGCTCTAACTATTTCTTAAAGTAACCCCCCCTCCTCCTCCCCCCTCCCCCCTTAACGTCACAGCCCAGTTTTGAACAATAATGAGATTTGAGTCCTCTTTCACCAATCTCATGACTAATCTACACACTGCTGAGATATTACAGATCTATATTACATTATGAGCCTACAATCTTCCGTTAACAGTACTCACCACCATTACCCATAACTATCTGGAGAATTCCCGCGTTAAGTCCTAATGACACCTCATTTTAAGGCTTAATCATTACACTTATCTGGTTATCCCACCGTATTATCAGAACCACACCATGCCTGCCAAACTTTTTCAAATTTCTTTCTACACCCTCTAGCTTGGTATGTAGATTTATAAAAGGGCATCATGTTGTTCACCAGCATCTTCCAGAAAGCAACTTCTGGAGCCTTTAGATCTTTCCATTTAAGTAATATTTCTTTTTTGGCGTAAAACAGCAGTATAGTAAGCAATGTTCTCAAAGCCCTAGTCTGAACCACCTCCTCCACCAAACCCAACAGACAAACCCTGATATTTAGCGGAATGGAGACTGTGAGAAGGTCCGAAACACATGAAAGGACCTCCTCCCAATATCTTTTTATGTGTGGACAGTGCCAGAAAATGTGGCTGGTGTCTGCCAGGGAAAAAGCACACCTCCAGCATTCCACTGACACTGTCCCAAAAATCTTAGCCAACCTGGCTGGAGTTAAATAGCTCCTATGAAGGAATTTGAATTGGATCAGCCTGTCTCTGGCTGATGCCAGATGGCAAAACGGCTGAATCCACATCTCATCCCAATCCTCACCTTGCAACTCAGGAACTTCAGCTTCCCAACTACTTCTGACTTTAGCTACAGCTTTGGGTGTATTTTTAAAAAAACTCTTTATATGATTTAGAAAGGGGCTTTTCTAGATCCTGTTCTGATAATATGGATTCAAGAGTTGATGGAATAGATTCCACTTTGCGATCCCTGAATTGTGACTGGAATGCATGCCTAATTTGTAAGTAACGGAAAAAGTATGTATTCTCCAAGTCATGTCTCGTCTTTAACTGGGGAAAAGTCAGAAGGTCGCCAAAGGAGGTTATGTCTCTAAGTGTTTTGACTCCCTTTACCACCCACATCATGGGATCCGGTATGTTGAAGAAGTGTTGTAACGTGGGGTTCATCCACAGTGGGGTCGTGGGTGAAAAGCCCTGAAAGCTGGGGGATGCAACATGCACCGCCAGTTCCCATGCTTTAATCGTGGCCTTCATAGTAGTTGTTAACAGTAATTCAGATTTAAGACCCCTAAATAGTGCCATGCGTAAGCTTTCAAAAGACCTCAAGTGAGCTGCCTCCAACACCATGGCGGCTTCACCCTCATCCATGATTAACCATCTGTGGGCAAAAAGCATTTGCCCTGCCAGATAGTACTTGTGCCAGTCTGGGAGTGCAAGTCCCCCCCGTCCCCCGGTTCCTGAGGTACCTTGAGCCCGACTCTAGGAGGCTTGGGGGCCCATAAAAATGAGCCCACCAATCCATCTAGTTGTTTGAAATACGATTTTGGAATCCACACTGGTGCGTGTCTCAAAAAATATAAAAATACCGGGAGGACCTTTATTTTAAGCAGACTGATCCTGCCTATCAGGGACAATGGAAGTCTAGTCCACGTCTGAATTTTTTGTTTAAGGAAAGTCACCAAAGGGAGCAGATTCAGGGACATATAGTCATTTATATTAGCTGTAACCCTTACCCCCAAGTATTTCATTGACAATACCCATTGTAAAGGTAACTCTGGATCCACCCCATTTTTTGCCTTAGCATCTAACAGGAGGGTTGAAGATTTACTCCAGTTCACCTGTAACCCCAAGAACCTGTCAAACTCATCTAGTATGTCCAGTACTACCTTCAGTGGGTTCCTAAGGTCTTCAAGATACAGGAGCATGTCGTCAGCATATAATGCTACTGTTTCATGAATTGTGCCCACTCTAATATCCTGAATCTTTTTAGAGGCACGCAAGGTGATAGCCAAGGGTTCCATGACCAGGGCAAAAAGGAAAGGGGATAATGGACAGCCCTGTCTGGTACCTCTACTAATTGTAAAGAAAGGGGATACTGCTTTACCCATACGTATAGCCACCTTGGGATTCTTGTATAACATGGAGATCCACTTCCTAAAGTATGGGCTGAATCCCATAACCTCCAATACCTAACTCATGAATTGCCAGTCTACTGAATCAAAGGCCTTTGCTATATCTATGGAAACCACAATTCTAGATTCAGAGTTGTTGGGGGGGAGTTGTAGGTGCGTGAACAGTCTCCTAAGGTTGGTAACGGTCGACTTGCCTGGCATGAACCTAGTTTGGTCTATGTTAACTACTGTTTGTATAACTTGGGCAAGTCTGATTGCTAATATTTTGGTTAGAATTTTAAGGTCTGTATTCAGGAGGGCAATTGGGCGGTAAGATGCACAGTCAGTCAAGTCCTTCCCAGGTTTAGGCAAAAGAATCATATATGCTTCCATCATTGAATCCAGTAGAGAGGAGCGCTCTAGACAGTGTTCTAGTAACCAATTAAATCTAACTGCCAGTACTTCAGCATTATCCTTATAGAAATCTGCAGGAAAGCCATCAGGCCCAGGGGCTTTTTAGGTGGGAAAGCAAACAATGCAGCCTCGATCTCCTTAACCGTGATTTTGGTCTCTAATAGGGCACAGTCTTCTTCCGACAGTCGGGGCATAGGCAGTTTCTGAAGTATATTATCCAACTCCGCCGCATCATACGGGGGAATAGAAGAATATAGTGAGCAGAAAAAGTCAACAAACTCCTGCATAATAAGTGTCGGATCACTTACCAACGCCCCGCCTTTATCCTTAATAACTGGAATATGCGCCATCTGGGGGTGATCCGCCACCAACATAGCCAGGAGCTTCCCATTTTTGTCCCCTTCAGCAAAAACCTTGTGCATTTTCTGAGACTCTTCTGCCTTAGTCTGACTTTTTACCCATAGTGACAATCCCTTCTGACTTTCAGAAGGGAACTATAAGAGCTCTCCTCTGGGGATGCCGCATATGCCTTAGCACATTCTCTCTCCTCCTGTTGTAAATTTTTGTATTCCTCATTCTCATTAACTCTAGCAGTCTTAATGGCCGATACACATTCCCCCCTGGCAACCACCTTGAAGGCATCCCAAACCACTGGGGGATCTGCCGTGTCAATGTTAGCAGTCCAATACTGCTGGATAACCTTCTCCAGCTGGGCAGCAACTTGTTCGTACTGCAACCAACTAGGAGATAAACGCCAGCCCCCTCTCTCCCCCCCCAACCGGAAGGTCAGAGTAAGGGACAGAGGATTGTGATCCGACAGACCCCCAGCCAGATAGTCAATGCTCTCCACTGACGGCATTATCAGGTTGTTGCCAAATGCTAAGTCTATTCTTGCCGTGGATCCATGGGCTGTTGAAACATGAGAGAAGCATCTATCCAATGGCTGTTTCCACCTCCATAGTTCCACCTTCCACCACTCCAGCCACTGAGGCCCAGCCCCTCAGATCCGCAGAGCCTGCCCTGGCCGGGTTGGAGGAATCCAACTCCGTGTCTAGTACAGCGTTAAAATCCCCCAACACAACCAGGGGTAAATGAATGTATTGAGCCAGCCTAGTCCACATATCATACAAAATTTGAACCTGGAAAGGAGGAGGCATATACACATTAATTATCAATATACGACTATTGAAGATATCAAGTACCACTGCAGCAAACCTGCCTCCAGGTTCCGTAATCACTTGGTGGATAGTACATGGGATCGACCTACTGATAAGAATGGAGACTCCCCTCGCAAATGTAGATTATGTAGAATGTACAGCTTTTTGGATCCACTGTTTGCGCAGTGCCATGACTCTGCTTCCCTCTAGGTGGGTTTCCTGCAATACAATTAAGTGTGGCTTATAATGCTTTAAATAGTGGAAAATCGAGACCTGTTTGAATTTGTTATTGAGTCCCCTGACATTCCAGGACACTATGTTTACTTTATCAGCCATGACATGCAAAGGTCCGTAGGACCAGTATTATGGAACGCCAGGGGACCTACCTGTTCCCTCCCAAAGGTACTGACTATCATTAGTAACCGTGCAGAACTCTTACTCCAAACAGTGGGTACAAATATCTGAGCTGTGATGAATAAAACATCCCCCCCTGCCATTATACCAGAAAAAAAAAAATAAAATAAACACAAAAACAGTTCCGGTATGCAGCTTCTTCCCAAAAACAGCAAAAAACTTCCTGTAAGGTCTGATCGTTGCAAACAACAGTTCTGCAGCACTGTGTCAAATCCGCTTGACTCTTTCACTCCAGTTCATGAACAAATGGAGCAACCGAGAAAGTGATTGATTAAAAATGAATCTATATCCGGATAGAAAGGGGAAAATCCTCTGTGAACAGTTATGCCCCGCACACACGGTCGGACTTTGTTCGGACATTCCGACAACAAAATCCTAGGATTTTTTCCGACAGATGTTGGCTCAAACTTGTTTTGCGTACACACAGTCGCACAAAGTTGTCGGAATTTCCGATCGCCAACAACGCGGTGATGTCAAGCACGTACGACGAGACTAGAAAAGGCCAGTTCAGAACCAAGCGCAGCACCCTTTGGGCTCCTTTTGCTAATCTCGTGTTAGTAAAAGTTTGGTGAGAGACGATTCGCGCTTTTTCAGACTCGTGGCTTTCAGATCGTTTTCTGCGGTTCAGTTTGTGCTTGTGGGTTTGTATCTGCTCTTCAGTGCTTAAGTAGTCATTGTGTTCTTGTTCGTTCGTTACTGTTTTTCAGGTCGCTCTTCACAGGCCTTGCTGTTCTTCAGTGTGTTCTGTTACTTCGTTCTGAGCAGCCGACCGTTTTCTAGCCATGTTGCGTATACGTACTCCTCGTAGAGTTCGTGCTGTGCGGGGGGCTTGGTGTTGGGGTCCTGACCTTGACACAAGTCCAGTCCATGAACAGGGTGGGGAGGAGTTCATGGACCAAGAATTGGTTGCTTCAGCGTGACCAGTTCTCTCATATGCCTTTGCTCCGTGAGATCCGTGAGAATAATCCTGATGATTTCAGGAACTTTCTCAGGATGACGGACCCCGTGTTTCACCGTCTGCTGGCTTCACTGACCCCTTATATTAGCAAGCAGGAAACCTGCATGAGGCAAGATATCACTACGGAGCAGAGGCTGGTCGCTACCCTGCGGTACTTGGCGACAGGGAGAAGTCTGCAGGACTTGAAGTCTTAGACAGGCATCTCCCCCCAGGCTCTGGGGATCATAATCCCAGAGACCTGTTCTGCCATCATACAGGTCCTGCAGAAGGAGTATATGAAGGTAAGATTTTTATCCTTTAATCTCACTTTTTTTGTATTTAATGATTGATAATATATTGTATTTCTTTCCTCATTCCCTAATTACCATGATTGGAATATGCTGTGAATGTCCCCTTTGTCCTCATGTATGCTGGATTTTTATGTAATTCATTTTTTAGTCCTTCATACAGATTGGCCTTCAATAACCTCCCCAGCATGTTCTCCTGCCCCTATATTCACCTCATGTAGTCACTTAAAAATGTATTTTATCAGCTCCACAGTAGTGTTTTACCCCAAACACCCCCTAAAATGTTTAGAAATGTGATTTGTGCTTTAAATTCAAGCAGAGTGCCAGAGACTTTTTTTTGTGGTGTGCCCAAATCATTTTTATTAACCCTCCCTCCCCCCAACTGCTAAGTCAGCTGATCCCAATTCTCTATCTATCCTCAATCATCTATCTGCTGACTTTGCCAAACCCATACACACTATACCCATCTCTTTTGTGCTCAGATTTATGGATGAACTACCCAAAGCATGTAGTGCAAGGGCCTGCCTGTATACTTTCAAATGGTACTGCTTAAAGTTTTTATATCCTATTATTATCTTGACAGGTAATAGCAGAATGTCCAAATGTCCTCAAATGTGTACAGTGTGTAATTATATCTTTGTATTATGACACTTCTTACCTGTCCAGTGAGCTGCCAATAGTGTAACTAAGGAGGGGCTGTTCCATGTAATACCCTGTATTTAGGCATTCATCTCTCAATGAAGTGGAGAGGGTTACCTGTCCAAGATTTCCCCACCCCCCATAATGTTAGAAATGGCCCATGAGAGGGGGGGAGGGGGAATATGATAGGTGTACCTTATACTTTGGTGTTGTTAAATTCCCCTTAATAAATGCTGGAGGTTGGCCAAGAATGTTTGTGTCTAATCTGCTTGTCATGTTTATGTGCAAAAATATTAATTTATTTTTGTTTTCCTCAACAGTTTCCTTCCACGCCACAGGAATGGCAGAATGTCGCCTCCCACTTTGCCCAGCGGTGGGACTTTCCTAACTGCGGAGGGGCAATTGATGGGAAACATGTCCACATCGTCCCACCACCCAACTCGGGGTTGTATTATTTCAACTATAAGGGGTTCAATAGTATTGTGATGTTGGCGGTGGTGTCGGCTAATTACGACTTCTTGTATGTGGACGTGGGGAAGAATGGCCGGATGTCCGATGGTGGAGTCATCGCCCAGACGGAGTTCTACAGGCGTCTCCAGAATGGCAGCTTGGACTTGCCACCTCCAGAGGACAATGTGGAAGGACTCCCATTCGTCTTCGTTGCTGATAAAGCGTTTGCGCTGGGGGACCATCTTATGCAGCCATTCCCTATGAGGACCCTCACCCAGGAACAGAGGGTTTTTAATTACCAGCTGGCCAGAGCCAGAAGAGTGGTGGAGAACACATTTGGAATCCTGGCCAGCCGGTTCCGCCTATTTCTGACACCCATCCATATGGCGGAGTATAAACTTAATCATATAATCCTGACGTGCTGTATTCTCCATAACTTTTTACGCAAACATTCGGCCAACTATGCTGGCTCAGTTGGGCCTGAGGCCGGAATGATACATGAAACAACACTGACGGTGCTTGAAAGTGGCCGTCCTGGCTTGCCCTCCCTGAGTGCCCGTGATGTCCGGTTACGATACCTGGAGTTCTTTGCAGGTAGGGGGGCCATCAATATGCCAGCAAATTTGTGAAGCCTTTATCAAATAAAAAAACAAAAAAAAGAAAATCTTTGTGGACATTTACTGCTTGTGTTTGTTTTAGCTGACCCTGACAGAAATGTGTTCAGTCCAGAAAATGGCGTGATTGTGTAACCTTATACAAAGCACTGTTGGGTGTTATTTGCTAAAGGCAAAGACACTTTGCACTACAAGTGCACTGAAACTGCACTTGTAGTGCAAAGAGGATTTGCCCTTAGGAAATAACCCCCATTTTTACAGAAAACACCAATTACATCACCAACAAAGTGTTTTAGCGTTGACACAATAATCCACACATTCTTGCTTAACAATCTCTTTAATACCTGCACAATCACATGTGCATTTAGAAAAGGTTTTTCTAACAAACCAACATGTTTGTTGTATAACAATTTTTGGGGTAGCATTATAAAACAGATAAATGTCCATTTAAGATAAAACAGGCATGTGTAAAAACAACAAGAAAGACACAAATCTTGAACTTACAAAGTTCACATTTGGTAGAACTTGAAGGCAATATCAGACATGAGTATTTAGGAAGTGTGTTTGATATTGCGTTCAGATGGGGTGAAGTCACCCCAGGAAAAGCCAAATTTGGAAGATGCACACAAATTTCCCAATGTCAACATGTGCTAGCTGCCATCACGGGGGATCAAGGGATGTGTTTTGGGGGAGAAACCCCTTCCTCTCAGCTACTTTATTATTGAGGAAGGGGTTGTACCCCCAAAATGCGTCCATTGATCTCCCGTGATCGCCCCAAAACATCAATGATGTTTTTATTTTTTAGAATAACATCATTGATGTTTTTCTTGAGGTTTTCCAATTGTAAATTACACCCCATGATCTCCCCAATCAGGATCTGGATCCACAACATCACGATCACCTAAAAAGAGAGAAACTCCCCAAAAAAGGTTTTAAAAATATGCCGGCATCCATCTCTTACCTGAGCCTGTGGTTACAGACACTCACCTGTTGTGGTGACTAGTTCCACCACGTCTTCTTCCTCCTCCTGCACTTCTTGGGTTGGGGGTATTTCCCCTTCTTCCAGAGGTGGGGGGTCTGTGGTCTCCTCGGATGAGGGGTGTCCTCCGAGTCTTTTCTCCCCTATGTAAAACAAAAATGCTATACTTAGCACACAGTGATTTGATGGCAGAACTATAAATAGGAAACATTGCTTGGAAGTGGGGTACAATTGTCTATTTTGGCAGAGTTCCAAAATGTAGCATTTTCAGTGTCCTTTGTCAAGCTTCAATACTTTACCTGTTTGGTACAAGCTTCACAGATGTAGTCCCCCCCCCTATAGTATACACTGGAGCACCTGTGTGGCCCCCTAATAAAAATGGTGTTCTTGTGTCCCACACTAGTGCTCCAGTGTCCAGATGTGAAAACAGCTGTTGAGTGTCCTCTCATTGCACAGAATCTAATTTGCATTTCATTCTAGTAACAAAGCCATCTACACCACCAAAATAGTTTCTCACAAGTAGGGCGTAAAAATTGTGGCCAAATGCATATGGCCTAAACAATAGTGTTTTATAGACCGAAAGAAAAATGTTTGATACGAACGAATAATGTGCCCATGTACATGAAATTTGCCATTTAAAAATGTACACTTGTAAGAAAAGCACATGGAGCAGCACAGACGTAAGAAACATAAAGAATAGGAACACAGGACAACTACTTACTTTTTTGCAGTACTCTCCAGATCTTTCTGTACTGCTCATGTTCTCGTAATTTCAGGTCCGACCACCGTTTCCTGAGCTGATCTTTCGATCGTCGTACCCTGAAATGCCGGTGCAGACTCTTGACCACTTTCACAATTATCTTGGCCTTTCTGACATTGGGGTTGGGGTAAGGTCCATACTTTCCATCATAGTCGGCCTTCTTCAGGATGTCCACCATCTCCAACATCTCCCCAAAGGACATATTTGAGGCCTTAAGTCTCCTTCTGGATCGTGAAGTTTCAGGCTCCGGGCTTTCCTCCTCCTCCTCCTTGTTGCTATAATTAGCACGCACCTGCTGTGTATCCGCCATGTGCTCTTCCCCCCAAAGCGTAACACGCGTGCGTAGTACGTACGATCTGTGAGCGGAGGAAGGAGTATCGGAGGAACCGATCGTTAGAATGAAGGTAAGATCTAAACTTGGGCCTATACTGCTTCTAGATTGAGGCCTATATTGTAACAAGATTAGGAGAGTTTTGCCTGACATTAGGGTTTGTCTTGTGTTGTGTCTTGCAGAGAAAATGGATGGCTTCAATTACCACAATTTCCTTGTCTCTCAATCGCTTGCGGACATCATTAAAAGATCTGCATTGCTGTTGCGTAGCTGCCGAGAAGTCCGGAAAAAACATTACTCTGGCATTTTCATACTTGAGCTCCTTGCGTTTTCTGGATTTGGCCAGGATCATGTCACGGTCCCTATAATTCAGAAACCGAACCAGCAAGGGCCTAGGAAAAGCTCCAGGTGGTCTGAGGCCTGTGGGTACTCTATGTGCTCTTTCCACAACGTATGTGGGGGGTAAATCCTCCAGCGACAGTATCTGCTTGAAAAAGGCCTCAGCAAACACGACTGGCTTGTCACCTTCAGCACCCTCAGGCAGGCCCACCACCCTGATGTTATTCCTTCTCTGTCTGTCTTCAGCGTCTAGTGCTCTGCGCTGAAGGGAAAGCACCATGTCCTTTAGCTCAGCCAGATTAACCCCCTGAGAGTAAAAAACATACTCCACATCAGAGACCCTGGATTCCGCCGTGGAGAGCCGCCCCCTGATCTTATCTAAGTCATGCCTGATCAGCGTGCATTCTGAAGATAGATGGTCAATCCTGCCCATTAGTTCTGACTTACTGGTATTTATGGCTTCTAGGATCGGTCTAATAATAGCCTCTGTGTCCACAGCCCCCAGTGTGTCCTCTGCCAGTTCAGTGTCTGGTCCCAGCTCCACAGCAGCCCTCTCCGTCGCCATCGTCACAGTTGACTGCTTGGCGCGCTTTGCTGAGCTCCGTGCAGGCAAGATGGCGGGGGCGGAGTCTCTGTCCCCTTCCTTCATGGAGCGTGTTTGGCACGGGTCCTTAGCAGCCTTCTGGTTCTTTTTGGAAGCCGAGGAATGCATTCCTGTGTTCCAGACACCTTCCCCTGCAAGATTGTGACGGCAGATTTGCTGATAAAGTGCTCCTTTATCACGGATTATGCCAGGATGAACGGAGCTTCTGAGAAAAGCATGCTGCCTCGTTCAAAACCGGCCACGCCCCCCCAGGAATCTGACATTTAAAAAAAAAATGATTTGGTCACATCAGCATCAGGTGCTTGGTATCTGGTGGTGATGCAAGACTTATTCATTTTTATGTAGGTCGGTCGATCGACCGAGTCGGTGGACAGGCACTGAATGTGCGTTCCGAAAGAACGCTGGATGCAGGACAGGCCAGTAGCTCAATTGCATACTGTGCAAGCTCTGGCCAGTGATCCATCTTCAAGACCCAGTAACCCAGAGGATTTTCGGTGGGAAAGGTGTCCAAGTCAGACCTTGCCCCTAGGTATTCCTGCACCATGTAAAACAGACGCTGGCGATGGTTGCTGGAACCGATCATACCTTGAGGCTGCGGACTAAAAAATTGTCTGAACTCATCGGTCAGACGGCCACCTTCTCCACCGCTCCTTCTTTGACTGACCGAAGCCTCAGAAACACATTGTCCAGGAACAGGAGTTTGTAACCTCCCAGTCTCTGGGAACGCGTTGCACAGACCTTTCTGCAAGGCCTTCCGAAGATGTTTCTTCCTCTGCTCCCTCTGCGACGGTAAGATAAGGTCCGCAACCTTACCCTTGTAATGTGGATCAAGGAGGGTTGCCAGCCAGTAACGATCCCTCTCCTTGATACCACGAATACGAGGATCCTTCCACAGGCTTTGCAGGTTCAGGGAGGCCATGCAGGGTAGGTTTGCTGAGGCATTCGGTCCGGAGTCCTCTGGGTCACTAAGGACGACATGATCCGCAGCCACCTCCCCCAGCCACATACAAGTCCATGGGTTTCTTGGGACTGTAAATGATCCCTTAAAGACTGCTGCTGATGCTGAGTGCCAGGCTCCACCTCCATGCTGACACAATCCTCCTCCTCTTCCTGTGTGATTGGCGGGCATGCAGGAACACTGTCTGAAAAAAGGGGGCCTTAAGAGCTAAGGAAGTCCTCCTCTTCCTGCCTCTGTTCTGCCTCAAGTGCCCTGTCCATTATTCCACGCAGCGTGTGCTCCAACAAGTGGACAAGGGGGACAGTGTCACTGATGCATGCACTGTTACTGCTCACCATCCTTGTGGCCTCCTCAAATGGTGACAGGACAGTGCATGCATCCCTGATCATGGCCCACTGGCGTGGGGAAAAAAAACAAGCTCCCCTGACCCTGTCCTGGTGCCATAGTCGCACATTGTCATACTCATTGATGGCCCTCTGCTGCGTGTGCAGCTGCTGCAGCATCGCCAACGTTGAGTTCCACCTGGTGGGCATGTCACAGATTAGGCGGTTCTTGGGCAGGTTAGATTCCTTTTGGAGGTCTGCCAGCCGAGCACGGCGAAAATGCACACAGACTTTCCTGGCCTGCCTTAGGACATCCTGTAAGCCCAGGTACCTGCCCAAGAACCACTGCACCACCAAGTTAAGGACGTGAGCCAAACAGGTCACATGGGTCAGTTGTCCCTGTCGGAGGGCGGAGAGGAGGTTGGTGCCATTGTCGCAAACCACCATTCCTGGCTTAAGCTGGTGTGGCATCAACCACCTCTGAACCTGCCCCTGCAGAGGTGACAGAATCTCTGCCCCAGTGTGGCTCCTGTCCCCCAAGCACACCAGCTCAAGCACCGCATGGCATCTTTTGGCCTGCGTACTTGCGTAGCCCTTTGAACGCCTACGGCGCACCGCTTGTTCCGAGGACAAAGCACAGGAAGTGGCCATGGAGGAAGAAGAAGAGGAGGGGGTGGAGGAGAGAGGTGTGTCAGAATCACCAGTAGTAGCATTTTGGAGGCGTGGTGGTGGAACAACTTCCAACACTACTGCACTTTGTCCTGCATCCTTCCCAGCTGCCAGCAGAGTCACCCAATGCGCCGTGAAACTTAGGTAATGTTCCTGTCCATGCCTGCTGGACCATGAGTCAGTGGTAATATGCACCTTACCGCTGACTGCCCTGTCCAGCGAGGCCAAGACATTGCCTTCCACATGCCGGTAGAGAGCCGGAATCGCCTTCCGTGAGAAAAAGTGGCATTTGGGAACCTGCTACTGAGGAACCGCACATTCCACAAACTCACAGAAGGGGGCAGAGTCTACCAACTGAAAAGGTAGCAGTTGAAGTGCTAGCAATTTTGCCAAGCTAGCATTCAACCGCAGCTGGGGCAGGGAAATTTGCCTGGTACCATCTGACGTCGGTGTACCGATATCAGATTGCCCACAAGTACTTGGCTGTGACACACCTAATTCTACACCTTCATTCCTCTCAGTGCAAGTCTCAGAGAGGACTGAAGGTATAGTGGGGTTGGAGATCTCAGCTGATGAGGAGCAAGGAGAGGTCCTCTTTGTTCTTTGGTGTGGCTCTTTTAGGTAAGCTTGCCAACGAACTGCATGGCAGGTCGACATATGTCTGGTCAAGCATGTGGTGCCCAAGCTGGTGATGTTTTGGCCACGCGAGATACGCTTGAGACATATGTTGCAAATAGCAGCAGTGCGATCTGATGCACTCGTCTCAAAAAAGGCCCACACCAAAGAACTTTTGGAATAACGCACAGAGACAGCAGCGCCCTGCACATGCAGAGCTCTGCAGTGTGATGCAGTCAGTGTGCTGCCCTTAAGCTGGCCTCTGGAGGGCATCCTGCCTCGTTGGTGATGTGCCTCCTCCTCCTCCTATCAGGCACCCATGTGGAGTCAGTGACCTCATCATCCCCTCCCTCCTCATCACTGGAGCAAACCTGGCAGTATGCTGCAGCTGGGGGAACATGACTGCCAGATTGTTGTCCTTCTTTGGCACCCCCTCTCTCTGGGCTCACGATACTGCCTTCCTCTAGCTGGGTACCATTATCAGAGCCTTCAAAACGCTGGGCATCCTCCTGGACATGTACCCAACACTGTGGTCAAACAATTCGGGGGACTCCTCAGGAGGACATGATGGGGCTAGGGAAGGAGTGACTGATGCCATTGACCCGAGGGAAGAGGCCGCGTTGGCAGCTGCTTTGCCAGACAAAGTACCCTGGGCCTGGGTGAGAGGGGATGAGGAGGATGAGGACGGCTTGGTCATCCACTCTACCAAGTCTTCCGCATGTTGCGGCTCAACACGGCCAGCTGCCGAAAAAAAGGACAAGCATGTCCCACGGCCACATGCTGATGAGGATGCACTGTCTCCACGATCTGCACTGTTGCCTCTAGATACAAAGCCTGCTTGCCCTCTTTTATTGGCTAAATACTGCAGCTGCCTGCCTGTGGTATTAATAGGATCAGAACAACAGCAATTGTTTTCAGGTAGCTTTAGGTGCACACTGTGCAGAGGACGCAGTACACTAACTGTAAATACTGTAATTGCCTGCCTGTGGTATTAATAGGATCAGAACAACAGCAATTGTCTTCAGGTAGCTTTAGGTTCACACTGTGCAGAGGACACAGTACACTGTGAGGGGCCCGGGAGAAGAGGCAGAACACCGGGAGAAGAAGACCCCCGAAGATGGAAGAGACCCCCCCCGAGCTGCCTAATAAATTTCTTTTAAACCCTGTGTGGTGTGTTTTATTTATTAACACTTTATTTTCCTAGGTGAATGGGTAGGGGTACCATGTACCCCATACTCATTCACATAGGGTGGGGGGCCGGGACCTGGGGGCCACCTTATTAAAGGGGGCTCCGGGATTCCAATAAGCCCCCCGCCCGCAGACCCCGACAACCAACGGCCAGGGTTGTCGGGAAGAGGCCCTTGTCCTCATCAACATGGGGGCAAGGTGCTTTGGGGTGGGGGGGCCCGCAGGGCGCCCCCCTCCCCCAAGGCACCAACCCCCCAATGTTGAGGGCATTCGGCCTGGTACGGTTCAGGAGGGGGGCGCTCGCTCATCCCCACCCCCTTTCCTGACCGGCCGGGCTGCGTACTTCAGATAAGGGTCTGGCATGGATTTTGGGGGACCCCCACGCCGATTTTTTGGCGTAGGGGGTTCCCCTTACAATCCATACCAGACCTAAGGGCCTGGTATGCCCCTGGGGGGAACCCACGCCAGTTTTTTCATTTAAAATTTGGCGGGGCGTTCCCCCTCAGGATTCATACCAGACAGCTGTCAGCACTGCCTGTCACTCATCGCGAAAGCAATAAAAAGTTTTCCTTTCCCGATGAGTGAGCCAGCGCGACATGCACAGTACCCTGTCGCTGAGAACCAGCGCAATGGGATCGCGCTGGAAATACAATCTCGCGGTCAGGTACTGTAGAGTAACTATGGGGAGATCTTCTGCATGTATGACAATTTATTGTGCTGTCTTTATACAATGCTTCCTTTCATAACTATATGAAATTGAAAAGTTAGATCACTGCATTTTGTAGACTGTCATTTCTTTTTGCTTCATCATTCATTTTTTTTAATATCCCCACTTTACTTTTTCAAAGATCATCTCAAGTACAAAAATATCAACACAGTATAAAAATATTAATAACATATTGTATTACTTGTACAAGAAAAGTGTACAATTCTCCCATATATACAAACTGTATATATAACTGGAGTACTTATTTTTCTGTTCTCACTGAACTCAAGGGTCTCTCTCTCTTTATCTGCAGTACCTAATACTAGATTCTGATCAACCATGACTGAAATTACCAGACTTGTGCCGTCATATGGATCACAATGAAAAGTATGGTCCAGCTGACAAAGGCTTTGCATTTTCTGGAAAAACAAGGCTAGAAAACATTATCCAGCTTAAGCAAACATGTAAAGATGAAAGTTCCTAACAAAAGTTCTTCCGAATTATCAAATTTCAAGTAATATTTTTGATGCTATAAATATAACTGATAACAACATTTGCTTTTAGTTGAATATGGAGTTTATTAGAGACTTTGCGTTTTGTAAAAATTGGCTCAAAAGATGAAAAATGGGAAGAAAAATGCAAATTCAAAATAACATTGCATTTTAAATAATTATGTAGATAATGAAATACAATCTCCTCTGCTTTTTTTAGTTTGGTTGAGTGCATGCAGTTTGGTTAAGAAATGGCAGTTTTCTTTCACTGGACAATGAACATTTAAGTAATATAACTGAACTTGTCTAAAACAAAATAAAATCAAATAAAAGAAACCATCTTTCTTCACTGTACTGTTTGAGGCAGATCTATTCTAAAGGCTATGCAATAGTTCGCTAGTTAAAGGAAATGTTGGACTGTTTGGATTGTGTTCAACAGGTTTGATTTGGAGACACCCTTTTAATGAAGGCAGTGATACACACAACAAACGAAGCTTCAAATCTCTAGACTTACTCAGACTGCTGCAGCTTTTACAAATGTATCATAATGCTGTCAGAAAGTAAGGCAGGCCACAGATGATGCGATTTTCTTTCCTGCAACATCGGGTGACAGGAAAGAAACTCATTTTTTTAAATTGCTTCCCGTGCCTCCCATCTGGGAGAACACAATAGCTCTGTGAGAGGGATTCCCCCATCAACACTCATTGTATTGAAGGAGGAGTCCCTCCCACAGAGCTATTGTGTTTTCCCAACGAGGGGTGGGGAAACACAAGGAGCATAAGTGGACATAGTGATTTTTGCTAGTGGCTATAGCTGATGGCAAATATTGCATCCTGGAAATCCAACATGCTGGTTGTACCCAAGTCGATAAATGGATCGACTTGAGTACATCAGCCTGCCCATAGATGGTTTGAAGCCGGCTTACTTGTTTGCATATGATACATAATACTATGTAATTTTTTTTAACCAAAAGAATATCAATAACACATGAAAGTGTACATACAGTACCTTATGACCGGTATGTTTTTTTTGTTTAGCTGCAGTACAACCTAAATTAAAATTGATTGTTTGAGGCTGTGTACCATGTGACATACACAATATGTCTACAAATTTTTTTTATTGTGACACAAATATTAATTAAGACAAAAAAACACTAAATCCTAAGTGTGTGGAAGTATTCACCGCCTTTGGTATGAAACCCATAAATAAGATGTGATCAAACCAATTACCTTCAGAAGTCCCATAATTAGATGATTACGTAAGGTCCACCTGTGTGCAATCAAGGTATTACATAATTTGTCACACAATGTCAGTATAAATACAATACACCTGTTCTGAAAGGCCTCTGACTTTACAATACCACTAAACAAGAAAGACCAGGGAGCTCTACAAACAGAATAAAGACAGATTTGTGAAGAAGTAAAGCTCAGGGGTGGGTTATAAAAAAAACCCGAACCTTGAACATCCCAAATAGTATAATTAAATCCATAACAACAAAATAGAAAGAATATGGCACCACTACAAACCTGACAAGAGAAGGCCACCTCACCAAAACTCACAGACAAGCAAAGAAGGGCATTATCAGATATACAACAAAGACATCAAAAAATGGTGGCAAAGATGCATTGTGGAGATTGGAGTATCTGTCCATAGGACCACTTTAAGTCATACATTTCCCAGAGCAGAATTCAATGGAAGAGTAATCAGAAAAAAAGCCATTGCTTAGAGAAAAAAGTTAGAATACACATTTGGAGTTTACCAAACAGGTATGTGGCAGATGCCCATCGCCTGGAGAACACCATACCCACAGTAAAGTAAGGAGGTGACGGTAAGGATGCTTATAATTGGCAGGGATGGAAAACTTGTCAGGATTGAAAGAAAGATGGATGGCACTAAATACATAGTAACTCTTGAAGAAATCCTGTTTCAGTCTGCCGGAGATTTGAGACTGGGATGGAGGTTCACCTTTCAGCAGGACATGCTACTAAAGCTACACTGAAGCATTTAGAGTAAATGTCCTGGAATGGCCCAGTCAATGCCTAAACCTAAATCCAATTGAAAATCTGTGGCATGTCTTGAAGACTGCTGTACAATGTATCCCATCTAACTTGAAGGAGCTGGAGCAGTTGAAGAATGGTTAAACATCTCAGTGGCTAGACATGCTAAGCTAATAGAGACATACCCCAAGATATTTTCAGATATTTTCAGCTGTAATTGCAGCAAATGGTGGCTCTACTAAGTGTTACAATACGAATTTATGTGAAATCTCCAGATGTAAATAATATTGTAATTATTATTATAATCATTGTGGGTGTGTAATATGTTATCTGTTATGTCTATTTTCTGTAGATAGATTGGAAATGTTTTGCCTGAATCTAGGCTGCCAAAGGGAATATTCGATACTCAAGATTTACAGAGAAGGAGGTTGACATCATTGTGCACCAGTGCTAAATCACGCCTCTCCTCCCACCAGCTGTACACAGAAAAGGTTTCAGTGAGATTGCAAAGAAGTGCCCTGACAATAAGAATATTATTTATGGTACCTTCGTCTTGTCAATATGTATAGATAGGAAGGAAGAGGATATATTGGACTTTAATGGTACCGTATATCAACTGATGCTAAACAATCAGAAGTAAAATATTTTAAAAAATGTATTACAAAAATACATATAATGACAGATTTACAGATTAAAACAATTAGTGATAATCAAAGCAAAATTCTAAAATTGCACCAGATTGTGACAACTAGAACATAGATACCATCTGTATATTGGCCAATGTAAACCCGCGAAACATGTAGAGCAACCAATATACAGATGGTATCTATGTTCTACTTGTCACGATCTGGTACAACTTTAGAATTTTGCCTTGATTATCACTATTTGTTTTAATCTCTAAATCTGTCATTATATGAATTTTTGTAATAAATTTCTTTAAATATTTTACTTCTGATTGTTTAGCATGAGTTGATATATGGTAACATTAAAGTCCAACATAGCCTCTTCCTTCCTATCTTCAGTGGGATTGCATCTACTGTTATTTAGCAACAGAAGTTGTTTCTCCCCTGCTCTGGATCCTGCTGGACTAGCCAGACAAGCTGCCACTGGGACAGTGTAGTGTGGTATAAGTAGCTGCAGGTCAACACAGAACATGCACTAGCAATACTGAGCTGATTGGCCAGCTGTATCACCCTCAGTATTGCGGTACCTAGCGTGGGCCGCACCCCTCGCATCCCCCTAGGTATACTACTGTACTTATGGTTAATGTCATATGCTGGTTGCAGTAGTTCTTTTGCTTCCAATTACTTTGTTTAGATTACTGGATAATTTCCCAGGAAGAATGTTCACAGAGGCCCTGTTCTGGGTAGAGGCAATGTCAGCTTTATTATCAAACCCATTCTTCCACTAAGCGAAGGTTCTGGTTCTCCTATTTACCTATTACCCTTATTTATGCACTATTTTATTTTAAATGGATTAGGGAAAAATAAAGTATGGAATATAACAAATGTAGGTTATGTGACCAACATATTTGTACCAATCTTAGAATTGTAAAGTATTATGTTGTTTTATGGGGAAAAATACATGAATTCAATTTTATATAAAATATTGGAGTACAATTACCTAAAAAGCACCAATTTTGGTATTATGAGTGTCCACATGACCTCAAGCTTTTATAGGGAGAAGGCTAACTTATCCAAAAGCCCCCTTACTTGCCCTTCTAAGCAAGCTGATGTAACCTTAAAGGCCAGTCAGTGCATTATGATAACAAAGAATTTGGTCTGAAAGCCAAACCTCATCCCTGTATGGGGAGAATGATTTGATGGTACAGTGCCTACATCAGTGATTTCCAGCTTCCAGGAGGGCCAGGTATGGCATATACATAGTTACTTTGGTTCACCTTTGACCAATGTAACTATGTATATGCCATAACTGGCTATCCTAGTAGCTTGAAATCACTGAAGTAAACACTGCAACTTCACTGATCTCTACTTTTGCTTTCGGGTCTCATACTGAGTAGTCAGCCTGATGCATTGTGAATACAGGAGGTCGACCGCTCAGCACAGGCACCATTTAGATAATGCTCTGCATTTTCTGAATGAATACAAAGCATTCTCTGATTGGACAAGGTGAAGATTGTGACATTAACTTCCTGCGTCTCCACCTTGTTCAATCAGAGAAGGCTTTACATTAATTCAGAAAATGCAAAGAATTCTCTGAATGGTGCCTTTGCTGAGCAGCCAGCCTCCTGTGTTTAAAAAGGAGACAGCAGAAGGCACCAACTAAGTGTAGCATATTTGGAAGTTGTATTGTATAAAAACAAGTAGCAATTCATATAGTAAAGATGAGTAAAGGCACATCTCTTTCCACACTCATATAGGATGGCGGTATTCCTACTGGTGGACTGTCTGACTGTTGTGAGACTATGACTTGAACTTTCATTGTTATCTGCTTACAAGGTTTTAATGAGATTTTTTTTAGGAAAGTCATAGACAACTAAATTCTTCATCTGTCTGCTCATCCTTGCTCAAACCACTGAACTGCTTGGAACTCCTAATGCCTTAGCTGAATGCCTTATGCTGCACACATGCACCAAGATGCTTTTTCCCTTTTCATTGCAGAAGAAGAATGACTAAGTATTGACTCCTGTTTGTGAATCTCTAGTCCCTGAAGAAAAGGGAACAATTAATGTATTACTCCATGTTTAAAAATGTGACATGTTTGGGTGCTTGGCAGTTGATATAGTGCTTAAGTGATGTTAGTTATTTTTGTTAACCACTTGCCGATCGTCTAACGCAGATATACTGCGGCAGAATGGCACGGGCAGGCAAAATCACGTGCCTGGTATGTGATTGCCTTCGCGCGGGCGGGGGGTCCCATCGGTCGGCTTTGGTCTGGGAGCGATGAGAAGTGAGGGGGAGACCATCCATTCGTGGCCCCCCCCTCGCGATCGCTCCCAGCCAATGAGAATCATTGCTCTGCGGCTGTATGCTAAACAGCAGCAAAGGAAATGATGTCATCTCTCCTTGGCTCGGTATTTTCCGTTCCGGCGCCAAGGAGAGAAGACTGGAATGTAGAACATGCCAGGCACACTTTACACCCCCCATCACCCCCCGACCCCCCCATCACCCCCCAATCACCCCTCCCCCCCATGTCACACTGACACCAAGCAGTTTTTGTTTTTTCTGATTACTGCATGGTGTCAGTTTGTGACAGTTAGTGTGGTAGGGCAGTTAGTGTTAGCCCCCTGTAGGTCTAGGGTACCCCCCTAACCCCCCTAATAAAGTTTTAACCCCTTGATCACCCCCCGTCACCAGTGTCACTAAGCGATCATTTTTCTGATCGCTGTATTAGTGTAGCTGGTGACGCTAGTTAGGGAGGTAAATATTTAGGTTTGTCGTCAGCGTTTTATAGGGTCAGGGACCCCCCATATACTATCTAATAAATGTTTTAACCCCTTGATTGCCCCCTAGTTAACCCTTTCACCAGTGATCACCGTATAACTGTTACGGGTGACGCTGGTTAGTTCGTTTATTTTTTATAGTGTCAGGGCACCCGCTGTTTATTACCGAATAAAGGTTTAGCCCCCTGATCGCCCGGCGGTGATATGCGTCACCCCAGGCAGCGTCAGATTAGCGCCAGTACCGCTAACACCCACGCACGCAGCATACGCCTCCCTTAGTGGTATAGTATCTGAACGGATCAATATCTGATCCGATCAGATCTATACTAGCGTCCCCAGCAGTTTAGGTTTCCCAAAAACGCAGTGTTAGCGGAATCAGCCCAGATACCTGCTAGCACCTGCATTTTGCCCCTCCGTCCGGCCCAGCCCAGCCCACTCAAGTGCAGTATTGATCGATCACTGACACTTACAAAACACTAAACACATAACTGCAGCGTTCGCAGAGTCAGGCCTGATCCCTGCGATCGCTAACAGTTTTTTTGGTAGCATTTTGGTGAACTGGCAAGCACCAGCCCCAAGCAGCGTCAGGTTAGCGCCAGTAGCGATAACACCCACGCACGCACCGTACACCTCCCTTAGTGGTATAGTATCTGAACGGATCAATATCTGATCTGATCAGATCTATACTATCGGCCCCAGCAGTTTAGGGTTCCCAAAAACGCAGTGTTAGCAGGATCAGCCCAGATACCTGCTAGCACCTGCGTTTTGCCCCTCCGCCCGGCCCAGCTCAGCCCACCCAAGTGCAGTATCGATCGATCACTGTCACTTACAAAACACTAAACGCATAACTGCAGCGTTCGCAGAGTCAGGCCTAATCCCTGCGATCGCTAACAGTTTTTTGTTAGCATTTTGGTGAACTGGCAAGCACCAGCCCCAAGCAGCGTCAGGTTAGCGCCAGTACCGCTAACACCCACGCACGCACCGTACACCTCCCTTAGTGGTATAGTATCTGAACGGATCAATATCTTATCCGATCAGATCTATACTAGCGTCCCCAGCAGTTTAGGGTTCCCAAAAATGCAGTGTTAGTGGAATCAGCCCAGATACCTGCTAGCACCTGCATTTTGCCCCTCCACCCGGCCCAGCCCACCCAAGTGCAGTATCGATCGATCACTGTCACTTACAAAACACTAAACACATAACTGCAGCGTTTGCAGAGTCAGGACTAATCCCTGCAATCGCTAACAGTTTTTTTGGTAGCGTTTTGGTGAACTGGCAAGCACCAGCGGCCTAGTATACCCCGGTTGTAGTCAAGCCAGCACTGCAGTAACACTTGGTGACGTGGCGAGTCCCATAAGTGCAGTTCAAGCTGGTGAGGTGGCAAGCACAAGTAGTGTCCTGCTGCCACCAAGAAGAAGACAAACACAGGCCTGTCATGCCCATAGTGCCCTTCCTGCTGCATTCGCCAATCCTAATAATTGGGAACCCACCGCTTCTGCAGCGCCCGTACTTCCCCCATTCACATCCCCAACCAAATGCAGTCGGCTGCATGAGAGGCATTTTCTTTATGTCCTCCCGAGTACCCCTACCCAACGAACCCCCAAAAAGTTGTTGTGTCTGCAGCAAGCGCGGATATAGGCGTGACACCCGCTATTATTGTCCCTCCTGTCCTGACAATCCTGGTCTTTGCATTGGTGAATGTTTTGAACGCTACCATGCACTAGTTGCGTATTAGCGTAGGGTACAGCATTGCACAGACTAGGCACACTTTCACAGGGTCTCCCAAGATGCCATCGCATTTTGAGAGACCCGAACCTGGAACCGGTTACAGTTATAAAAGTTACAGTTACAAAAAAAAGTGTAAAAAAAAAACACAAAAAAATATATAAAATAAAAAAAATAGTTGTCGTTTCATTATTCTCTCTCTCTCTATTCTCTCTCTATTGTTCTGCTCTTTTTTACTGTATTCTATTCTGCAATGTTTTATTGTTATTATGTTTTATCAGGTTTGCTTTTCAGGTATGCAATTTTTTATACTTTACCGTTTACTGTGTTTTATTGTTAGCCATTTTTTTGTCTTCAGGTACGCCATTCACGACTTTGAGTGGTTATACCAGAATGATGCCTGCAGGTTTAGGTATCATCTTGGTATCATTCTTTTCAGCCAGCGGTCGGCTTTCAGGTAAAAGCAATCCTAGTGGCTAATTAGCCTCTAGACTGCTTTTACAAGCAGTGGGAGGAAATGCCCCCCCCACCGTCTTCCGTGGTTTTCTCTGGCTCTCCTGTCTCAACAGGGAACCTGAGAATGCAGCTGGTGATTCAGCCAGCTGACCATAGAGCTGATCAGAGACCAGAGTGGCTCCAAACATCTCTATGGCCTAAGAAACCGGGAGCTACGAGCATTTCATGACTTAGATTTCGCCGGATGTAAACAGCGCCATTGGGAAATTGGGAAAGCATTTTATCACATTGATCTTGGTGTCGTCAGATGCTTTGAGGGCAGAGGAGAGATCTAGGGTCTAATAGACCCCAATTTTTTCAAAAAAGAGTACCTGTCACTACCTATTGCTATCAATTTACATTCCCTGGGATAACAATAAAAATGATTTAAAAAAAATAAAAATGAAGGAACAGTTTAAAAATAAGATAAAAAAGCAAAAAAATAATAAAGAAAAAAAAAAAAAGCACCCCTGTCCCCCCCCTGCTCTCGTGCTAAGGCGAACGCAAGCGTCGGTCTGGCGTCAAATGTAAACAGCAATTGCACCATGCATGTGAGGTATCACCGCGAAGGTCAGATCGAGGGTAGTAATTTTAGCAGTAGACCTCCTCTGTAAATCTAAAGTGGTAACCTGTAAAGGCTTTTAAAGGCTTTTAAAAATGTATTTATTTTGTTGCCACTGCACGTTTGTGCTCAATTTTAAAGCATGTCATGTTTGGTATCCATGTACTCGGCCTAAGATCATCTTTTTTATTTCATCAAGCATTTGGGCAATATAGTGTGTTTTAGTGCATTAAAATTTAAAAAAGTGTGTTTTTTCCCAAAAAAATGCGTTTGAAAAATCGCTGCGCAAATACTGTGTGAAAAAAAAATTAAACACCCACCATTTTAATCTGTAGGGCATTTGCTTTAAAAAAATATATAATGTTTGGAGGTTCAAAGTAATTTTCTTGCAAAAAAAAATAATTTTTTCATGTAAACAAAAAGTGTCAGAAAGGGCTTTGTCTTCAAGTGGGTGATGTGTGACATAAGCTTCTAAATGTTGTGCATAAAATGCCAGGACAGTTCAAAACCCCCCCAAATGACACCATTTTGGAAAGCAGACACCCCAAGCTATTTGCTGAGAGGCATGTCGAGTCCATGGAATATTTTATATTGTGAAACAAGTTGCAGGAAAAAGACAATTTTTTTTTTTTTTTGCACAAAGTTGTCACTAAATGATATATTGCGCAAACATGCCATGGGAATATATGAAATTACACCCCAAAATACATTCTGTTGCTTCTCCTGAGTACAGGGATACCACATGTGTGAGACTTTTTGGGAGCCTACCCGCACACGGGACCCCAAAAAACAAGCACCGCCTTCAGGCTTTCTAAGGGCGTAAATTTTTGATTTCACTCTTCACTGCCTATCACAGTTTCGGAGGCCATGGAATGCCCAGGTGGCACAAACCCCCCCAAATGACCCTATTTTGGAAAGTAGACACCCCAAGCTATTTGCTGAGAGGTATACTGAGTATTTTGAAGACCTCACTTTTTGTCACAAAGTTTTGAAAATTGAAAAAAGAAAAAAAAATGTTTTTCTTGTCTGTCTTCATTTTCAAAAACAAATGAGAGCTGCAAAATACTCACCATGCCTCTCAGCAAATAGCTTGGGGTGTCTACTTTCCAAAATGGGGTCATTTGGGAGGGTTTTGTGCCACCTGGGCATTCCATTGCCTCAGAAACTGTGATAGGCAGTGAAGAGTGAAATCAAAAATGTACACCCTTAGAAATCCTGAAGGCGGTGATTGGTTTTTGGGGCCCCGTATGCGGTTAGGCTCCCAAAAAGTCCCACACATGTGGTATCCCCATACTCAGGAGAAGCAGCTAAATGTATTTTGGGGTGCAATTCCACATATGCCCATGGCCTGTGTGAGCAATATATCATTTAGTGACAACTTTGTGCAAAAAAAAAAATGTGTCACTTTCCCGCAACTTGTGTCAAAATATAAAATATTCTATGGACTCAACATGCCTCTCAGCAAATAGCTTGGGGTGTCTACTTTCCAAAATGGGGTCATTTGGGAGGGTTTTGTGCCATCTGGGCTTTTTATGGCCTTCAAAACTGTGATAGGTAGTGAGGAGTGAAATCAAAAATTTACGCCCTTAGAAATCCTGAAGGCGGTGATTGGTTTTCGGGGCCCCGTACGTGGCTAGGCTCCCAAAAAGTCCCACACATGTGGTATCCCCATACTCAGGAGAAGCAGCCGAATGTATTTTGGGGTGCAATTCCACATATGCCCATGGCCTGTGTGAGCAATATATCATTTAGTGACAACTTTTTGTAATTTTTTTTCGTCATTATTCAATCACTTGGGACAAAAAAAATTAATATTCAATGGGCTCAACATGCCTCTTAGCAATTTCCTTGGGGTGTCTACTTTCCAAAATGGGGTCATTTGGGGGGGTTTGTACTGCCCCGCCATTTTAGCACCTCAAGAAATGACATAGGCAGTCATAAACTAAAAGCTGTGTAAATTACAGAAAATGTACCCTAGTTTGTAGACGCTATAACTTTTGCGCAAACCAATAAATATACGCTTATTAACATTTTTTTTTACCAAAGACATGTGGCCGAATACATTTTGGCCTAAATGTATGACTAAAATTGAGTTTATTGGATTTTTTTTATAACAAAAAGTAGAAAATGTCGTTTTTTTCAAAATTTTCGGTCTTTTTCCGTTTATAGCGCAAAAAATAAAAACCACAGAGGTGATCAAATAACATCAAAAGAAAGCTATATTTGTGGGAAGAAAAGGACGCAAATTTCGTTTGGGTACAGCATTGCATGACCGCGCAATTAGCAGTTAAAGCGACACAGTGCCACATTGTAAAAAGTGCTCTGGTCAGGAAGGGGGTAAATCCTTCCGGGGCTGAAGTGGTTAAACAAATTAACGCTAAATAAGAAGACTAGCATTGACATTACATGAAGAATCCCCTCAGTCTGCCTCTTATTCTTACATGGACTCTGTTTTTGTTTCTTTTTTAATCACAGAAGACAGTTAAGAAATATTTCATTATACCCTGGAACCTATGCCCAAAACAATTAAAACAACATCCTCTCATTGGGGCCACTTTAAAAAACTTACAAACAATCAATCAGAGGCATTTCCTCACCTCATCACTGGGACCATTAACACCTCTGACAACAAACCCTGATTTTTCTCTGGGAATGGATGGTTCTATCCAATCGCTTTACAACAGAAACACACCACTTTTAGTGGCACACTGTTTACAGAAAAACAAAATCAAATCTCTATCAGAATTACAAAAAGAAATAGGACAAACACCTCTACAACCCAGAGAATATCAACAAATATATTAATTCATTATGAACACTCAAAAACAAAAACATTTCCTTAGACCATGAACACCCTTCAAAACTATTTGTCTTTCAGCTACTACAACCACTGATGGGGCGTACACACGGTCGGACTTTTCGGCTACAAATGTCCGACAGCCCGTCCGACAAACTTTCGACCCGCTTTTGGCGGACTTGCGGTGGACTTTCTAACGAACGGACTTGCCTACATACGATCACACAAAAATTCGTACGTGATGACGTACACCAGACTAAAATAAGGAAGTTGGTAGCCAATAGCTGCCCTAGCGTGGGTTTTTGTCCGTCGGACTAGCATACAGACGAGCGGATTTCTGGGTCCGGCAGAGTTACGACGTAAAGATTTGAAGCATGTTCCAAATCTAAAGTCCGTCAGATTTGCGACTGGAAAAGTCTGCTGAAAGTCCGGGGAAGCCCACACACGATCGGATTGTCCGCTGGATTTGGTCCGTCGGCGTCCGTCTGACTTTTGTAGCCGAAAAGTCCGACCGTGTGTACGCCCCATAAGAGTGTTTTCCTAACATACACATGGTTGCAGTCCAGTGATGCACAGGAACCGAATAGACACAAAACTTTCTGGGACTCAACTTTAAATAAATCCACAAAAGACCAATGGTTACAAGCATGTGTGTTCGCACACAAATGTGCAATCAGTTTAAGATTGCAAGAAACATCATTTAAAATTTTAACAAATTGGTACATAACACCAAATAAAATACACAAATGGTTTCCGGTAGTATCTGGACATTGTTGGCGCTGCAACCAAGAAGAGGATACTCTATATCATATCTGGTGGGAGTGTGGCCTGATAAAACCCTTTTGGAATCAAGTAATAAAGATCATAAAACATATCACAAAAACGACAATTCATCTAGATGATGCTTGCTGCCTCATAAATATCACCAATTGCACTCTGAGAAAATACAAAAACTCTTTGACCGGATTCTTAATCACATCAGCTAAAACAGTGATACCAAGACACTGGAGAAGCACCACCGCCCCTACAATTAAGGAATGGCTGGAAGAAATACATCTCCTTAAAGGAATGGAAGAGATCAGAGCAACAACACAAGGGAATATAGAAAATTCCAATAAAATACGGCAACCGTGGATTACTTTTAAATATTCTGATTCATATACCACTTTCACATAAAGATAAACCTTTTATACATAGACCAATATTTTTCCTATAATATATTTATTTTATTTTATTTTTATTTAATTTTCTTTCATCCTCTTTACTCCTCATTTCTATTACTATTACTATATCTATATCTAAGAACACCTCTCAGGGGTCCACAAATTTATTCTCCCTTTTAAAATAAATAACAGATTTTTTTTTATACAAAGCTAATTATTTCCAAATAATTTATCAATATAACAATAGGTCGGATACAAAACCACCTTGGTGGCCTTACCAGTAAAAAAATTATTGAAGTCAATTATTCACTGTTATATGAAGCTTATGTACAAATGTTAATATGATTGTACTAATGTTATTTTCAAACATTAATAAAAACTTTTTGTTAAAAAAAAAAAAGAAAAGAAAAGAAATATTTCAAATATTTAATTTACATTTAAGTCGGGTCATACTTTTCAATTGCCCACCAAATTACAATTTTTGTTTAAGCCTAGACCAGTTAATAAGTAGCCAATGTTTCCTAGAAATGATTTGCATGATATTTTCCAATTATTTCTGGGATCAAAAGTAACCATACTCTCTGGATTTCACGCTTGTCTGCTTATGTTCATTCATCCTTAACAAACTGTGTCCACAATAAAGAAGCAGTAATATAGCAAGAAACTTTTTTGTCCATGAAGCTGAATATTGAAACAGCTATTATTCAACCTGATATATTTTTTTTAACTTTAATATGAAATAAGTCTAGTGGATTTTGGCAATGCAATGCACAACCGCTGAAAAGTGTTCTTGTGTATTATTCATTTTAATTTACCATAATGTTGAGCTCTTCAAATGCATTAAAAAACACTTGATGATTTCAGCACCAAACATCAGCAACTTACAAACCATTAAGCTATGAGAACTGCATTGACATAAAAGCACAATAAGAACAGAGCTATTTATCAGTCTGGGGGCCAGGCTTTCATTTTCAATATTAAGCCCAGCTCTGGATATTTTTCCACACCCTTGATTGCACAGAAAAATGAGTACAATATAATCTGTATTTCTCTCCTGCTTTCACATGCTTTCCCATGGATCATGTACTCATCTGGATTTATTCACAGTCTTGTGTTCTTAGTTTAGGGTGCACTGAGATAAAGGGAGATTGCCTATTCTGCCTGTTCTGCTGCTTCTAATTACTGAGCTATGTGTAATAACAGATCAAAAATGTTGTTGAAATAATTTTTCTGAATGTCATACGTACAGTCAGGTCCATAAATATTGGGACATGGACACAATGCTAATCTTTTTGGCTCTATACACCACCACAATGGATTGAAATGAAATGAGCAAGATGTGCTTTAACTGCAGACTTTCAGCTTTAATTTGAGGGTATTTACATCCAAATCAGGTGAACGGTGTAGGAATTACAACAGTTTGTATATGTGCCTCCCACTTTTTAAGGGACCAAAAGTAATGGGACAATAGCTGCTCAGCTGTTCCATGGCCAGGTGTGTGTTATTCCCTCATTATCCCATTTACAAGGAGCAGATAAAAGGTCCAGAGTTAATTTCAAGTGTGCTATTTGCATTTGGAATCTGTTGCTGTAAACTCTCAATATGAGATCCAAAGAGTAAAGCAAGCCATCATTAGGCTGAAAAAACAAAACAAACCCATCAGAGAGATAGCAAAAACATTAGGTGTGGCCAAATCAACTGTTTGGAACATCCTTAAAAAAGAAATAACGCACCGGTGAGCTCAGCAACACCAAAAGACCTGGAAGGCCACGGAAAACAACTGTGGTGGATGACTGAAGAATTCTTTCCCTGGTGAAGAAAACACTCTTCACAACAGTTGGCCAGATCAAGAACACTTTCCAGGAGGTAGGTGTATGTGTGTCAAAGTCAACAATCAAGAGACGACTTCACCAGAGTGAATACAGAGGGTTCACCACAAGATGTAAACCATTGGTGAGCCTCAAAAACAGGAAGGCCAGATTAGAGTTTGACAAACAACATCTAAAAAAGCCTTCACAGTTCTGGAACAAAATCCTATGGACAGATGAGACCAAGATCAACTTGTACCAGAGTAATGGGAAGAGAAGAGTATGGAGAAGGCAAGTAACTGCTCATGATCCAAAGCATACCACCTCATCAGTGAAGCATGGTGGTGGTAGTGTCATGGCATGGGCATGTATGGCTGCCAATGGAACTGGTTCTCTTGTATTTATTGATGACGTGACTGCTGACAAAAGCAGCAGGATGAATTCTGAAGTGTTTCGGGCAATATTATCTGCTCATATTCAGCAAACTGCTTCAGAACTCATTGGACAGCGCTTCACAGTGCAGATGGACAATGACCCGAAGCATACTGCTGAAGACAAAACTGAAGGGAAAATGCCCCAAGAATAAGCAGGAACTGAAGACAGTTGCAGTAGAGGCCTGGCAGAGCATCACCAGGGATGAAACCCAGTGTCTGGTGATGTCTATGCATGCCAGACTTCAGGCTGTAATTGACTGGAAAGGATTTGCAACCAAGTATTTAAAAGCGAAAGTTTGATGGATGATTGTTAATCTGTCCCATTACTTTTGGTCCCTTAAAAAGTGGGAGGCACATATACAAACTGTTGTAATTCCTACACCGTTCACCTGATTTGGATGTAAATACCCTCAAATTAAAGCTGAAAGTCTGCAGTTAAAGCACATCTTGTTTGTTTCATTTCAAATCCATTGTGGTGGTGTATAGAGCCAAAAAGATTAGAATTGTGTAGATGTCCCAATATTTATGGACTTGACTGTATATCAATAGACTAGTAAAGTGTATCCATTCATTGAACAGGACAAACAAATCACTGTGATAGCAAAAAGTACAGAATGTGCATTGGTACAGTGGAGTGAGTGCTGAGGCATTCACTGGCCCAATGACAGTGAGTACACAAGCATATGTTGATACAGTGGAAAGTGAAGTGGGTGCTTCTGGGAGAGTTGGTGAGGTGAGAGCTGAGGCAGAGGATGGTGGGTCAAGTGCAGTGGCAAGAGCTGCATTTAGCATGCCAGCCCTCCACAGGTGGCCCACTACCTATTAGGAATGATAGAGATAGCAGAGTGGCAGCCAGCGGCGGACGGTCCAAAGGGGCGCAGGGACGCCGCCCTCCTAATTTCCATGCGGGGCGCGGGACTGATAGGTTTCTATGAGGTTTTTTTTGGAAGCACATAATTAGAGCCTGAGGCTCTAATTGGCTTCAAAAAGGTTGGGCTCGGGGCGTAGAACACTGCGCCCTGAACCCACCCACTTGTGACATTAGTGAATCAATATTCGCCAGTGATAGGTGAAGTAAAAATTCCTACTCACCAGATGCTGTTGACCCTCTTTGCCTTATGACAAGATGAATCAAATTAGGCTTAATGGTCTCCGTGACCAGGGAAGAAAAACCCACCGACCAGCCCTCTCCTCACGGCAGTTCATGGTTCCTGGGATAGGATCTCTTAGAAAACAGGGTAAAAAGGAAAAAGAAGACCAAAGCTCCACATAGCGTAAAAAAGTTCAGATAGTTTATTAAAAACTTTCAATGAGGTTACATCTACAAAAAACTTTAAATATCCTCTGCCAAAGCCCACAATAGCGATGGTTACAGCAAGACCCGTCTCAGAGTTGGCGTGCGTTCCACCTAGAGCTCCTTTTAAAGTGTTTGTAACCCTGGAAATAAACAGAAATCCATACTTTTTTTTTAATGCTACAAGCTTCTAGCTATGATATTATGCCTGATACCAGTATTTAAAGGATACATCTGCCCAGACTAGAGATATTAAAGATTTAACATATTCTTGTACTGTAAAGTAATTCATTCTCAAAGACCCTCAAAGATCACAGCAAAGACTCTGTGTTTCAATCTGTTTCCTAACAGCCTAGGCCTCATGCATGCTGGGGCTCTTGTAAATGTTTTTCCCCCAGCAGGAGAAAAGCAGTTTTAAAAAAGCACCTAAGCTGCCTTTTTGAAAACTCATAGTTAGGTATACGTTACAATTACATAGTATATAGTTGGTAGGGTTGAATAATAGGTTGAAGGTCCATTCAGTTCAACTTGTTTAGATGTGTTTAGGCATGTCAAGCATTTGTTCTGGCCATTATAAAAAAAAAAAAACTCAAGCGCTAAATGCGCCTAGTGCTTAAGTGTATTTAGATGCGTTGAGACGTGCTTAACCATATTTAGGTGCGTCAGACATTTTTTCTGTCAAAACACTCCTCTCCTGATTGCACAAGTTATGTTTTTTTCTGTCTCTAAACACCTCTGCCTCTAAACCCCTGTAAAATGTGTGCATGGCTAACATGGGGGTGCACTTAGAGGCAGAAAAAAAAGTCAAATGCCTATTTTACAGGCGTTTTTTATATAAATTTTGCATGAGGCCTTAGAAACATCTGCTGTGCGTTTGCATTAGAAGACTGTCAGGTTGCCAAGATTTTGAAAACAGCTGAGATTACCTTCCTTCTGTTTTGAACTTAATTTCTTCACAATACCCATAGGTAAGGAGGTGGCTTGTTTTAAAGCGCTTTTACTGTTTGTTCAGAATATGCAAATACTTTAGTACCCGGGCACAGGTTTACTTTTAAATATTTAGATGTTAACAAGCGCACAAATGTCCCACAAATCACACTCACAGCAGCCAGATAAATTTACAATGCTACCTGGATAAAGGAGAAGACACAGAGATGTTGTGGAGATAAAGCTTTATTGAACCCATTTGTTTTTCATGGGTCAGAAAACCCTCTAAGAGTTTGGGTCATGAACACATAAGGATATACAAACCTGTTGGATGACATGGGAGGTTTTTTCAGAAATGGACTGTAGTAAGTAAAATTATGTTACTTTAATGTGTTCCCGCCATGAGATAATCATGTAAGTTGCTATTGTGTTTGCAGTTTCTATCCTTTTGTGAATGTTAGTTCCCTGGCTTTTGGGATCATGTATTGTATTTAGTGGTTATTATGTCAATGATCTGGAATTAGTATAAAGGTAATTAATTCTGCCACTTTCTGACACTAACTTGCATCATGCCTGTTCCAGTGTGTGAGACCACACAGATTCTGGAAACTGAAAAGAAGACAACAATGCGACCCCCATACTTTTCTCATCACAAGTTATACTTTAGGGCATGGGGGCTAAAATATCTGAGATGGAAACCAGAAACTAACCAAAAGACAGTCTAGACAGGATCCAAGAAAGTGGCCTAATCTATCTAATCATTCATATTTCAGCAGTGAACAAAACTACAGTTGTTCTCATAAGTTTACATACCCTGGCAGAATTTATGATTTCTTGCCCATTTTTCAGAGAATATGAATGATAACACAAAAACATTTCTTTCACTCATGGTTAGTGTTTGGCAGAAGCCATTTATTATTAATCAGCTGTGTTTACTCTTTTTAAATCATAATGTCAACAGAAACTACACAAATGACCCTGATCAAAAGTTTACATACCCAGTTGATTTTGGCCTGATAACATGCACACAAGTTGACACAGGGGTTTGAATTGCTAGTAAAGGTAACCACCCTCACCTGTGATCTGTTTGCTTGTAATTAGTATGTGTGTGTAAAAGATCAATGAGTTTCTGGACTCCTGACAGACCCCTACATCTTACATCTTCCATCCAGTGCTGCACTGACATTTCTGGATTCTGAGTCATGGGGAAAGCAAAAGAATTGTCAAAGGATCTGTGGGAAAAGGTAGTTCAACTGTGTAAAACAGGAAAGGGATATGAAAATATAACCAAGGAATTGAGAATGCCAATCAGCAGTGTTCAAACTCTAATCAAGAAGTGGAAAATGAGGGGTTCTGTTGAAACCAAACCATGGTCAGGTAAACCAACTAGAATTTCAGCCACAACTGCCAGGAAAATTGTTCGGGATGTAAAGCAAAACCCACAAATAACTGGAGTGATGAGACCAAAATTTATCTTTTTGGCCACAACCATAAACGCTACATTTGGAGAGGAGTCAACAAGGCCTATGATGAAGGGTACACCATTCCTACTATGAAATAAGGAGGTGGATCACTGATGTTTAGGGGATGTGTGAGCTACAAAGGCGCAGGAAATTTGTTCAAAATTGATGGCAAGATGAATGCAGTATGTTATCAAAAAATACTGGAGGAACATTGCATTCATAGTTACATAGTTACATAGCAGGTGAAGTTGAAAAAAGACACAAGTCCATCAAGTCCAACCTGTGTGTGTGATTTTATGTCAGCATTACATTGTATAACCCTGTATGTTGTGTTCGTTCAGGTGCTTATCTAATAATTTTTTGAAACTATCAATGCTCGCCGCTCAAACCACCGCCTGTGGAAGGGAATTCCACATCCTTGCTGCTCTTAAAGTAAAGAATCTATGCAGTTTAAGGTTAAACCACTTTTCTTCAAATTATAATGAGTGGCCACATGTCTTAATAAACTCCCTTCCATGGAAAAGTTTTATCCCTATTGTGGGGTCACCGCTATGGTATTTGTAAATTGAAATCATATACCCTCTCAAACGTCTCTTCTCCAGAGAGAATAAGTTCAGTGCTCGTAACCTTTCCTCATAACTAATGTCCTCCAGTCCCTTTATTTGTTTTGTTGCCCTTCTCTGTACTCGCTCCATTTCCAGCACATCCTTCCTGAGGACTGGTGCCTAGAACTGGACAGCATACTCCAGGTGAGGCCGGACCAGAGTCTTGTAGAGTAGGAGAATTATCGCTTTATCTCTGGAGTTAATCCCCTTTTTAATGTATAAATATTCTGTTTGCTTTGTTAGCAGCAGCTTGGCATTGCATGCCATTGCTGAGCCTATCATCTACTAGAGCCCCCAGAGGTTCTCCCCCCAGTGAGTAGATGGAATTCATATTTTTGCCACCCAAATGCATTATTTTACATTTTTCCACATTTAACCTCATTTGCCATGTAGTTGCCCACCCCATCCATTTGTTCAGATCTACTTGCAAGGTTTCCACATCCTGTAGAGAAGTTATTGCCCTGCTTAGCCTAGTATTGTCTGCAAATACAGAGATTGAGCTGTTTATGCCATCCTCCAGGTCGTTTATGAACAAATTAAATAGTATTGGTCCCAGGACATAACCCTAGGGGACCCCACTTTCCACCCCTGACCATTCTGAGTACTCCCCATTTATCACTATCCTCTGAACTCGCCCTTGTAGCCAGTTTTCAATCCATGTACTCACCCTACGGTCCATGCCAATGAACCTTATTTTGTACAGTAAACATTTATGGGGAAATGTGTCAAATGCTTTTGCAAAATCCAGATATACCACGTCTACGGGCCTTCCTTTATCTAGCTAGCAACTCACCTCCTCATAGAAGGTTAATAAATTGGTTTGGCAAGAACGATTCTTCATGAATCCATGCTGATTACTGCTAATGATACCATTTTCATTACTAAAATCTTGGATATAGTCCCTTATCATCCCCTCCAAGGGCTTGCATACTATTGATGTTAGGCTAACTGGTCTGTAATTCCAAGGGATGTATTTTGGCCCTTTTTTAAATATTGGTGCTACACTGACTTTTCTCCAATCACCTGGTACAATTCCAGTCAGTAGACTGCCTCAGCCAGGAAGTTGCACATGGGACGTACAGGCATACCCCACTTTTAAGTACACAATGGGGTTTATTTACTAAAGTTGGAAAGTGCAAAATCAGGCTCACTTCTGCAAAGAAACCAATGAGCTTCTAACCTCAGCTTGTTCAATTAAGCTTTGGTAATAGAACTTGGAAGCTCATTGGTTTATATGCAGAAGTGAGTCTGATTTTGCAGTTTCCAGCTTTAGTAAATAAAGCCCATTGTGTACTTAAAAGTGGGGTATGCCTGTACTTGGTCATTCCAAAATGACAATGATCCAAAACACAAGGCCAAGTCGACCTGTCATTGGCAACAGCAGAATAAAGTGAAGGTTCTGGAGTGGCCATACCAGTCTCCTGACATCAATATCATTGAGCCATTCTGGGGAGATCTCAAATGTGCAGTTCATGCAAGACAGCCCAAAAATTGACAGGAACTAGAGGCTTTTTGCCAAGAGGAATTTGCAGCTTTACCATCTGAGAAGATACAGAGCCTCATCCACAAATACCACAAAAAACTTCAAGCTGTCATTGATGTTCAAATGGGCAATACACAGTATTAAGAACTGGGGTATGTAAACTTTTGATCGGGGTCATTTGGGTAGTTTCTGTTGCCATTATGATTTAAAAGAGTAAACACAGTTGATTGATAATAAATGGCTTCAGCCAAACAATAACCATAAGTGAAAGAAAAGTTTGTGTGTTATCATTCATATTCTCTGAAAAATGGCCAAGAAATCATAAATTCTGCCAGGGTATGTAAACCATTGAGCATAACTGTATTTAGGAGACATTTGGGAATCATAAAATTGAAGTCGATGCTCCAGTGCACATTGTATAGGCTTATATCTGTGTATCTGCAGTGCATGCACAGCGCAATAGCAAGTACATGCCCCTATAATTACAGAAATCATTCTGTTATGAATAGTGAAATATACAAGGTTTCCTGGTTTGACAAATGAGCTGATTCGCTCCGAAACATATTACCATCTCTTCTGTGACGTCAGCACACCTCGACATCCATCACATGTCCACACCAGCGTTGACTTGCGTTCCAGCCTGGTTACGATTTCTCCATTAGACTTCCCTGCTTGTCTGTCAGCCCAGTGGAGCCCCTCTGATTCACACGCAGCCACACAGCCACCCTCCATCACAGGAGACACAGTGGCTGTACTCAATGACGGATCTGCCTGTCATTCCTACCATTGTATAGCCATCCTGTATAGGTTCCATCCTGTTGCAGTGTGATATACAGAGTCTACCAAGCCACACTTGGACTATTGGCCCTCTGGAACAGATGTACAGACTGTGATCGAGGATATGCACAATTTCTCTTCCATCCTGTGAGTGAAATCTTAATTGTTTTTAGTGTTTGTTTAATAAATATATACATTTAGATGGCGGCGCCTTTGTTTCCTTTTATTTTTACTAATATACTTACATACCTAAAAAATGCTACAATTTTATGCTTGATACACTATTTTTGTGTCATTTCCTCTTTTGAGTTCTTCCTTATTATGAATTCTTCCGCATAAGAATAACAGGGCACAAGTGTGGACAAATTCTTTACAGTTATCATAAATAACTATTCATTTTGAATAACAATATTTTATGTTAAAGCAGCATTATTTAAAAAAAAAATGTTAGCAAATAAAATATTCCTGGCATAGATACAGGTTGCATTCACCTAGTTGTAGCACCTGCAGTTTGCAAACAGCTGTGTAATTAATCCTACACAATGTTTGTTTTTTATTAATGAAATAGTTCTCAGACAGTTCACTTATGCTTTTCTTTTGGTCTAAAGTTCCAACTTGGCAGAATATTGGGCCTTGAAGCAGGCAGATGACCTCAGAGGACAAGCCCCTTGGGGTCTACCTGGATAAAGGACTTCTGGTTATGTTATTTCTATAAACACTGGGAATTGATGTTTATATGAAATGAGCCTCAGAAACACACCCACACCCATACATCTGCAGATACTGTTAACACCTATTAGTGTTATTATTGTAAAAATTTCTGCTTAAAAAATATTATGTTAATTTTAGCTTGTCAATTAATAAAACATATGATATTGACAGAAATTAGGAAGCTAAACTGAATATAGTTGTAGATTTGTATCAATATACATATGCACTTACATTAGTATAAAACAACAACCTCAGTTTCTTCTTTTTGAGCGGTTGTTTTGATTTAAATTTTTGAGATATGTGGAAAGAAATGTTAAATCTGTACAATGACATAATTTTTAGAGATAGACAGATAGATACAGTATATATAATAATGTAAATGGGAAAATTTATGTATATACTATAATAATATTGATATTTTTCTAAATCAGGAATGCCCCTTCTTTTTGCTCAGCTGGATGTGAATTGTCCACGTGGTCCAAGCACACTTTTCCTAGGTGCTCACCCATGCAATACACTGCTTAGAGCGCAGTAGTATATCGCTACAAATGTATTGTCAAATCCAACCTGGTCTGGTCTTTCAGCAGTAGAACTGTGGAAAGTAAAGCTGGATGTTGTATAGCATACCATTCTCTGGTTATCACATTCAGTCTTGGTAGTCTGTGAGGTCGGTCAACTAAAGAAGTAGAGAATTTTCATTTTTCCAAGTAAATGTCATTTAAGTTAGTAAAGAAAAATGAAGCCACATTCACGTCCATCATGATTTCAAGCACTATCAGTACAAATTTGTGTTGTTTCTTTTTTCCTCCTCAGGGAGGCACAGTGGAGAGATGATTGATATCATTAAAGGAAGAGGATAAGTTATAATAGTAAATTAGGCATGGGATGGGCATCACGTAATGGGATCACACAAAGAAGGGTAGATTGAAACGAAAGGTGGAGAGGTATAAAACTGAAATAGTAGAGTGAGTTTATATTGAATTAAAACACTAAACATAATAGGACACGAAAATAGTATTTGGAAATTATACACTTTCTTTTTTTATATTTATTTATTTTATATATATATATATATATATATATATATATATATATATATATATATATATATATATATATATATATATATTTATTGTATTGTTGGTTGTTTGACACACGTAATAGGGTGCTGTAAAGCCCCCTTCTTAATTATACTTTGAATAATGTTTTGCACAAATTGAGTTTTGGGTATGGGTAGGTAAGAGGGTGGGTTTTTTTCCTCTTTTTTCTTTTTTCTCTTTCTTTTTCTCTTTTGAAGAGGACATGATCAAGGACCAGGTATGTTTTCTCGGGGCGGGGTGGTTAGTGTGGTGTATGTTAATGAAAACATTTATATAGATACGTTGTGTAATGTGTATTTCTATGTTGTATGTTGGAGTCTGTCTTAATAAAGAAAAAGTGATTATTAAAAAAAAATCCAACCTGGTCTGGTCATTCAGCAGTAGAACTGTGGAGAGTAAAGCTGGATGTTGTATAGTATACCATTCTCTGGTTATCACATTCAGTCTTGGTAGTCTGTGAGGTCGGTCAACTAAAGAAGTAGAGAATTTTCATTTTGCCAAGTAAATGTCATTTAAGTTAGTAAAGAAAAATGAAACTACATTCACTTCCATGATAAATTCAAGCACTGACTATCAGTACAAATTCAACAGTTTAGTAATAGGTGCATTCCTTTGCTTTTGCCATGCTTGTTCTCAATTGAACTAAATTATACAGTTCAAAAGAAGCAGGTGTGCACCTGGAATAAGTAAACCTAAACCAATATAATAAATAAGAATGTCACCTGTGACTTGAGATAGCTACTACAGAGTTGACGAGCATGATTGGTGATAGGATTACTTGAATGATAAAAGTTAATTTTCTATTATCTATATTATCTACAGAAATTTCTGCCCAGAATGTTTCTGAATTAGACTAATAGAATAACTTTAGTTCTCAAAAAGCAAATGGATTCACAGTTTTGGCCTAAAACACATTCACACGGTACTTGCCAATAACTCTGCTGTATGGTGAACAGAAACACATTTGATAAAATAAAACAGCTCTTCATCTTGTCAAAAAGAAGAAAAGGTTGTACCAGCATACCAGACTAGCTTAGCCAATGATAAAATGTACACGTTTAGAATACAACAAAAAAATATGATGGAAACTTTGTTTATAAAGTTACCATTCTCTGTGCGGGTTGAAACCAATACAGATTTTCAATTGCTTTCAAAAGCGTGTTCTTTTTAATTTTTTTTTTTTCAGGTCAAGAATTCCTCACCTTGAAATATTGCCTCTCAGCTGAATTTCTATCCAGCTGTCAGACTAAACATAATTAGTGCCAATATAAACAAATGTTGTGTAGATTCCACTAAGTCTTGGGGTTTGAATCTGCAGGATGGGAAATTCTTCTCTAGTGCTGTATAGTACATTGTGAGCATTACAATGGGACAGTTCTTCTAACTAAGTCCCTACTGTGGATAGTCCAAAAAATTATGATATCTTAAAAACCTGTGATTTATATTTTGCTCTGTGATCAAAATGATTCAGGAGGTTCCTTATGGTTTAAAACAGCAAGACAAACAAACACTTGTCCAATCTCTGTTTCCATCAAACAATCTTTCAGCAGGAACTGAAATGTGATAACATATCTATTCTTGAAAGCTTATTCTACATTTGAACACAAAGCCATTTGTGGAATTTACTTATGTATCATACATCAGTAATTTGCCTGGATATAAGAGGCTACATTTATTAGGAATGATAATATTTAGCTCTGCTTAATCTTCCAAAAACAATAGAAATTTCCTGACATTATTTCAATCTTAATATTGAGATTTTACAGGTTTTCAATCACAAATATAACACATACACCCTTTTCTTACTAGTAAAACAATCTTTATATTTATTCTTATTTCCTGTAAAAAAAATGTGGTCCCTTTCCCAATGAAACTTCACGAGGTCTGAATATGACAGAAACCTTTTTTTACATATGTTACACTCTTTCACATAATACCCTGGTTTCCCTCACCCATTAATATATAGTACTACATATTTCAAAGTATTATATCAGTTTACTCTTGAGTGTTGGTAATAATATGTGAAAGGGTGTAATGTATGAGACCTTGAGAGGCTTTGCTTTATGTTTATTAATGTTTTTTTTAAAATTGAATCCGAATAAATATATATATATATTTTTACTGGTAAAAGAAAATGTACAGTGCGCATGTTTTTATATGTGATTAGGCGCCTGTAAAGTCCCAATATAAACCAATAATTCCTATGTAATCAGGGACATAGTACATTGATTTGTAAGTAGGGATGGGCCGAACACCCCCCGTTTCAGTTCGCACCAGAACATACGAACAGGCAAACAATTAATGCGAACATGCAAATCCGATTAAAGTCTATGGGACATGAATATGAAAAATCAAAAGTGCTCATTTTAAAGGCTTATATGCAAGTTATTGCCATAAAAAGTGTATGGAGACCCGTGTACTGCCCCAGGGGACATGTATCATTGCAAAATAAAGTTTTTAAAATAGCCATTTTTTCAGGAGCAGTGATTTTAATAATGCTTAAGGTGAAACAATAAAAATGAAATATTCCTTTAAATATTGTGCCTGGGGAGTCCCCTTAGTCTGCTTGTAAAGTGGCGCATCTGTGTGATGTGTTTTACTGTGCCGTAGCCAAATGACATTTCTAAAGGAAAAAATGTAATTTAAAATTGCTCGCAGCTGTACTGTATTCCCAGCTTCCGACAATATAGATAAAAACCAAGGAAAAAATTGTCGTGCCCCCCCCCCCCCCCGGTCCATACCAGGCCCTTCAGGTCTGGTATGGATATTAAGGTGAACTCCACGGCAATTTTTTCTACAAAACAGCTTTGGGTCCCCCCACAAAATCCATACCAGGCCCTGCACTATATTCTCTGAGAAAAAAAGCCCTGGTAGTCAGTGTAGTGTATCTATATATACAGTGCAGGCAGTGTATTAATATATATATATATATATATATATATACATATATATATTATATATAGCCTACACTGAATGCAGAGTGTATATATATATATATATATTACACAGTATATATATATATATATATATATATATATATATATATATATATATATATATATATATATATATATATATATATATATATATATATATATATATATATATATATATATATATATGCCTGCACTGTATATATTGTCTACACTACACTGACTACCAGGGCTTTTTTTCTCAGAGAATAGGTGCAGGAACCCCTCCCTTCTGACGCACCCTTTGTCTCTGCCCCTTACCCACCTTTGAGCACCATCTCTTGGTTCCACCTCCTACCCACCTCCCAGTACCTCCCCTTTTAGAGAATATGTTAGGGAAATAATTTCACCATCTCAGACCGTCCTCGGGCATCAAGGTAATATTTATTGCATATGCAAGAGAAATGAATTACACGTTCATGCAGCCTTCATCATTTCTGAAGAGAATACTGTGGTACATGTCTTTTTTTATAAGCCCTGGACACCCCCCTTTCCTGTCTTAAAATGCCCAGTCTCATGTATTTTCAACTTTATTCTGGACACAACAGGAAAGGTGGAAGTGTCTGTTACAGACTGTTATCTGCATATAACAATGGTTACAGGATACTGACTTGAAAACTCCCCAAGCCAACACAAAAATACAGGATACATTCAGAAAACTGCATATCCAAGCATATTATATTGCTGACTCCATTTTATTACTAGTTTTAGCTCAATCCTAAATTCATAGCTTATTTCTAGGCCATGATAAACAAAATGGCGTATTTCATAACTGACATTTAAAGTATAATTTCTCTAACATCTCCCTCCTTTTATACTAATAATGTCAATACTTCAAATATCCAGGTTTTTCATTTTACCAGGTATTATCATTTAGACAGATGAGTCCTTAGCGAGAGTTGTAAATTCATCATCAGGTTCCGAGTATAGTTCCGTGTCGCTCTGGAGGAGCATAGTTTTTGTTAAAGATGTGTCAATCAGTCTTTGAAGAATTCCCCTAATACAGGGAATGCAGCAACATCCACACAATGTAAGAACTGCGGCTGCCATGACAATAGAGATAAGCAAACTTTTTGCAAGATCACCCCATTTACCAAACCATTTTTCAAAGAGTCCTGACAGGGGGTTCTCTACACCAGAGTTCTCAGCTAATTCTTCGGATAGCATTTGTAGGCCTTGTAAGGCTTTGGTGATACTTCCATCAGGTGCCGTATTGTTTGGAATAAAAGTGCAGCAGAAGGTGCCGAACATTTTGCATACCCCGCCCCTTTCTGCCAGCAACATATCCAACGCTATACGGTTCTGCCACGCTGTCAAAGAGGTGGCGTCCAATTGTGCTGCTATACCTTTGATAGCATCTCTGGTGTAATTCACAAACCTCTGCTGGTTGTAGTAGATGTAGTTTATCCAGTCGACGTTCTTGTTGGGCTGGACCCATATGAAGAGTGAGGTGAGTCCTGCTGTTATTTGATTCTGCGCTTTAATTCCATCTGGAACTCCTCGTGGAACACCTATTTTGTCTATATACACTCGGTTGTCAAATGATCCTTGTGGTGTTTCTCGCTTAATTCCTTTAAAAAAGTATTTACCTGGTAGTTTCATTAATTTATCACTCATAGGAACTATATAAAAGGGAAGCAACAATCGTATAAGGGCACAACTACCCTCCCATCTAGGTGGCAGTCTGGGCCTTAGTCTCTTATCTCCACACAAACACCAAACATCAGCCAATTGCTGTTTCTGTTCCTGAAACCATTTTAGTTCATACTTAATGTCTGTAGTAAGGGTTGTAATTGCACAGTATTCAGGGGACAGGGTGCCAACATTTGTACCATTACTGTAATTTTTAGAAAAACAAGTAAAATTTCCTGGTAATGCTTGTACTGATGGGGGTATACTTTGCATCTTAGTCTTAGGGTAGCTCTTTTCTCATTTACACATTCTGACTCAGTTATATTTTATGAGAACATTCTTATTATACAAGTCAAGTCTATTTCCTCTTTAGGGAGAGGAACGGTGGCTAGTTATTGAATATAATAAGGTTTACCATACAACATTTCATACGGTGTTAGTCCTTTAGCAGTAGGGGTAATTCTTATACTCAACAATGCCATTGGCAAACACTAAACCCATTTATTTTTCCCTGTTTCCTTCAACAATTTTCTTAGTTTATTCTTTAAGGTACCATTGTGTCTCTCCACTGTGCCCACAGATTGTGGGTGGTAGACACAGTGGTTTTTTTAGGTCAATATTGTACCATTTACCAATTTGTTGTATTGTTCGGTTTACAAAATGGGAGCCATTGTCACTGTAAATCACAGAGGGAATCCCATGAAGTGGAATCACCTCTTTAATAAGTACTTTGGCTACTGACTGCCCATTTGGGTGTGTCATAGGAAAAACTTCCGCCCACTTTATAAACAACAATAATCATAAAATCCATGCATATCGTGTGAAAGGGATAAGAGGGTTGTGGGAAATGACCTCTTAAGGGTCTTAGGGCACCTTGAGCATGGTATCTGGTACAAAGCGGACATGTGAGGCAAAAATCTCTAGAGTCATTCGTAAACCCATATGTTGTGAACACCTTATTGATCACCTGCACCATCCCTCCTTTTGAGATATGGGCTTGCCCATGGCTCAATAACGCAGCATATCTAAATAGTGATGTAGGTAAGATGGGTTTACCTTCTGTACTTGTGTATATACCATTGACCAGCGTTGCCCCTTTAGATAACCACTTTTGTTTTTCACCTGCCGGTGATGTTTTCTGCATTTCTGATAACCATGTTTTATCAATAGCTTTCCGTACCTCACCATTTTCTTGGGGACCTGTATAGTATATGTGTGTGTTTTTTTTGCGGTCCTGTAGCAGCTTCCCTTGCGATCTTTGTCCGTTAGTGCATTTCCTAGAGTAATTGGATCTGTTCCCTTTCTGTGTGCTGTACATTTACAAATAGCCACTTGTGTTGGTTTCTGTACATTTTCTAGAAGGGCCAGGATAAGATCTCTATGTGAGATTGGTTTACCTGTGGACGTAATCATACCCCTATTTTTCCATTGCTGGGCAAATATGTGTATAGTAGAAAAAGCGTATTGGCTGTCTGCATAAATATTTATTTTCTTCCCTTCCCTTAGACTACAGGCCCTGGATAGGGCAATAATTTCAGCTTGTTGTGTAGAGTAGGAACTGGGAAGGGGTCTGGCTTCAATGACCTGGTCATGTGTTACTATAGCGTATGCCGTTTGATGTACCCCTTTATCATCCTTTTTACAAGACCCATCAACACAAAAGGTAATGTCAGCATCTAGAAAGGGAACATCATTGAGATCCTTCCTTACAATCTACAGTCTGATAAAAGGTTTTACTTTAATTAGGAAGGCTAAGCATAACCCACAATGAGGTGCTTTACCTTCGTAAATGCATCCTCTGCTTGCACATTCCACTGAATGGAATCTTTTGCAGACATTAGTGAACCATAGATGAGATCAGAAAGAGGCTCCACCTCCATAGCATAATTTGCTATCCATGCTCTACAGACATTTGCCATGCCAAGAAATGACATCATTTCTTTTTTTTGGTATGTGATTTGGGGACTTGAAGGACGGCCTCTTTTCAGATCTCATGCAAAAGTCTACCTTCTTGAGATAAAATGTAACCCAGGTATTTCACCTTTTCTTTCCACAGTTGTAATTAGTCTTTGCTGACCTTTTGACCTTGGTCTGCGAGGAAATGCATCAGAACCATGGTAATTTTACATAAATTACTACCAGAATGTCATCCACATACAAGAGAATTTAACACACTGGGAGGTACAAACCGAGACAAATTATTGGACATTCTTTGTGAGAAGGTAGTTGGACTTTCACAATATCCCTGGGATAACCTAGTGTATGTGTACCTCTTTTTTTTTTTTTTTTTTTCGTGTACATAAATGCAACCCAGAACTGACTGTCTTTGTGTAAGGGAATGGAGAAGAAGGATTACTGTTATCAATAACAGAAAATACCTCGTTCTCTGGGTAGAGCTCGTTCAGGAGGACATGCATGTCTGGGACCACCGGGGCCCTCGGTAATACGGCCCCATTGACTGCCTGTAAATCCTGCACGAGTCTCCACCCATCTTTCTCTCCCTTATGCCTCCTATACCTCTGAATCCCTCTGGATTTTAGTTTCTCATCTGTCAGTTGGACCCAGTTCGTGATAAGTTCTCCTAGCTAATGCCATGATACCTTGGGGTTCTGGGTAACCGAAACATGAGGTACAGTATCCTGCCTGTATATTTGCAGAATAGGCTATGGTAGGAGACAAGTAGCCACGCTATTTCCTTCCTTATCACAGTACAGACATTTTAATAGAACTTCAGTGTTAGTGAGACTCATTAACTGTTTCTCATAGGACTTATCAGGCCCAGAGGTCTTTCTGTAGTACATGGTGCAATAGAGGTTTGTCTGGACCTTATACCTTTTCCTCACAGACTCTTTGTCAATTATTTCTGCCAGGGTTTTGGATATATTTGATCCCTCAGTTTGCAAATTTCAGGCTGTACCAGTATCAGGGCTCATTATCCACGGCTGTGATTTGTTTTTCACACAGCCGATGGGCTCTGAGACCTCCCTCCACTGGTATGACAGAAATATCAAGAGCGTGCAACATGTCTCTACACAACAAATTAACAGGACATTTAGTCATAATGACAATTTTACACTGAGCCTATTTACCTGTCTGTGGATCTTCCACAGTAAGGCCTTCAGACATGACCTCCTGGTGCATCAACCCATTTTGCAGATTTTACATATACTACACCTTTTTCTTTACCTTTTTCATATCCAGCGGGTGTATTAGGGTCCTACAAGCCCCAGTATCACAGAGAAATGTTAGCCATCTACCCTTCACAACCAAGATTATTTCTGACTTGACTTTAGCATGCATACAAGTTTCAACAGTGCACACATCCAAAATTTCAGATTCTTTCTCATCATTCTCTTCTGTATCTCTCTCTCTGCAGACATACCAACATCTTCATGCATCTTCCTCTCTGTTTGACCTACATTCTTTTGCCAAGTGACCTCTTTTACCTCACAGGAAACACTCCCCTCTCTCTTTTTTTTTTTCATAGTCCTAAATGCGGGGCCTTGTTCAGGTGTTTCCTATCCTTCTGTTCTCCTTCTCAATGACATACACATCATTACCTTCATCTACATAAACACTTTCCCTTTCTTTACTCTCTTTTTTGATTGGAAGTGCCGCTCAGCATGCCTCGCATACTCTATCAGCCCCTGAAGTCTGCAGATCCTATGGTTGATCATGTGTTTGATAACAAACTTGATATAGGGGCAAACAGCCCCTTCAAGATTGCATCCTTTAGCTGTTGCTCATATGGGCTATCGTTTACTTGATTTACTGGGACTTCTATTCCTGAGTGATTATTGAAAATCTCCCTCATCCTAACAATGAAATTGTCCACTGTTTCCTCTTCTCCCTGCACACACTGATTTATAATGGACCAGTCGGCTCGACGTATCCATCTATTCTCTATCCTTGCTATAAGAACATTCCTCCTGTTTTCTAGTGCTGCATCATCATGAGGCAACACAACTCCCTGATTGTTTAATCCACTCCAATCTCCCACTACATGATGCCAGTCGGGACCCAGGATCTGTCTCGTGACCTGCTCTATTTCCCTCCCAATAAGATGATAGTTAGCAATCATTCCCATGATACCATCCCTGATTTAAGCTATGTTAACCTTGGGATGTGGTACCCCTTCAGTAGTTTTTTTAACATCCTCAGGGGTCCAGGGGCGATATACCATCATAGTGTTGGGGACTACTATACCACCTACATTTTGTCCTGCCCTAGGGTTGGGAACTTCAATTAGTGGAAATTCTTCCTCTCCACATTCTGTTTGTTCCCCAGCTGAGGGGGATATCAATTGGTTCACCAGGTCCCCGAAAAATTTTGTAACAGTTGCTGTAAAGGGGGTCCCTTGTGGACTCCTCTGGACAGCAAGAGTCATTTTGAGAGGGGTTTTAGCTGCAGCCATAGGAGAATCGGTTGCATCTGCGGGTGACCCAGGTGACCACGGGGGAACAACAAACAGTGGAGAGTCAGGTTGCATTTGGTTTGTTACGTTTTGTTCAGTCAATACTTGCTGAACTAAACTTCAGAGGACGGTCATATTATTGTCCTCCTCTTTGTTCAAAAACATAGTCTTTTTATGGTTTTCTGAATTTAACCTATGGTTAGCCTCCTCAAGCCATTTCTTTGCCTGGGGAAGGCCTAATTTCTTCTGTTTTCTTATTTTCATGCCGGCATCATTTTTAAGCTTTCTACACAGTATTACACAATAATCCTTATTAAAAAACGCATCAAAATCATACTTTGTTTTCCACATTTAAAGAAATGTCACATTCTCTTTGTCTAGACTACACATATACTTAACATCTTCATTCACACCAACAGATTTTCCATGGATCATACCTACTTTGTTTATCGTGCACACGGAGCTCTTTTTTTGTTAATGTCTTCTCACAATGACACAACACAGCACACAGTATCTTATCACTTGCAATCACTCACAGACTTTCTAGTCATGATATATCACTTCTAGATTACTGATCTTGTGTATTGCTAAAACACTGGTGTCTTAGAGAATTACAGAATTACGGGGAGACTGAATTCTCCCGACTGTTCTTTTATCATTACTTAATACTTCACTAACTTGTAGAGAGCATTCACAGAATTACGAGGAGACTGAATTCTCCCGACTGTTCTTTCATCCTATTAAAACATTTAATATTTCAGTCATTGATCCAAGGGTATTTATGTGCCTGCTCAGGATTAATACAACATATGAGGCTGGCATGAACACTGCGGTCCGCCAAATGTCCTCTGTTTGTTACCTGGAAATCTATCAGGCCACACCCTTGTATCAACGGAGGGGGGGGGTTTCTTTATCTGAAAGTATTTTTGATCCAAGGGTATTTATATGCCTGGAAAGCTATCAGGCCACACCCTTGTATCAACGGGGGGTTCTTTATCTGGAAGTATTTTTAATCCAAGGGTATTTATATGCCTAGAAATCTATCAGGCCACACCCTTGTATCAACAGGGGCTTCTTTAGGTTTTGATCTAGTATTTATGTGTCCCCAAGGGATATTCTGCAGTTTACAAGGCTGTCTGGATCTAAGATCCAATCGACAAATTTCCTTTATCTGCACCTGGATATTAGTATGGGACCATACCCCTATATCAAATGACAATTAACCAGAAGAAACAAACAAGAACACACAAGAGAGAACACCCGCAGTGCTCAACTGCCGCCAGGTCGCCCTGAGCACGTCTTCCCAAAACGCGGGCTAGTCACTAGGTCTGCCCATCCAGGATGGCCACAGACGGATCTATACGGGGAATACGTGACCACTTATTTCCCCTCAACAAGATTAAAGCAGATAGGACAGAAACAGATAAACATTCAATCAATCTCTATATTGTATGTATGCATTCAGATCCCTTATTCATCAAATTCCTAATCAAGTCTAACACAAAAGGTTAATAATAAAATAAAAATAAAAATCTTACCTTGTCCCGAGAGCGGTCTCTTGTGCTGATCCGGTAAGTCACTGCCCGGGAGGCACTAGTTCAGCGGACCGACCTCTTTTTAACATCTAATTTAAGACGGAGGACTTACAGTTTTGCCGTACGGTCATCGGTCACTGTTGGCCAGTGCTTCTCGGGGGACTCCCGGCTCCTCGAAGGACCAAATTGTTAGGGAAATAATTTCACCATCTCAGACCATCCTCGGGCATCAAGGTAATATTTATTGCATATGCAAGAGAAATGAATTACACGTTCATGCAGCCTTCATCATTTCTGAAGAGAATACTGTGGTACATGTCTTTTTTTATAAGCCCTGGACACCCCCCTTTCCTGTCTTAAAATGCCCAGTCTCATGTATTTTCAACTTTATTCTGGACACAATAGGAAAGGTGGAAGTGTCTGTTACAGACTGTTATCTGCATATAACAATGGTTACAGGATACTGACTTGAAAACTCCCCAAGCCAACACAAAAATACAGGATACATTCAGAAAACTGCATATCCAAGCATATTATATTGCTGACTCCATTTTATTACTAGTTTTAGCTCAATCCTAAATTCATAGCTTATTTCTAGGCCATGATAAACAAAATGGCGTCTTTCATAACTGACATTTAAAGTATAATTTCTCTAACAGAATACAGATAATCATTTTGTGCTACTAAATAATTTCATTTGTATGGAATTTGATGGACCCCACCCCAGCAACAGTAGACCCCACCAGCAACAATAGACTTCACCCCAGCAACAAAATACCAACCCAGCAGCAACAACAGATCTCCCAGCAGCCAGCATCAATAGACCCTCCTGCAGCCAGCAACAATAGACCCTCCAGCAGCCAGCAACAATAGACCCTCCAGCAGTCAGCAACAATAGACCTCTCCCTCAATAGTAGGTCCCTCCCAGTAACAAATCACCCTCCAGCAACAAGAGACCCCCCACCAGCAACACTATACCTACCCATTAACAATAGACCCCCACACAAAAATAGATCCCCATCAGCGACATTAGAACCCCGAGCAGCCAGCATCAATAGACCCTCCAGCATTCCTTTGTCATAAAATACAATAAGTGCTGGAGGTACCAGAACTGCATTCCTCCGCGTTCCTGCACACTAAACTGCCTGCACGCCACTAAGCAGCCTTATATAGTGTGGGGCGTGGACTTAGCCCCCCGAGCCATGATTGGCTAAAGGCACACTGTCTTTGGCCAATCATGGCTCTCACAGCAGAGCCAAAGCATGGAGGTCAGGTGCATGCTTTGGCCAATCATCAGACATGAATGCACTGCGATCTCACAGTGCATTATGGAGCGTTCAGCGGCACTCGAATTTGCCGCGATCACCCCATAATGTTTAGTTTTCGCCGAATGGGCGAACACCCAATACTCAAACTTACGTTTGACTCGAACATCGGGTCCATCCCTATTCGTAAGGCCTGTCATAATTCATACCAACAATATCCACTGCAGTCACAGGTGCCCTCGCTAAAAGATTTCCCCTCTATTTCTATTCTAGTGGCAACTAAAAAATGTAGTTCTTTTTAGTCACTTTCTCTCTTGGTGACAGTGGTTATTGAGAGAGGGTGAATCTCCCCAGTGGGGACACAAACCGCATTAAGGACCTAACAGAGGTACCTTCACGTTGGTTAAACACTGATGCATCTCTCATAATTTACAGCTACAGTTGGAATATTTTCATTGTCTCATTGCAACCAATGCATACCCAAAACCAGCCACTCCCCTTGGGAGAGGATTATTATCCAGTCATAGTCAGAGACCTTTACAATGTAATGAAACAATTTTAAAATTACATAGAATAATTTTTCACACACAAGCACTTGTTGTTAATCATTTTAGTCTCTTTGGCAATAGAGAATTATTGTAGACAATAGACCCTCCAGTAATGAGAACAGGGAAATTGCTTGATAAAAGAATTGCTACTGATTTTTAACTGTTAAATGCTTTTTTTTTTGTAAGGGTTGTTTTTTTTTTTTTAAATAACAAACATATCATACTTACCTCCACTGTGCAGCTCATTTTTCACAGAGTGGCCCCGAACCTCGTCTTCTGGGGTCCCCCTGGCAGCTCTCGTGGCTCCTCCCCACATCAGATAATCCCCTAGGAGAAGCGCTCTCCTGAGTCGCCGAATGTATAACTCAACCCTGCCCCCCGGCACGTATGTCATTGGATTTGATTGACAGCAGCAGGAGCCAATGGCTGCACTCTTATCAGTCTATCCAATCAAGAGCCAAGAACCCCGTGAGAGATACAGCGCGTCCTCGCCGAGTCAAGTTCCAGGGCCCAGGTAAGTAAAATGGGGGGGGCTGGGGGGCCGGTCACTGCCAGGTGTTTTTTCACCTTAATGCATAGGATGCATTAAGATAAAAAAACAAGAAGGTTTACAACCCCTTTAAGCCCAATACACAGGGACCAAATGTCGGGCAGCATCGACCGGTTCAATAGTAACTGGCTGACATTTGGCCCGTGTCCACGGCAGCTGGTTCGACAGAAGCCACCTGTTTGGTCTGGCTTCTATCGATGGTGCATGACCAAAAAAGGTCTGCCAACCGGCTCTCGATCAGCGCACTCAGCCATCAACTCAGAGCGCTGACCAGAGTGTTCTGGTGGGGGGGCCGTTTCCTTTTAGCAGGGGAGATCGCTGTACTAACATAACATTAGATTGTTAGTACAGTGGCTCCGACCTGAGCTGTCAGTTTGAATGAAAAAGAAAAACAACTAGTAGTTTGTACTAGGCTTTAGGCTTCCCATTGTTGCCAGTGGTTCAACCTTCTGGTGACAGCTGCCAAGCTGTTGAGAAATCAACAAAATGTGCCAAATCCTAAGGCACCTAAATAGTTCACAAACTGACAAAGGTTAAAAAATACTGCATTTACTGAGAAGCACACGTTATTGCAGTTAGTGCTCAGGCAGTGATCAAGTAAGGCAGCAAACAGAAGAAGCTATTGGAGATCATAAGAAAACTATCACAAGGCACAGGAATTACATTGAACCTATGACACAGTGCACTGTGCACATTTTATACTCACTACAAACTCCAATAAGAGACCCTTATAAGAGCCAGTTGCATGGACAGGTAACCAGCAGCTGCTAGTAGGAGCTGCATAAAGGAATGCTTGAAACAGTCGCACTGTTTCCAACAAATCATTTAAAGCTTAAGCTTAAACTGGCTGTGTTACTTAATCTTTGCAGTGCTAATCAATGTTGTGGCAAGGTGGATTTTTTTATGCATTTGTTCTTGTTTATGCATAAAATTCACAACACATTTGATTGCTATAAATAAACGGAAGCATTTTTGAAGATTTTCTTTTTAGGTGAAAGTTTTATTTCAGCGGGTATGTTATGCTGTAGAAAATGTGTTAAAGTGATTGTAAGTTTTTTTTTACTATAAAATGTTATACTTACCTGCTCTGTGCAGCGATTTTGCACAGGGTAGCCCAGATCCTCCTCCTCCACTACGTGAATGACTATGGGGTACATGGTACCCCTACCCATTCACCTAGGGAAAAAGTGTCAATAAAAAAAACACACTGCACGGGTTTTTAAAGTAATTTATTAGACAGCTCCGGGGGGGTCTTCTTCCGGCTTCGGGGGTCTTCTTCCGACTTCGGGAGTGTACCCCATACTCATTCACGTAGGGTGGGGGGCCGGGATCTGATAAGCCCCCCACCCGCAGACCCGCAGCGCGCCCCCTTCCCCAAAGCACTCATCCCCCATGTTGAGGGCATGCGGTCTAGCACGGTACAGGAGGGGGGGCGCTTGCTCGTCCCCACCCCCTTTCCTGACCGGCGGGGCTGCGTGCTCGGATAAGGGTCTGGTATGGATTTTGTGCCGTTTTTTGGTGTAGGGGGTTCCCCTTACCGAAGGGCCTGGTATGCCCCGGGGGGAACCCATGCCGGTTTTTTATTTAAAATTTGGCGTGGAGTTCCTCAAGATTCATAGCAAACAGTGCCGGGCATAGGCGGGGATCCAAGTCGGATCCCCGTTCAATACAGTCGGTACCCTGTCGGGTAGCTATAGAAATGGCAAACCGCAGCTAAATGCAACCGCAGCTAATCGCACTGTACCAATTCAGCTGATCGCAGTGCCTGGAGTCTTAAATTTCACAGAAAAAAAAACATGCTTTAACTGTGGCAGAATAGCCGTCCGCGTGAAAGGCGCCTAAGGCCCCTTTCACACTGGGGCATTTTTCAGGCACTATAGCGCTAAAAATAGCGCCTGAAAAATGCCCTAAAGAAGTGACTCTATTCACTCCAGTGTGAATCGGGCTTTCACACTGGAGCGGTGCGCTAGCAGGACAGTAAGGCTCGATTCACATCTATGCATGTTGCTTTTTAGTGTTTCTGTAGTGCTTTTTGCAGTGCTTGCTGTGTTCTTGGACCGGTGTTTTTACCGCAATTTTACCACGATTTTTCTGCGATTTGCGTTTTTTTTATTTTTACACTGTATATAGCCAGTTGCTAAGGAGGGGGCCAGGAAGCCAGCCGCCACATCCGCCACATCCTTAACAACTGATGAGTCATCAGCTGACTTCCCGCTCAATGTAAAGAAGAAAATGCCGGCTAAAAAAAAAATCGTGAAAAAAACAGCGTGGGGTTCCCCCCCAGGTCCATACCAGGCCCTTGGGTCTAGTATGGATTCGGAGGGGACCCCATGCCAAAATGTTCACAAAAAAATGGCGTGGGGGTCCCCCCAAAATCCATACCAGACCCTTATCCGAGCACGCAGCCCGGCAGGTCAGGAAAGGGAGGGACGAGCGTGCGCCCCCCCCCCTCCTGAACCATACCAGGCCACATGCCCTCAACACAGGGGATGGGTGCTTTGGGGCAGGGGGGGCTCTGCGCCCCCCCTGCCCCAAAGCACCTTGCCCCCATGTTGATGGGGACAAGGGCCTCTTCCCAACAACCCTTGCCCAGTGGTTGTCGGGGTCTGTGGGTGGGGGGCTTATCAGAATCTGGAAGCCCCCTTTAAGAAGGGGGCCCCCAGATCCTGCCCCCCCATTAGAATGAGTATGGGGTACATTGTACCCCTACCCATTCACCTGTAAAAAAAAGTAGTGTAGTGTTAAAAAATACAGTAGACAGTTTTTGACAAGTCTTTTATTACAAATCTTCTTCTGCGCTTCTTCCTCCGGACTTCCTCCATCTTCTCCCGCATCTTCAACCTCCGCTCTTCTCCTTCTCCCCTGCTTCTTCTTCTGCTCTTCTGTCTTCTTTGTCCGGTGTTCTTCTTTCTCCGCTCCCGCCGTCGACCTTCCTCCGATGCTGCGTCCCGCTGATCTGTTGGCGCCGATGTCCTGCATTTCTTAAATAACGATGGGGGTCGCAGAGCCCCCCTGCCCAAAAGCACCCATCCCCCATGTTGAGGGCATGCGACCTGGTATGGTTCAGGAGGGGGGGCACTCGCTCGTCCCCTCCCTTTCCTGACCTGCCAGGCTGCGTACTCGGATAAAGGCCTGGTATGGATTTTGGGGGGACCCCCACGCCATTTTTTCATGAAAATTTTGGCATGGGGGTCCCCTCCAAATCCATACTAGACCCAAGGGCCTGGTATGGACCTGGGGGGGACCCCACGCTGTTTTTTTTCATGATTTTTTTTTTTAGCCGGCATTTTTTTTTTACATTGAGTGGGAAGTCAGCTGACAGCTGATGACTCATAGGTTGTTAAGGATGCGGCAGCCGGCTTCCCGGCCCCCTTCTTAGCAACCAGCTATATACAGTGTAAAAAAAAGAAATAAAAAAATGCAAATTGCGGCAAAAACACGGTACTTGCATTTTGGATGCAGGTCCATTGAAATCTATTGAAAGCAAAATGCTGCATTTTGGGGGAAAAAAGTCCCCGACCCTTTCCAAAAACGCAGAGGCACAAAAATGAATTGCTGTGAACATGTTCTATAGGAACACATATGAAAAAATTCCCATGCATTTCTGCAAAATGCATAAAAAAGCATTAGTGTGAATAGAGCCTAAGGCCCCTTTCACACTGGGGCGGTGGGGGCGTCTGCGGTAAATGTAAACTGTTGTTTTAGCTGCGTTATTCGGCTGCTAGCGGGGCAGGTTTAAACCCCCATGGGGCGGTTTTAACCCCTCTGCTAGCAGCCGAAAAGGGGTGAAAGCTGCCAGCAAAACGCATCACATCGCTGCCCCATTGATTTGAAGCTGCTGGCAGGACTTTTTGTGATGCCCTGCCAGTGCACCGCTCCAGTGTGAAAGCCCTCACTGGAGTGAATGGAGCCGCTTCTTTAGGGCGTTTTAATTTTTAGTGCCATAGCGCCTAAAAATGCCCCAGTGTGAAAAGGGCCTAAAAAAAGTCCTGCTAGCAGTATCTTTGGAGCGGTGTATAAACTGCTCCTGCCCATTGAAATCAATGGGGCAGCGCGGCTATACCGCCGGCAAAACGCCGCTGTGGTTGCGTTTTGCGGCTGGATTTAACCCCTTTTCAGCCGCTAGCGGGGGTTAAAACCGCTAGCGGCCGAATACCGCCGGTAAAGCAGCACAAAAAATAGCACAGTTTTAACACTGCTGCCCGCACCGCCCCAGTGTGAAAGGGGCCTAAGGCTCCCCGCACACGGACGGACCTTTCAGGTCCACCTCGGACCTGAACGGACACTCCATAGACTTCTATGGAGGGTCGGATGTCAGTGGTGACATGTCCGCTGACATCTGACCCACTCCAATCCTAAAAAGTGTAACGGAGGAAAAACCTATTTTTCCATCCATCTGCGGATCGGATCGGGTGACGACGGACTCTACGGTTCGTCATCATCCGATCCCCCATAGAAGAGAGTGGCACTCTGACAGGTCTGTCCCTGTACAGTGTGCAGAGACAGGCCTGTCATCTGCCTGCCCAGCGGGGATTGACGGAGTGATCCCCCGCTGAGTAGAGCGGGCTCCGCACACGGGGTACAAAGTGTGTGAATGAGGCTTAAACACCAGAAATTCAAGTTTTCATATCTTTAAAGGTCACCATACACTGGCCAGTCAGTTAGATCTTCCATACATTTGATTCAGTGCAAGAGCCTGTTTGATTTTCTACAATTAGAAGTCATTCTTACAGTGCATACCGCTTTAGCCTAATGCTCTCTTTCCACTATTTCAACCCCAAAGTTGCGTGATTTACAATGTGCTTTTTCGGCTTGTTTTCCACTATTGCAACTTGTCATGCCACTAGGGACTGAAAAGTTGCATCACAAGTTCTACCCCATGATTTACAATGAGTGCCGTTCATATGTGTGCGACTTCAAGTCGCAGCAAGTTCAAAGTAGTCCCTGCACTACTTTGGTCCCACTTTGATGCGACTTGAGGTCCATAGACCTCAAAAATACACAGGCATTGCTTCAAGTTTTGGCAAAAAGTTGTGGGAAACTCTCGGCAAAAAACAGGCAACTTTGGGCTTGCAATAGTGGAAACCGAGCCTTAATGACGTGTCATGCGACTAATTCAAAACATCTGAGAAAAAGTCGCACTGAAGTTGGTACAAAGTAGTGCAAGAACTTTTTTTGGAGTTGCACCAATTAAAACGGGGGAACATTGAAATACATGTGTTTTGACTTTTGCACGTTAGTCCTTCGACTTCACATGTGTCAAGTCGCACAGCAACTTGCAGTAGTGGAAAGAGAGCCTAATGCCGCGTACACACGAGCGGACTTTCTATCCTACTTGGTCCGGCACACTTTCCGACGGACTTTGTCCGCCAGGTGCGCCGGACTTTAAAACGAACGGACTTGCCCACACACGCCGGGATTTTCCGGCGGGCTAAGTCCGCCCGTCTTTCCGACGGACTTTCGCCGGAGTTCCGGCGGACTTTCAGAATGAACGGACTTGCCCACACACGGACAAGTCCGTTCATTTTGAACGTGACTCAGGTGCGACGGGACTAGAGAAGGATGTCAATCTTGCCGCTTTTATCGGCGAGATTGACACCTTGCTAGCCCCGTCGCGGGGCATACCAGGCCCTTAGGTCTGGTATGGATTATAAAGGGGAACCCCGCTACGCCGAAAAAACGGCGTGGGGTCCCCCTAAAATCCATACCAGACCCCGATCCGAGCACGCAGCCTGGCCGGTCAGGAAAGGGGGTGGGGACGAGCGAGCGCCCCCCCCCTCCTGAACCGTACCAGGCCGCATGCCCTCAACATGGGGGGTGGGTGCTTTGGGGGAGGGGGGCGCCCTGCGCCCCCCCCCCAAAGCACCTTGTCCCCATGTTGATGAGGACAAGGGCCTCTTCCCGACAACCCTGGCCGTTGGTTGTCGGGGTCTGCGGGCGGGGGCTTATCGGAATCTGGGAGCCCCCTTTAATAAGGGGGCCCCCAGATCCCGGCCCCCCACCCTATGTAAATGAGTATGGGGTACATGGTACCCCTACCCATTTACCTAGGAAAAAAGTGTAAGTAATAAAACACACTACACAGGTTTTTAAAATATTTTATTAAACAGCTCCGGGGGGGGATCTTCCTCCGGCTTCGGGGGTCTTCTTCCGGCTTCGGGGGTCCCTCCGCTTCATCTTCTCCCGGCGTCCGGTTGGTTCTTCTCCGCTCTCCGGCCTCTTCTCCCGGTGTCGCAGGTCTTCGGCCGGCCCCTCCGCTCTCTTCATGTAGCTCTATTGCGAGCGGAGGTCCGGACTTTTTGGCTTCTTGGCTTCTTGGCTTCTCTTCTCTTCTCTTCCCCCAGATGTTGACACGACGCTCTCTCCGGCTGGACTGGTCTCTGAGGGCTGCGTTGTGACTTATATAGGCGGAGACCCCGCCCCCATATGATGTCACAGTCCTTGGGCATGCTGGGACTGTGACGTTTTAGGGGGCGTGGTCGACCACGCCCCCTAAAACGTCACAGTCCCAGCATGCCCAGGGACTGTGACATCATATGGGGGCGGGGTCTCCGCCTATATAAGTCACAACGCAGCCCTCAGAGACCAGTCCAGCCGGAGAGAGCGTCGTGTCAACATCTGGGGGAAGAGAAGAGAAGAGAAGCCAAGAAGCCAAGAAGCCAAGAAGTCCGGACCTCCGCTCGCAATAGAGCTACATGAAGAGAGCGGAGGGGCCGGCCGAAGACCTGCGACACCGGGAGAAGAGGCCGGAGAGCGGAGAAGAACCAACCGGACGCCGGGAGAAGATGAAGCGGAGGGACCCCCGAAGCCGGAAGAAGACCCCCGAAGCCGGAGGAAGATCCCCCCCGGAGCTGTTTAATAAAATATTTTAAAAACCTGTGTAGTGTGTTTTATTACTTACACTTTTTTCCTAGGTAAATGGGTAGGGGTACCATGTACCCCATACTCATTTACATAGGGTGGGGGGCCGGGATCTGGGGGCCCCCTTATTAAAGGGGGCTCCCAGATTCCGATAAGCCCCCGCCCGCAGACCCCGACAACCAACGGCCAGGGTTGTCGGGAAGAGGCCCTTGTCCTCATCAACATGGGGACAAGGTGCTTTGGGGGGGGGGCGCAGGGCGCCCCCCTCCCCCAAAGCACCCACCCCCCATGTTGAGGGCATGCGGCCTGGTACGGTTCAGGAGGGGGGGGGGCCGCTCGCTCGTCCCCACCCCCTTTCCTGACCGGCCAGGCTGCGTGCTCGGATCGGGGTCTGGTATGGATTTTAGGGGGACCCCACGCCGTTTTTTCGGCGTAGCGGGGTTCCCCTTTATAATCCATACCAGACCTAAGGGCCTGGTATGCCCCGCGCTCGCCGCAATAGGAAGATTTGTTTTTCCTATTGCAGCGAGCGCGAGATGCAATACCATCCCCTCGTGTCGTATTTGGTCCGTCGGACCAGCCTACACACGAGCGGGCTTTCCGTCGGACCAGCACACACACGAGCGGACTTTCCGCCCGAAACTGAGTCCGACGGAAAGATTTCAAACATGTTTAAAATCTAGGTCCGGCGGGCTTTTGGGAAGAAGTCCGCCGGAAAAGTCCGCCGCCGCCCACACACGGGCGGATTGTCCGGCACACTCTGGTCCGCCGGACCAAGTATGCCGGAAAGTCCGACCGTGTGTACGCGGCATAAGGCCACTTGGGACTGAAAAGTTGCATCACAAGTTGTACCCCATGATTTACAATGGGTACCATTCATATGTGTGTGACTTGCTTATGCACATGCCGTATACACAGCGGGCACACATCTTTATTACAGAAATCCATATTCGGCATGGAAATTAACCACTTGCTTACTGGGCACTTAAACCCCCCCTGCTTTCCTGACCAATTTTCAGCGCTCATCCATTTTGAATGACAATTGCATGGTCATACTTAGCCAAATGCTTTTTGTTTTTTTATTAAGTTCCCACAAATAGAGCATTCTTTTGGTGGTATTTAATCACCTGTGTGTTTTTTTCTTTTGTTCAAACAAAAGAAAAGACAGATTTTTAAAAATAATTTTGGATATTTGGATATAAAATTTTGCAAACAGGTAATTTTTCTCCTTCATTGATGTACACTGATGAGGCAGCACTGATTGGTTACACTGATAGGCAGCACTGCTTGGGATCACTGGTGGGCATTGATAGGTGGCACTAGAAGGTGGTACTGGTGGGCACAGATGAGGCAGAATTGCCTCTTCGGGACCAATGTCCCTTGCACCTAAGCCGGTGATCAGCTTTTACCCTTATCCTCATGCTGTCAGCGTGAGTAGAAAAAATAAACAGATTGGCCCTTACTTCAATCTGTGATCACCCGAGTCTCAGTGACTCAGTGGGCGCGCAGCAGGTAGCATACGGGGAGCCCGTCCTATGACAGCCTCCCAGAAATTCAGGTCCACGCTGTGGCCGTCGTTTGGCTATAGCGCAGACACCAAATGGTTAATAGAAAAGCAGATTTCTAGGACTGGCCAAAAATAATGTTTAGAGTCAAAGGCAACTGATGACTTTCTATTGAAGGTCTCAATGGGCCATTGACACGCATCACAATTGAACTTAGGAATGTGTCTTTGCAAAGTTAAACTAATTAAAATCCTTTCTTATTGTTGCTTGGGGATAGACTGCAGAGGGATTATAAGTTTTGGGGGATGTCTACACCCCTGATCGGAAGACACCTCCCAAATTTTGCCAATTTCGCATTCAAAATTATTCACTTTCTGTCACATAGCCAAACAGGAAGTGAGGGTAAAACCCTACCAATGTATGTCCTTGAGGACACACAGATCAATCTAAATTTTTTCCCCGTTCAGGAAATTGCACTCCAGCATTTTGACATGTACATCCCAAATGATTATGTATCTTGGGGTTTATTTACTAAAAGGTAAATCCACTTTGCACTACAAGTGCACTTAGAAGTGCAGTTGCTGGAGATCCGAGGGGGACATACAAGGAAAAGAAAAAAACAGCATCTTTGCCTCTACATGATTGGATGATAAAATCACCAATACCACCCCTCTGATTTTCATTAACTACACTTGTATTGCAGAAAGGATTTGCCTTTAATAAACCCCAAAATACCTAATAATTTGGGGTGTACACAACAAAGTGCTAGAGTGCAATTTGCATAATGGGGGCACTAGTTAGATTGACCTGTGTGTCTCCAAGGAAAAATATTAGGGTTTTACTCTCACTTCCTGTTTGGCTATGTGACAGGAAGTGAAGCCAATTTTAAGAAAAAGGGACACAAAGCCCAACCTTAAAAAAAAAAAAATATATATATCTTGATTTCCCTCAAATGTCCACAATTAGAATAGGATTGTCTTCAGCTTGATTTTAGTTCAGTGCTCTAAATCAGTGCGTCTCAATCCTGTCCTCAAGTACCCCCCCCCCCCCCCCCCCCAACAGGCCATGTTTGAAGGTTTTCCTTCATCTTGCACAGGTGCTTTAAATCAAAGTCAATGGCTTTGTATTTTGGACAGCTATTTTAGATAAGATAACATTTCCTAAACATGTCCTGTCAGGGGGGTACTTGAGGACTGAGGCTGAAAACCACTGCTCAAAAAGAAAATTGAAGACGGAACAGTCTGAAATGTTACTTTCCTGGTCACTATTCATGGTAGCATACGCACAATCCATGCATGTGCTACCATGAAGGCACCAGGAAAGTAACTTAAAAAAAAAAAATATTTGTCCAAGACATGCCAATCAGCCTAGTTAAGCTGCAGCTGGGAAATCCGTTGCATGAAATGAACACACATAAAAACAAAGAATTTGAAACAATTTTATTGGTAAAAAAAAAAAAAACACCAGGACTTGGAAAAGAAGCAAGGAAAGCAAAATACACACATGTATGTTAATTTGAGACACTAACAGAATAGGTTTGAGGTTTGACCCTTTTGCAGTGTAAATTAACAGGGAGTTAAAAGGAGTGCACCCACAAATGGACATCTATTAAGGATTAAAATAACATTAGGCACAACATCTTGAGAAAGAATTTTAAAAATAAGGCAGCACAGACAGTTAAATCAAAGTGAACAACGTAAAAACAACAAAAATTGCCAACATAAAAAAGATTTCATGGTAAAATAACCACCACCCAAAAAAAAAAAAAAAACAGCAAACCAAAGTAACAAATAAGTTGCATAAAAACACATCTGTTTTGAAACAACATAACACACAAAATACAAATAGAAAATACATGTGTTAGAAAGTCAATAAGGACACCCAAATGGACTCTCTTGCCAGCCCCACACACAATCTTGGCTCTTTTCAGGGCAAAGTAGAGATTACTATCTGCAAGCTTTATATAATATAGGTGTGTGCTAATGAGGCAATTGCAAACACATGGACAGTCCATTAAACACACAAAATGCAAGTTCACCCAATGTAGAGACTAAAATTCAAAGTGGGTACACCTGTTAAGGATGTCCTTAAATTACTAACCCAAAAAAACACACTCTGAGCATGCCCAGAAACATCCAAGTAATGTTCACACACAAAAAGCACCACCAAAAAAAAACAAAGTCCCTGAGCATGCCCAGAACAACCCAAATGCATTTCACACACCAAAAGGCACAGGAAAAAAACAAAGTCCCTGAGCATGCCCAGAACAACCCAAATGCAGCTAGCACAAAATAAGCCACCCCACTGTCCAAAATTACAGATGGGACAAAACACCCCCCCAGTCCAGGGGGGCAACTAAAGAGCCTAAAGTGCAAAAGTTATACAACAAATACCATTGCAGTCTAAGGGAACTGACTTGGCAATTTTACTAGTCCCCACTTGGCTGGCTTATCTTCTAGTTATTGGCCTTAAAATGAATATGGGGCCCAGGTCCCACCCTAAGGGACATATATTAATGTCACCAATTGGACAACCCCAAAAATGAAACAAGGAGAAATGCCTTTAAATATGCCAAATTGCTTACGGGCCAGTTCACACCAATGCAGTCCAGTGCATATTTTATGCATCAAAAATGCATGGAAATTCAGTTATATGGTGTGCAATGGCATAGTTCACACCAGTGCTTGCCATTCCAGTGCGTTCCAGTTCCAGAAAAAAAGTAGAACATGCTGCATTTTTTCTGCACTGGACTGTACTGGAAAGCTGTAAAACGCATAAAAAACGCACTGGAACGCACTTGTCTATAGTATGCCTGTAAAGGGGCACATGTTTCCCGTGTTTAGAACACTCTGACAGCAAAATGACATTTCAAAGGAAAAAAAGTCATTTAAAACTACTCGCGGCTATTAATGAATTGCCGGTCTGACAATACACATAAAAGTTCATTGATAAAAATGGCATGGGAATTCCCCACAGCGGAACCCCGAACCAAAATGAAAAAAAAAATGATGTGGGGGTCCCCCTAAATTCCATACCAGGCCCTTCAGGTCTGGTATGGATATTGAGGGGAACCCCAGCCAAAATTTAAACAAAAAATGGTGTGGGGTCCCCCTCAAAATCTATACCAGACCCTCCAGGTCTGGTATGGATTTTAAGGGGAACCCCGTGCCAAAATTAAAAAAATGGGGTGGGGTCCCCCCAAAAATCCATACCAGACCCTTATCCGAGCACGCAACCTGGCAGGCCGCAGGAAAAGAGGGGGGACGAGAGAGCGTTCCCCCCCCTCCTGAACCGTACCAGACCACATGCCCTCAACATTGGGAGAGTGCTTTGGGGTAGCCCCCCAAAACACCTTGTCCCCATGTTGATGGGGACAAGGGCCTCATCCCCTCAACCCTTGGCCGGTGGTTGTGGGGGTCTGCGGGGGGGGCTTATTGGAATCTGGAAGCCCCCTTTAACAAGGGGACTCCCAGATCCTGGCCCTCCTCCCTGTGTGAAATGGTAAGGGTACAAAAGTACCCCTACCATTTCACAAAAAAATTGTCAAAAATGTTAAAAATGACAAGAGACAGTTTTTGACAATTCCTTTATTTAAATGCTTCTTCTTTCTTCAATCTTCTATCTTCTTTCTTCTATCTTCTATCTTCCTTCGGTTTCTTCCTCCATCTTCTTCTTCTTCTGGTTCTTCTGGTTCTTCCTTCTGTGTTCTCGTCTGGCATCTTCCTCCATGGCGTCTTCTTATCTTCTTCTCCTCGGGCCACTCCGCATCCATGATGGCATGGAGGGAGGCTCCCGCTGTGTGATGCTTCTCCTCTTCTGACGGTTCTTAAATAATGGGGGGCGGAGCCTCCCGGTGACCCCACCCCCTCTGACGCACTTCCCTGTGGCATTCCCTGTGACGTCAGAAGGGGGCGGGGTTACCTAATGGGTGACCCCACCCCCTCTGACATCAAGGGGAATGCCACAGGGAAGTCCCCATCAAGTCCCCGTGCGTCAGAGGGGGCGGGGTCACCTGGTGGCCCCGCCACCCCGTTATTTAAGAACTGTCAGAAGAGGAGAAGCGTCACACAGTGGGAGCCTCCCTCCATGCCATCATGGATGTGGAGCGGCCCGAAAAGAAGATGAAGAGAAGAAGATGAAGAGAAGAAGATGAAGAGAAAAAGATGAAGAGAGAAGCGTCACACAGCGGGAGCCTCCCTCCATGCCATCATGGATGCAGAGCGGCCCGAGGAGATGAAGGGAAGAAGACGCCGACGCCGCAGAGGAAGATCCCAGACGAGAACACCGGAGGAAGAACCAGAAGGACCAGAAGAACCAGAAGCAGAAGACGATGGAGGAAGAAACCGAAGGAAGATAGAAGAAAGAAGAAGCATTTAAATAAAGGAATTGTCAAAAACTGTCTCTTGTCATTTTTAACATTTTTACAGTTTTTTTGTGAAATGGTAGGGGTACTTTTGTACCCCTTACCATTTCACACAGGGGGGAGGGCTGGGATCTGGGGGTCCCCTTGTTAAAGGGGGCTTCCAGATTCCGATAAGCCCCCCGCCCACAGACCCCCACAACCACCGACCAAGGGTTGTGGGGATGAGGCCCTTGTCCTCATCAACATGGGGACAAGGTGTTTTGGGGGCTACACCAAAGCACCCTCCCAATGTTGAGGGCATGTGGCCTGGTACAAATCAGGAGAGGGGGGCGCTCTCTCGCCCCCCTCTTTTCCTGCGGCCTGCCAGGTTGCATGCTCGGAATGGATTTTTAGGGGGACCCCACTCCGTTTTTTTTATGTTGGCGCGGGGTTCCCCTTAAAATCCATACCAGACCTGAAGAGCCTGGTATGGATTGTTAGGGGGGGTCCCACGCCATTTTTTTTTTTTTTTTTTTTAGTGGGGTTCCCCTTAATATCCATACAAGACCTGTTTTCTTAATGCTGTTTTTATCAATGAACTTTTATGTGTATTGCCGGACTGACATTTCATTAGAGCCGCACAAAGTGAACCAGCGTTAAAAAAAAAAAAAAAAGTCTAGAGGTGCGCATGTTCAACCTATGCAAATGCTTTTACTTTGCCTGACATTTACTAATATTTTGCCGGCGCACTGAATTAAAGTATTTGAAAAAGCGCAAATGCCGTTTTTTTTAGCATGCGCAGTGCATAAATTCACCTCCCGTAGTTTAAATGTATTTGCCGGCACTGCCGGCTTGTTCAAAGAAAGACACTTTCTCATTCTATTTTGGCCATATTTGTGACTTGGACAGTTAGTACTACACTTCCCCACATCACCCCACATCACCCCCATATTATTAGCACTTCCAGCTTGTTTAAATTTGAAGTTAAAGATGCCGTGCACCAGGTCTATAGTGGCATACAGATCACCTCTTCCCATGCGCCGGGAGAGAATAGTAAATAGCGGGATCGAGCTGTGTTACCGGCGCAAATGCTTTGTAAATACGAAAATGTCATTTGCGCATCGGCGTGCACCACAAGTCATGGCGCAAATGCTTCGTAAATCCGCCCCTATGTCAGATATTTCATTGTATTTTAATAATATTTACAGTGCCTCGAAAAAGTATTCATACTCAATTTTCCACATTTTGTCATGTTACAACCGAAAACTTAAATGTATTTTATTGTGATTTTATGTGATAGACCAACACAAATTGGCACATAATTGTGAAGTGGAAGGAAAATGATAAATGGTTTTCAACATTTTTTACAAATAAATATGTGAAAAGTGTGGCATGCATTTGTTTTCAGCCCAGACCCCCCCCCTTGATACTTTGTAGAACCACCTTTTGCTGCAATTTCAGATGCAAATATTTTGGGTATGTCTCTACCAGCTTTGCACATCTGGAGAGTGAAATGTTTGCCCATTCTTCTTTGCAAAATGGCTAAAGCTCTATTGGATTGTATGGAGAGCATCTGTGAACATCATTTTTCAAGTCTTTCCACATATTCTCAATTGGATTTAGGTCTGGACTTTGACAGGACCATTCAAACACACGAATATACTTTGACCTAAACCATTTCATTGTAGCTCTGACTGTATGTTTCAAAATGTTGTCCTGCTGGAAGGTAAACCTCCGCCCCAGTCTCAAGTTTTTTGCAGACTCTAATGCCCCGTACACACGGTCGGATTTTCCGACGGAAAATGTGTGATAGGACCTTGTTGTCGGAAATTCTGACCGTGTGTAGGCTCCATCACACATTTTCCATCGGATTTTCCGACACACAAAGTTTGAGAGCAGGATATAAAATTTTCCGACAACAAAATCCGTTGTCGGAAATTCCGATCGTGTGTACACAAATCCGACGGACAAAGTGCCACGCATGCTCAGAATAAATAAAGAGATGAAAGCTATTGGCCACTGCCCCGTTTATAGTCCCGACGTACGTGTTTTACGTCACCGCGTTTAGAACGATCGGATTTTCCAACAACTTTGTGTGACCGTGTGTATGCAAGACAAGTTTGAGCCAACATCCGTCGGAAAAAATCCTAGGATTTTGTTGTCGGAATGTCCGAACGAAGTCCGACCGTGTGTACGGAGCATAACAGGTTTTCTTCTAAGATTACCCTGTATTTGGCTTCATCTATCTTCCCATCTACTCTGACCAGCTTCCCTGTCCCTGCTGAAGAAAAGCATCCCCACAACATGATGCTGCCACCGCCCTGTTTTACAGTGGGGATGGAGTGTTCAGGGTTATGTGCAGTGTTAATTTTCTGCCACACATAGCGTTTTGCTTTTAGGCCAAAAAGTTCAATTTTGGTCTCATCTGACCAGGGCACCTTCTTCTACATGTTTGCTGTGTCCCCACATGGCTTCTTGAAAACTGCAAACGGACTCTTTATGGCTTTTTTTCAACAATGGCTTTTTCTTGACACTCTTCCATAAAGACCAGATTTGTGGAGTACATGACTAATAGTTGTCCTGTGGACAGATTCTCCCACCTAAGCTTTGGATCTATGCGTTGCTTCTATGATTAATGCTCTCCTTGCCTGGCCTGTCAGTTTAGGTGGACGGCCGTGTCTTGGTAAGTTTGCAGTTGTGCCATACTATTTCCATTTTCGGATGATGGATTGAACAGTGCTCCGTGAGATGTTCAAAGCTTGGGATATTTTTTTATAACCTAACACTGCTTTAAACATCTCCACAACTTTATTCCTGACCTGTCTGGTGTGTTTCTTGACCTTCATGATGCTGTTTGTTCACTAAAGTTTTCTAACAAACCTCTGAGGGCTTCACAGAACAGCTGTATTTATACTGAGATTAAATTACACACAGGTGGACTCTATTTACTAATTAGGTGACTTCTGAAGGCATCTGGTTCCACTAGATTTTAGTTAGGGGTATCAGAGTAAAGGGGGCTGAATACAAATGCACGCCCACTTTTCAGATATTTATTTGTGAAAAATGTTTAAAAACCATTTATCATTTTCCTTCCACTTTATAATTATGTGCCACTTTCTGTTGGTCTATCACCCAAAAACCCAATAAAATACTGTAAATTTACGTTTTTGGTTGTAACATGACAAAATGTGGAACATGTCAAGGGGTATGAATACTTTTTTAAGGCACTGTATCTAGAATGTCCAAAGAGTTGCATGTATAATGTTACAACATGCTTGTACGTGAGTACAACTTTTAGATATTTTGATTCTTGTTATTTTATATAAATTTGTTTTTATCCCTGTTGAAAGCGGGAATGCTGAGCCCCCGAAACATGCTGGCTTTAGATAAACTTCTACCTACCGATTATGAACATATGGTGCTTTTGAATTTCAGTTAGAGTCAGAATACAGAAGTTTCTGTAAACAAAAGAAATCACAAAGGCTGGAACCCCGACCAGAATAGTGTAAATATGGTGCCAGCATCAACATAACTATGATGAGAAAATAATGGCCACATAGGCAGTCTATAGTAGCAAATAAACATATAAACATTAAAACATTCTGAGTGACCAAGAGGGTCATCCAAGCCTGTTGACGTGATTCACACATAAAGCATAAAAACGGGGTCTAGCCCAAACCTAAACATGTGGTGCTTTTATTTTGCACACTGAGTGTGAACTACTCCAAGGACCCTAAGGGATACCCTTTGTTACAAAGAGGTGCTTCCTGCTGCTTGGATAGCAAATATAATAATGAAGTCCCATACTATTCTCTCTGTGCCTTTTCGGCAGGAGGAATTACACCGTTGGATAGAAAATGTGATTTATTTTTCGGGTCAGGCACTCCTAACATATCTACTGTAATAAAGTCATCACTGAAACAGAGTTACCCACAAACGTTTTCTTTTGTGGAGCTATGTTCACCACAAGATGTTGTTTGTGATGCCTCTGGATCCTGTGATGAACACAGTGACTGCAAGCCAAGAAAGTGTAGGAGCAGCACATGAGATTTGGTGCTCCACCTCCTAGGTCCTCCTGTCCAACCTACCAAGCTTAAGTAAAGAATTGGAAATTGTATTGAAGTCTGGATCTGTATTCCTTTACAGATGCAAAAGTATGCATGCGATCCACCCTTGGGACAAGAGTCTCCCTTACGAGCTAAGGCCCTTCTAGGGTAAGACACTAAAGATTCAGGAACTAGAGGACACTAAATGGTAAAGCTTCCACTTTGTGGAGGCTTGAGATCCCCTTTTGCCCTTTTGCTTAGCTGCTGCAACATATGGCTGTGAGATAAGGTAATAACCACCCACCTCCCAAAACATTGTTACTGTTACATTATACCTTTCACAGTAATGCAAACATTCTACAACAGAAGCTACTATAGCAAGGCCAAGGTTGGATCATATTAGAGGAATGTGGATCAAGGTTAAAACATCTGCTCTGTCTATTTATTTATTACAAACTTTAGAAGAGGCAATCCAAGTTCATAGACAAAAATCAGAGCTATGATGTACAGGGTCTCCATTATAAGGATAATTGATACTTCTTTGTATTTGATGGTCACTAAGATTTGTCTGCTGCCCATTTTATTCAATGTCCCAAGAACATTTACCACTAACCAATCTTTGACTTATTTATTTTCTTCTGCAAATGATATATACAGTATTTACTCATTCTTAGCGATTACATATCCATCCCAGAGGAAGCTGCTGCCATCTTTTAAATGTCAGCGCTCTTCCCTCACACTCAATGATTTCATCTCCAGTTTAGTGACTGAGCACCAGCCAAGATTATCGATCACACGTTCTTGGAAGAAAGAAGGGTTACATTTTTATATGTATTAAATAATGGCTAGATCACCCAGTGCATACATCATTCTTCCCTCTACAGCATTCAATATGCAGCAAATCCAATTTATTACATTCCCCGTTGTTGTTTTTATTACTATCCTATTACATCCACATACACAAGGATGCATTCAACAGGGTCTGTCCCAGCCAGGGAAAAGCAGTACAAAACAATCAACTGTATGTCTTGCTAAACTGCTTACCATTAAAAAAACAGCAAAACATAGCAAAGAGCACACCATACTATGAAAATAACTGATAAAAGATGTATCAGTGCACTGGAAAGGAGAACTGGCTGGTATGAACCCTATACATCTCCACTAGCTGGCAAAAGATTGGGAGGTTCAGAGCAACCCCAGACTGAATTTGTTGCTGCAGAAGGAGAAGGTTGTTCTAATCATCAAACACAAGATATGGTAAAGATATGGTAAAGGCCTCCAGTACACATAACATGCTGACAGCGGTCTACACCCTATCTTTGATCTAGTTGAATATTATATAATATCCAGCCAGTATATATAGCATGTACATGTGAAGCTGGGCTTTGTTCCTCAGAACAAAGTTTGGGTTATAAATACAGGCTGGATCTCATAGAAGACGACAATTCCTTGTTTCTGATCCAAATGTTCTTTAGGTCCTCATGCTTGACAAATATGCCAATTTGACCTTTTTAGTGAGGATCAACAGTGGAGGTGAGCATTTGCTCTTTGGAGGATATTGAAGGTTTCTTCTTTACAAGCACATCTGATCACAGCAAGAGTTGAAATTTGCATATTTTAGGACTGTTCACTTTTTTAGGATTATTTGTGATTTTTGTATATTATTTGATAACCAGCATTTATGCCACGTACACACGGTCGGAATTTCCATCAGAAAAAGTCCGATGGGAGCTTTTCATCATATATTCCGACCGTGTGTATGCCTCATCTGACTTTTTCTGTCGAAAAATTTAAACAGACTTAGATAGAGAACATGTTCTATATTCTTCCGACTGAACAAATTACTATCGGAAAAAACGCTCATCTGTATGCTGTTCCGACGAGATTAGCAGAATGAGCCCAAAGGGTGGTGCACTGGCTATTGAACTTCCTTTTTCTAGTGCGGTTGGAATTTGGTGTGACCGTGTGTATGCAAGACAGCTTGAGCAGAATTCCGTTGCAAAAACCTTCAGAGTTTATTCCGACGGCAAAACCGGTCGTGTGTACAGGGCATAAGAATTTTCTTTTGATGATGTTGATTTGCAGTGATGCATACACATATATTTCTTGAACTATCATTTTATTAATAAGAACATATTATAACTTTGGGTTTATTACAACATTTCAAAAAGATGATAATATGATAATTATCTTTTCATACATTTGATAGTAGGTTTGCAGAGCAGCACGATCCTTATATATTATCACGGTAAATTTTTTGGTGCATGCAGCTCTAGTTCACTGAGCTGTTGCACAATTGTATTTATTCATTCGCGATCATGTGCCCACTTTCACAGTGGTCGTCTGATAGAAAGCTGGTCCCGCTGACTACTGATCTTTAGTCCAGAATGAGAGTTGTCTCTGACAGTTCGATCGTAGTGCTAGTAGCGTGCAGTGAGCACGCTCTCAGCACATAAATATTAGCCACTCAATGATGCATATGTGTGGCGTGTGGACATTAAAGCCGATCTCCATGTTTCCTGTCACTTTAAATAGTTAATTTGGTTCAAGCTGGTCCAAACAAACTACTTCCTTCAGTGGATTCACTGTCTCTAAGCACTGTATGTACTGTATGTAGATTCAACTACATAGAGTACACAGTGATGGGTTCCGTCTGTGAGATAGAGACTTCCCGTCTCATACTCGGAACAAAATAAGGGCCCTCAGCCATTCATAGGCAGCTTTGTATTCAATGAATGAATACAAAGCTTTCTCTGATTGGCTCAGTTGGAGAGTGTGATGTCATCAGCCAGAGGAAGTTTTGTATTTATTCAGAGAATACAAATCTGCCTAGAAACTGCTGAGCAACGCTTTTGTTCCGGGTGTATATTGTTCCGGGTGTAAGATTCTGTCTCACATCTGGAACCCAGCACTGTGTACTGTATGTAGCTGACACTATATACAGCTCATACAGTGCTTAGAGCCATTTAAAGTGACAGGAAACATGGAAGTCAGTTTTAAATTGTGTGTTGGGTGGTCCTAAAATGTATCTATAGTCTAAATGATTTTTATCTACGATTAGAACTCCTGTTTGGTTTTACTGCTTGGGGAGAAGTGAGATTCCTTCACTTAGTGGGGTTGATTTACTAAAGGCAAATAGACTATGCACTTTAGATGTGCAGTTGCACCAGAGCTTAGTAATGGAGGGAGAGCTCTGCAGACTTCCACCATCCAATCATGTGCAAGCAAAAATGCCTTTTTTAAATTTCTCTTGCCTGTGATTGGGTGTTCTTTGTAAAGTGAAGCTTTACCTCATATATTAAGCTCTGGAGCAACTGCACTTGCAAGAATGCACAGTCTATTTGCCTTTAGTAAATCAACTCCACTGTTTTGTAAAAAGGTACCTAAAACAGGAAATGTGAGAGAAAATCTATCTACTTAAAGTGGAAATAAACCCCCATATCCTTTTCAGCCAATGAAGTAGCCATCTAAGCCTCTTTTTGATTTGCAACTGCCATAATGCTGCACATGAGATCAGTAGGGATGAGCCGAACACCCCCCGGTTCGGTTCGCACCAGAACCTGTGAACGGACCGAAAATTTGAACGAACGTTAGAACCCCATTGACGTCTATTTGACTCGAACGTTTGAAATCAAAAGTGCTCATTTTAAAGGCAAATTTGCCTGGTATTTTTTTATTGTCCTAAAAAGGGTTTGGGGACCTGGGTCCTGCCCCAGGGGACATGTATCAATGCAAAAAAAACTTTAAAAACGGCCATTTTTTCGGGAGCAGTGATTTTAATGATGCTTAAAGTAAAAAAAAGAGAAATATTCCTTTAAATATCGTACCTGGGGGGCGTCTATAGTATGCCTGTAAAGTGGCGCGTGTTTCCCATGCTTAGAACAGTCCCGGCACAAAATGTCATTTTTAAAGGAAAAAAAGTCATTTAAAACTGCTTGCGACTTTAATGTAATGTTGGGTCCTGGCAATATGGATGAAACTGTAGGTTTGTTGTTAAGTAGAATCTGTTTGTAATTTTGAACTGGTACATTTTTAACGTGTTTAGCTCCAGCCAAAAAATCTATTTTAAGCTTTTTGGAAAACCTAGGGAATGGTTATCACCCCTGTGACATTTGTTTTGCTGTCTGTGTTCCTCTTCAGAAGATTTCACCTCACTTTTTGTCCCAATGACAAATGTTTTTTGAAAATTTGTTTTTTTTTGTGAAACAAGGATTGGTGATAAAGCATCAGTGGAAAGGAGAAAAGTTTTTCCCATATTAACTCTTACAGGAGAGAATTTCCCTTCCAAGGGGTAGATTTCATCTCACTTCCTGTTGTCTCCTTCGGTTTGCAAGTAGGAGTCGTTTGTAAGTTGGATGTTTGAAAGTAGGGGCCTGCCCTATATACTCAGCAGAAATTTGGGCCTTAGGTGTTGTTGTGGCCACAACACTGTAAGCCATCACAGGGCCCTGCTGTGAAATATTAGATCAAGAATTGTAATTACATGCCCCTGTTGAACAGGGGCAGAAAAATTGGGCCTTTGGTAGTGGTGGTGGTGCTGGTGCCACAAAACTGTAAGTCCTCACAGATAGTCTTGGTGGGCACAGAAACGGGCCCTGCTGTGAAATATTAGATCAAGAATTCAAATTACATGTCCCTGTTGAACAGGGGCTGAAAAATTGGGCCTTAGGCACTGGTGCTGGTGCCACAACACTGGAACCCCTCACAGATACTCTAGTTGGAGTGCAGGAACTAGCCCTGCTGCAAAGAATTGCATCAAAAATTGTAATTACACGCCCCTGTTAAACAGGGGCTGAAAAATTGGGCCTTAGGCACTGGTGATGGTGCCACAACACTGCAACCCCTCACAGATACTCTAGTTGGAGCGCAGGAACTAGCCCTGCTGCAAAGAATTGCATAAAAAATTGTAATTACACGCCCCTGTTAAACAGGGGCTGAAAAATTGGGCCTTAGGCACTGGTGGCGGGACTGGTGGCTAGGGATGAGCCGAACACCCCCCTGTTCGGTTCGCACCAGAACATGCGAACAGGAAAAAAGTTTGTTCGAACATGCGAACACCGTTAAAGTCTATGGGACACGAACATGAATAATCAAAAGTGCTAATTTTAAAGGCTTATATGCAAGTTATTGTCATAAAAAGTGTTTGGGGACCTGGGTCCTGCCCCAGGGGACATGGATCAATGCAAAAAAAAGTTTTAAAAACGGCCGTTTTTTCAGGAGCAGTGATTTTAATAATGCTTAAAGTCAAACAATAAAAGTGTAATATCCCTTTAAATTTCGTACCTGGGGGGTGTCTATAGTATGCCTGTAAAGGGGCGCATGTTTCCTGTGTTTAGAACAGTCTGACAGCAAAATGACATTTTGAAGGAAAAAACTCATTTAAAACTACCCGCGGCTATTGCATTGCCGACAATACACATAGAAGTTCATTGATAAAAACGGCATGGGAATTCCCCAAAGGGGAACCCTGAACCAAAATTTAAAAAAAAAATGACGTGGGAGTCCTCCTAAATTCCATACCAGGCCCTTCAGGTCTGGTATGGATATTAAGGGGAACCCCGGCCAAAATTAAAAAAAAAAAATGACGTGGGGTTCCCCCTAAATTCCATACCAGACCCTTCAGGTCTGGTATGGATTTTAAGGGGAACCCCGCGCCAAAAAAAAAAAAAAAAAACGACGTGGGGTCCCCCCAAAAATCCATACCAGACCCTTATCCGAGCACGCAACCTGGCAGGCCGCAGGAAAAGAGGGGGGGACGAGAGTGCGGCCCCCCCTCCCTCCTGAACCGTACCAGGCCACATGCCCTCAACATTGGGAGGGTGCTTTGGGGTAGCCCCCCAAAACACCTTGTCCCCATGTTGATGAGGACAAGGGCCTCATCCCCACAACCCTGGCCGGTGGTTGTGGGGGTCTGCGGGTGGGGGGCTTATCGGAATCTGGAAGCCCCCTTTAACAAGGTGACCCCCAGATCCCGGCCCCCCCCTGTGTGAAATGGTAAGGGGGTACATAAGTACCCCTACCATTTCACGAAAAAAGTGTCAAAAATGTTAAAAATGACAAGAGACAGTTTTTGACAATTCCTTTATTTAAATGCTTCTTCTTTCTTCTATCTTCCTTCATCTTCTGGTTCTTCTGGCTCTTCTGGTTCTTCCTCCGGCGTTCTCGTCCAGCATCTCCTCCGCTGCGTCTTCTGTCTTCTTCTCCTCGGGCCACTCCACACCCATGGCATGGGGGGGAGGCTCCCGCTCTTCTCTTCTTCTTTTCTTCTCTTCTTCTCTTCTTCATTTTCTTCTCCGGGCCGCTCCGCAATCCATGCTGGCATGGAGGGAGGCTCCCGCTGTGTGACGGTGCTCCTCGTCTGACAGTTCTTAAATAACGGGGGGGTGGGGCCACCCGGTGACCCCGCCCCCCTCTGACGCACGGTGACTTGACGGGACTTCCCTGTGGCATTCCCCGTGCCACCCCCCGTTATTTAAGAACTGTCAGACGAGGAGCGCCGTCACACAGCGGGAGCCTCCCTCCATGCCAGCATGGATTGCGGAGCGGCCCGGAGAAGAAAATGAAGAAGAGAAGAAGAGAAGAAAAGAAGAAGAGAAGAGCGGGAGCCTCCCCCCCATGCCATGGGTGCGGAGCGGCCCGAGGAGAAGAAGATAGAAGACGCCGCGGAGGAGATGCTGGACGAGAACGCCGGAGGAAGAACCAGAAGAGCCAGAAGAACCAGAAGAACCAGAAGATGAAGGAAGATAGAAGAAAGAAGAAGCATTTAAATAAAGGAATTGTCAAAAACTGTCTCTTGTCATTTTTAACATTTTTGATACTTTTTTCGTGAAATGGTAGGGGTACTTATGTACCCCCTTACCATTTCACACAGGGGGGGGCCGGGATCTGGGGGTCACCTTGTTAAAGGGGGCTTCCAGATTCCGATAAGCCCCCCGCCCGCAGACCCCCACAACCACCGGCCAGGGTTGTGGGGATGAGGCCCTTGTCCTCATCAACATGGGGACAAGGTGTTTTGGGGGGCTACCCCAAAGCACCCTCCCAATGTTGAGGGCATGTGGCCTGGTACGGTTCAGGAGGGAGGGGGGCCGCACTCTCGTCCCCCCCTCTTTTCCTGCGGCCTGCCAGGTTGCGTGCTCGGATAAGGGTCTGGTATGGATTTTTGGGGGGACCCCACGCCGTTTTTTTTTTTTTTTTTGGCGCGGGGTTCCCCTTAAAATCCATACCAGACCTGAAGGGTCTGGTATGGAATTTAGGGGGAACCCCACGTCATTTTTTTTTTTTAATTTTGGCCGGGGTTCCCCTTAATATCCATACCAGACCTGAAGGGCCTGGTATGGAATTTAGGGGGACTCCCACGTCATTTTTTTTTTTTTAATTTTGGTTCGGGGTTCCCCTTTGGGGAATTCCCATGCCGTTTTTATCAATGAACTTCTATGTGTATTGTCGGCAATGCAATAGCCGCGGGTAGTTTTAAATGAGTTTTTTCCTTCAAAATGTCATTTTGCTGTCAGACTGTTCTAAACACAGGAAACATGCGCCCCTTTACAGGCACACTATAGACACCCCCCAGGTACGAAATTTAAAGGGATATTACACTTTTATTGATTGACTTTAAGCATTATTAAAATCACTGCTCCTGAAAAAACGGCCGTTTTTAAAACTTTTTTTTGCATTGATCCATGTCCCCTGGGGCAGGACCCAGGTCCCCAAACACTTTTTATGACAATAACTTGCATATTAGCCTTTAAAATTAGCACTTTTGATTTCTCCCATAGACTTTTAAAGGGTGTTCCGCGGCATTCGAATTTGCCGCGAACACCCCAAATTGTTCGCTGTTCGGTGAACTTGCGAACAGCCAATGTTCGAGTCGAACATGAGTTCGACTCGAAGCTCATCCCTACTGGCGGCGCTCAGAACCAAAAATGTTCTTACAAGCTATCAGCATGCTCATTGAGGAGGAAGAGGATAATTACTCAGCATAACAGGATAGTCACTCAGCATCAGCATAGGCAGTCTTTGAAGGGATCTGATATTTCAAAAAAATTTATTCGGTTACATCAGCATCAGGTGCTTGGTAGCTGGTGGTGATCCAAGACTGATTCATTTTTATGAAGGTCAGTCGATCGACCGAGTCGGTGGACAGACGCACCCTGTGATCGGTTACAAAGCCTCCAGCAGCACTGAATGTGCGTTCCGAAAGAACGCTGGATGCAGGACAGGCCAGTAGCTCAATTGCATACTGTGCAAGCTCTGGCCAGTGATCCATCCTCAAGACCCATTAACCCAGAGGATTTTTTGGTGGGAAAGGTGTCCAAGTCAGATCTTGCCCCTAGGTCAGGGATCCTGAAACTACGGCCCTCCAGCTGTTGTGGAACTACACATCCCATGAGGCATTGTTAAACTCTGACATTCACAGACATGACTAGGCATGATGGGAATTGTAGTTCTTGAACAACTGGAGGGCCATAGTTTGAAGACCCTTGCTCTAGGTATTACTACACCATGTAAAACAGACGCTGGCGATGGTTGCTGGAACCGATCATACCTTGGGGCTGTGGACTAAAAAATTGTCTGAACGCATCGGTCAGATGGCCACCTTCTCCACCGCTCCTTCTTTGACTGACCGAAGCCTCAGCAACACGTTGTCCAGGAACAGGAGTTTGTAACCTCCCAGTCTCTGGGAACGCGTTGCACAGACCTTTCTGCAAGGTCTCCCGAAGATGTTTCATCCTCTGCTCCTTCTGCGATGGCAAGATAAGGTCCGCAACCTTACCCTTGTAACGTGGATCAAGGAGGGTTGCCAGACAGTATTGTTCCTTCTCCTTGATACCACAAATACGAGGATCCTTGCGCAGGCTTTGCAGGATCAGGGAGGCCATGCAGCGTAGGTTTGCTGAGGCATTCGGTCCCGAGTCCTCTGGGTCACTAAGGATGACATGATCTGCAGCCACCTCCTCCCAGCCACGTACAAGTCCATGTGTTTCTTGGGATTGTAAATGATCTCTTAAAGACTGCTGCTGATGCTGAGTGCCAGGCTCCACCTCCATACTGACACAATCCTCCTCCTCCTCCTCTTCCTGTGTGATCGGCAGGCACACAGGAACACTGTCTGGATAAAGGGGGCCTTGAGAGCTAAGGAAGTCCTCCTCTTCCTGCTTCTGTTCTGCCTCAAGTGCCCTGTCCATTATTCCACACAGCGTGTGCTCTAACAGGTGCACAAGGGGGACAGTGTAACTGATGCATGCACTGTCACTGCTCACCATCCTCGTGGCCTTCTCAAATGGTGACAGGACAGTGCATGCATCCCTGATCATGGCCCACTGGCGTGGGGAAAAAAAAAAGCTCCCTTGACCCTGTCCTGGTGCCATAGTCGCACATTGTCGTACTCATTGCTGGCCCTCTGCTGTGTGTGCAGCCGCTGCAGCATGGCAAATGTTGAGTTCCACCTGGTGGGCATGTCACAGATTAGGAGGTTCTTGGGCAGGTTAAATTCCTTTTGGAGGTCTGCCAGCCGAGCACTGGCATTATATGATGGGTGAAAATGCACACAGACTTTCCTGGCCTGGCTCAGGACATCCCGTAAGCCCGGGTACCTGCCCAAGAACCGCTGCACCACCAAGTTAAGGACGTGAGCCAAACAGGGCACATGGGTCATTTGTCCCTGTCGGAGGGCGGAGAGGAGGTTGGTGCCATTGTCGCAAACCACCATTCCTGCCTTAAGTTGGCGTGGCATCAACCACCTCTTAACCTGCCCCTGCAGAGGTGACAGAACCTCTGCCCCAGTGTGGCTCCTGTCCCCCAAGCACACCAGCTCAAGCACCGCATGGCATCTTTTGGCCTGCATACTTGCGTAGCCCCTTGAACGCTTACGGAGCACCGCTGGTACCGAGGACAAAGCACAGGAAGAGGCCATGGAGGATGAAGAAGAGGAGGGGGTGGTGGAGAGAGGTGTGTCAGAATCATTAGTAGTGGCATTTTGGAGGCGTGGTGGCGGAACAACCTCCAACACTACTGCACCTTGTCCTGCATCCTTCCCAGCTGCCATCAGAGTCACCCAATGCGCTGTGAAACTTAGGTAACGTCCCTGTCCATGCCTGCTGGACCATGAGTCAGTGGTAATATGCACCTTACCGCTGACCGCCCTGTCCAGCGAGGCATGGACATTGCCTTCCACATACCGGTAGAGAGCTGGAATCGCCTTCCGTGAGAAAAAGTGGCGTTTGGGTACCTGCCACTGAGGAACCGCACATTCCACAAACTCACGGAAGGGGGCAGAGTCTACCAACTAAAAAGGTAGCAGTTGAAGTGCTAGCAATTTTGCCAAGCTAGCATTCAACCGCTGGGCACGTGGATGGCTGGGAGCAAATTTCTTCCGGCGGTGCAGCAGCTGGGGCAGGGAAATTTGCCTGGTACAATCTGATGTCGGTGTACCGAAAGCAGATTACCCACAAGTACTTGGCTGTGACACACCTAATTCTACACCTTCATTCCTCTCAGTGCAGGTCTCAGAAAGGACTGATGGTATAGTGGGGCTGGAGATCTCAGCTGATGAGGAGCAAAGGAGAGGTCCTCTTTGTTCTTTGGTGTGGCTCTTTTAGGTACGCTTGCCAACGAACTGCATGGCAGGTCAACATATGTCTGGTCAAGCATGTGGTGCCCCAGCGGGAGATGTTTTGGCCACGCGAGATACGCTTGAGACATATGTTGCAAATAGCAGCGGTGCGATCTGATGCACTCATCTCAAAAGAAGCCCACACCAAAGAACTTTTGGAATAACGCACAGAGACAGCAGTGCCCTGCACATGCGGAGCTTTGCGGTGTGATGAAGTCAGTGTGCTGCCCTTAGGCTGACCCCTGGAGGGCATCCTGCCTCGTTGGTGATGTGCCTCCTCCTCCTCTCTCCTATCAGGCACCCATGTGGAGTCAGTGACCTCATCATCCCCTCCCTCCTCATCACAGGAGCAAACCTGGCAGTATGCTGCAGCAGGGGGAGCATGACTGCCAGATTGCTGTCCTTCTTGGGCACCCCCTCTGTCCGTGCTCACGTTATTGCCTTCATCTAGCTCAGTATCATCATCAGAGCCTTCTAAACTCTGGGCATCCTCCTGGAGCATGTACCCAACACTGTGGTCAAACAGTTTGAGGGACTCCTCAGGAGGACATGGTGGGGCTAAGGAAGGAGTCACTGATGCCATTGAGCCGAGGAAAGAGGCCGCGTTGGAAGCTGCTTTGCCAGACAAAGTACCCTGAGCATGGGTGAGAGAGGATGAGGAGGATGAGGACGGCTTGGTCATCCACTCGACCAAGTCTTCCGCATGTTGCGGCTCAACACGGCCAGCTGCCGAAAAAAAGGCCAAGCGTGTCCCACGGCCACGTGCTGATGAGGATGCACCCTGTCCATGACCAGCACTGTTGCCTCTAGGCACAGAGCCTGCTTTCCCTCATTTATTGGCTTGTGACTGTCTGCCTCTCCTTGTTGGCCTTCCAGACATACTAATGACCTGCAGTGAGATGTAGCTGCACTAAGCTGGGATATATATATATATATATATATATATATATATATATATATATATATATACTGATATTGCAGCTAGAAAAATCAACTGCCTGCCTGTAGTATGAGAACACCACCAATCTTCTACAGGTAGCTTTAGCTGAACATTGTGCAGAGGTCGCACTACACTTACTTGTAGCTTTAGCTGAACACTGTGCAGAGGACGCACTACACCAACATTAAAATAATGTAGCTGCCTGCGGTAGTGATAGGATCAGGAAAACACCACCAACCTTCTACAGGTAGCTTTAGCTGAACACTGTTTTGAGGACGCACTACACTAACGTGTAAATAATGTAGCTGCCTACGGTAGTGATAGGATCAGGAAAACACCACCAACCTTCTACTGGTAGCTTTAGCTGAACACTGTGCAGAGGTCGCACTACGCTAACGTGTAAATAATGTAGCTGCCTGCGGTAGTGATAAGATCAGGAAAACACCACCAACCTTCTACAGGTAGCTTTAGCTGAACACTGTGCAGAGGTCGCACTTAACTAACTTGTAAATAATTTAGCTGCCTGCTGTAGTGATAGAATCAGGAAAACACCACCAACCTTCTACAGGTAGCTTTAGCTGAACACTGTGCAGAGGTCGCACTACACTAACTTGTAGCTTTAGCTGAACACTGTGCACTACACTAACTTGCAGCTTTAACTGAACACTGTTCAGAGGACGCACTACACTAACTTGTAGCTTTAGCTGAACACTGTGCATAGGATGCACTACACTAACTTGTAGCTTTAGCTGAACACTGTGAGGAGGATGCATTACACTAACTTGTAGCTTTAGCTGAACACTGTCCAGAGGTCGCACTACACTAACTTGTAGCTTTAGCTGAACACTGTTCAGAGGACGCACTACACTAACATGTAGCTTTAGCTGAACACTGTGCAGAGGTCGCACTACACTAACTTGTAGCTTTAGCTGAACACTGTGCACTACACTAACTTGTAGCTTTAGCTGAACACTATTCAGAGGACGCACTACACTAACTTGTAGCTTTAGCTGAACACTGTGCAGAGGTCGCACTACACTAACTTGTAGCTTTAGCTGAACACTGTGAGAAGGACGCACTACACTAACTTGTAGCTTTAGCTGAACACTGTGCAGAGGTCGCACTACACTAACTTGTAGCTTTAGCTGAAGACTGTGAGGAGGACGCACTACCTTAACTGTAAATAGTGTAGCTGCCTGACTGTGGTACTAATAGGATCAGAAGAACACCAGCAATTTTCTTCAGGGAGCTGTACTGTAACAACACCTGCCTGCCTGTCAGTAGGAATATAATAACACGAACGGATCTAGCTAAACTGAAAACAGTGTATATATATATATATATATATATATATATATATATATATACAACACCTGGGATGCATATATATACACAATACACTGTAAGTGCTGCTAACTGACTGACTGTCCTGCCTAATCTATCTAACTTAAATCAAATGACACTGTTTCTCTGTGTCTCAATGCCGGAACACACTACGCAGGGCCGCCGTGCAGGTGGCCTTATATAGTGTGGGGCGTGTACTAAACCCCCTGAGCCATAATTGGCCAAAGCCACCCTGGCTTTGGCCAATTACAGCTCTCTCTACAGACGGCGCTGTGATTGGCCAAGCATGTGGGTCATAGTGCATGCTTGGCCAATCATCAGCCAGCAATGCACTGCGATGCTGCAGTGAATTATGGGCCGTGACGCGCCACACGAATTTGGTGCGAACGGCCCATATCGTTCGCAATTCAGCGAACGGGCGAACAGGCGATGTTCGAGTCAAACGTGGGTTTGACTCGAACACAAAGCACATCCCTAGTGATCAGTTATTACAGCAGCCCTTTGATGGTTTGACAGTTTAGTTAAAAGCAAATGCAAATGTGACAGTTAACCTCCCTGCTTTGCCTGAAATATAACTGTTTTTGAAACTGTTAAATCAATGGGTTTAGTTCTGCTTTAAGTCCCAGATAATAGTAAAGCACTATAATACTTGTTATATGTTACCTTGTTGCTGATTTTCTCTCATTTCTTGTCTTGTAAAATGTTATCCCCAGAACAGAAAGTGAGAGGAAAACCTGAGAGTAATTCTAACGTTTCCTCATTCTATCCAAAAACTATATGTAAAAAAAAGGGTATGGGTTTAGATACACTCCATTTGTGATTATTTTACGCTATGTAATATATGTTTTTTATCCTGTTGTCTTTACTTTACAAAAGAGTGAATGTTATTGTTTTTTCTAATAATCCTTAAATCCCCTTTCTTTTACAATGGAAATGGAATTTAAATTATTTACTGCTTATGTGGGAGATCAATGGAAATGTTTGGGCTTAACTAATATAAACATAGCTTTTTCTAAGGGTCTTCTTCCTAATGCAAAGACATCACAGGTCCTTAATACTTACTGCTGCTCCAAACTGTGCACACATAATGATATATGGCTGCTATTCAGCACAGAATGACTCTGCACCCAGCCTGGGCCTAAGAAAAGTGGGTTTGAATCATTCAAACTAAAAAAAATACTAGGACATCTAGTTGTGAAAAGAAATAAATGTATTGTACAGCTCCAGATTGAGCAAGAGTATTGCAGCAAATCATTTTTTCGTTTGTTTCATTTTTTTCAGTGTCTTTTAGACATGTGCACTGACAAAAAATTTGGTCGTTTTCGTTTCATTTTTTTTTGCTTTTTTCGAAAATTCGAAAATTCTGAAATTCAAAAATTCTGAAATTCGAACATTCAAAATTTTGAAATTCAGAAATCCAAAAATTCGGATTTTCAGATTTCCAAATTTCCGAATTCTGAATTATCGAATTTCCGAATGTCAAATTTTCGGATTGTTGAATTTTTGAAATTTCGAATTTACAAATTCAAATTTCTGAAATTTTTCAATTTCTGAAATTTACAATTTCCGAATTTTCAAATACCCGAAATATCCAATTTCTGAATTTCCGAAATTCAGAATTTTGGAATTTTTGGAAAATTGAAAATTCGGAAATTCGAAAATTTGAAAAATCGGATATTCAAAATTTCGGAAATTTAAAAATTTCGAAATTTCGGAATTAACAAATTTGTCAAAATTTGTTAAAAAAAATGAATTAGGAACTAAACGAATTGCACATGTCTAGTGTCTTTCATCTCTTTCTTCCCCTTCCAAGAGAGGTGTGCTGCTTCTACCAGCCAGTTCTCCTTTTAGTGTGCTGAAAATTATGAAAAGCCTGCTTGCATTGCAATGTTGTAAGGACATTGGGCATGGTAAGGGCATTCTGGTACACTTGTTTATGTTTTGTTATTTTAGTCTGTCAACATAAAATACTGTAGCAACATTATCTCTTATAACAGGATTTGATTACTTACATAATCAGGAACATAAACAACGGGAGATGTTGTGCAGAGCAGGAAAATACGGTATATATAAATAGGAGGAAATGTTACATTTCCATACAGTAGCTGGATCCTACTAGGACTACAACTTTTAGCACCCTAATGCCGGTTCACACAGGGGCGACTTGTCAGGCGACCTAGCCGCCTGACAAGTCGCCTCCCGTTCTGTACAATGGAACTGTTCTAATAGGAGCAACGCAAGTCGCTCCGACTTAGAAAAAGGTTCCTGTACTACTTTGGGGGCGACTTGGGGCGACTTGCATAGACTTCTATACAGAAGTCGTTTTGCAAGTCGCCGTGGAAGTCGTGTGCAGGTCGCCTCGGTGAGGCGACCTGCAAGTCGTGCCGCCCCTGTGTGAACCGGGGCTTATGCCTGCCTGAGGACATTTAAATTACTACTTGACAAAGTTTTTAATTCTGCTTTGATTGACTGTGGAAGCATTCAGTCCCTCACTGAATATTTATAGGTCTCTGAAAATCTGATGAGAAAATCTTTTCTGCAGCTGTTAGGTCTGTGATGTCTCTTAGGCCCAGCAAGGATCTCTGTACTTTTCTTATAAAACTTCCATGGGGGAGTCATTGACACCACTGTAAGTTTAAAAAAAGGAGAGAGAAAAGCATAATCAAGGAAGACATCATCAGAATATCTGAATTCATTTGTGCATAAACTGTAGCAAGTGAGCAATACAAGTACCCTGTCCATAAGCAAGCCCCACATATCTGCATCGAGCCAACCTGCTGGCTCACCAGTTTACTCAGTGGCATTTATAGAAGGATAAGATAGGTTCACACACCTAACATGATAGCTTGTTCTAAATCCTGATTCTGTTAATTTAGCATTGCTGAAAATACTTAAAAAGGGATACAATAAATACCAGCAAGTATGCAGTTATTGCTTGCTAAAAATAAAATATTGGGGAGAGTTACTAAAACTGGAGCACACAAAATCTGGTGCAGCTGTGCATAGTAACCAATTAGCTTCTAACTTCAGCTTGTTCAGTTAGGCTAGTTTCACACTGGGGCAGGGGGGCATTAGCGGTAAAGAGCAGCTAATTTAAAGTATATATATATATATATATTTAAGTATATATATATATTGTAATAGTGGCGCTTTTTTGCCCACTAATGGGGCGATTTTAACCCCACTAGCGGCCGGATAAAGGGCTAATAGTGCCCACAAAGCCCCGCTGCTGAAGCGCTTTGCAGGTGCTTCGGCAGCGGTGCCCATTGATTCCAATGGCAGGGGCTGTGGAGGAGCAGTGTATTCACCGCTCCCGCACTGCCCTAAAGATGCGGCTTGCAGGACTTTTCCTAACTTCCTGCAAGTGCACCGCTCCAGTGTGAAAGCATTTGGGCTTTCACACTGGGGCTGCAGGGGAGGCATTCTTCAGGCACTTTACAGGTGCTATTTTCAGCCCTTTAACACCTTAAAAGTAGCCGTAAGCATTGACAATAAAGCCTAGAAGCTGAAGCAGTTACGATGCACAGGCACATTATATTCTTTGTGCTTCAGTCTTAGTGAATCTCCCACATTATATCTTAGGCTGGCCACACAATATTCTTTTTTTTTTCTTTCAACCAGGGGTGGAACAAAAAAAATTAGCTGATTCTCCCAACCACACATTTAATGTGGATGGGGAAATCCTTCCAGCTGTGGTATTGTATTCTAGCAGCCTTCCCTGCCGTCAGAATATGATGACCAGTGTTGCCCATCTATAGCCGGCAGCACTGACCGTTCGGGAAAAAACAGACAGAAAAAACAGACAAGATGGTTGTATGCAAATTGATCGATAGATTGACTTATGTACAACCAGCCTCCCCATACATGGATCGAAATTCTGCTGGTCTCTGCTGAACCGACCAAATTCTGATCAATTTATTGTCGGTGTTTTAAAGTGGTTGTATTCCATACTTTGTGATTTTTACCTACAGGTAAGCCTATAATAAGGCTTACCTGTATGTAAAATGAATATGTCCTTAACATACACAGTTTAGGAGATATTCACCCTGCATGCAGCTGCTGACATCAGCAATGCATGAGCTCTGAAGGTCCGGCCTGTCGTGCAGGAACTTTAGAGCTTCTTGCCGAAGCCAAGGGCTCCCGTGCACATGCGCTGAAGTGATGTAATCGTGGCTCTGGCCAATCACAGCGCCAGAGCCCGCGAAGAAATGCCGGGGAACATGTCAGCCCCCACAGCAGTGACTGGGTGCCGCTGCGGGGGCTTCGTTCTAAGGTAAGAATTTCATAATGTGCTAGCATACTAGCATATTATGCCATTGTCTTGCAGATTTTTTTTTTTATTTTTTTTCCCCAGCGGTTTACTACCACTTTAATTATCAAAAGTGTCCTGCCTAGTGAATCAATAAATTGTTAAAGATGGTCATGCATATGCCACCTATACATCAAGGGCATAGTTAAGGAATCAAACTCTAGTCGTTGTATATTTGTGGATATTTATGGACAGCTAGTTATGATTTTAAGGGAACTTAGATCCAAGTGTATCAATTCTGGTTACACTCTAGAAAAGTCTGGTCAGGTTCACAGCCAGCTTTAATGTATTTATCTTTATGATTGCTGTTGCAGAATGTCTATTGACCTTAACAATAGGCAATGGCCATAAAACACTGACTTCAGTTGAATGGAGGACTGCCACTATTATTCTTTGTTTTAACACATACCAGATAGATGAGATATTCATCAATGTTATCTTTGTATTCTATTTGCCAGATATTACAAGGCACATGGTATTTTAATATTAATGTTTTGTAAAGATAGGTATCCTATATGCTAACGCCCTCTGCACGAGGAACACCTCCACCGCGCCAATGGCACCCAAATAAACTTCAAAAATACTAAGTGAATGTACACCAGTGACAGTGAATAAATAATAATAAAATAGTGAACACAAAAAGTGTCGAGCTGCCCCCTTAAAATCAAAATATAAATCAGTAGTTTATTTAGTCCTAAATATCGGTTAGAAACCAAAAATGGTAAACCGACACATAGGGTAAATAGAAGGCGCTCAGAAACAATAAAGGTATCCCTTGCAGTATACAATGATGGTGATAACCTCTATTGGTCAATAAGTTACCTGGGTGTAAACAATAAAGGTATACTTTGCAGTGTACAATAGTGGTGATAACCTCTATTAGTGCATAAATCACCTAAGTGCAGCACACTGAATTAACAGTGGACCACAAAAGTATATAAACCTGTAAACATAAAATAAAACATTCAAATATATAGTGTGACCATATGAATTAATACACACATATAAATGTGACAACAATCTTGAAAACATAAACACGTGCAAATATTTCAATTCATGCTGCAAAAGTTAGAAACTCAATATACAGTCCATGAATGAAAACAGCCTCCAAACAGGCTGCAGGTGATATAAAATGGTGACGAAAAAAAAATCAAATGTCCCACACAGATGATTTCTCAGTGATAAATGTCAAATGATGAGTAACTTCGTGCTTCTTCCACCTCACCACCGTGCCAGTGAATCACACTCTCCAGACATACACTCACCGAAATAAAATGCCAGCATTCTCATGCAAGGCAAAACACGCTCTCTTTACCACACTCCAGAGTAAATAGTGTATACGAGGTTCACAGCGATGGTATTCAATGGATCCACATAAAAGAAAATGAATGCTTCAATAGTGTAATTCAGCAACAACAATTTATTAAAATCACTGCAATCCTCACACATAGCACTCACATTGTGTAACAGTAAAAAAGGCAAAGAACGTGTAATCAACAGCAAGCCTCAACTTTGTGGATAAAACAATAACCAATGGTCACGGCGGACCCGAGGTGTGCAGCTGCTGGGTATGCTCTCACCCCTCCCTCGGGAAACCTCCGTTCCTCCGTGCGCTCGTAATCCTATTTTCCTGTGTGGCTGACAGCATGTACGTCACAACTCACAGCCACGCCCCCGACATGTTTCGTCATGGATAGATTCATGGATGAATCCCATGAATAAGTCTATCCATGACGAAACATGTCGGGGGCGTGGCTGTGAGTTGTGATGTACATGCTGTCAGCCACACAGGAAGATAGGATTACGAGCGCACGGAGGAACTGAGGTTTCCCGAGGGAGGGGTGAGAGCATACCCAGCAGCTGCACACCTCGGGTCCGCCGTGACCATTGGTTATTGTTTTATCCACAAAGTTGAGGCTTGCTGTTGATTACACGTTCTTTGCCTTTTTTACTGTTACACAATGTGAGTGCTATGTGTGAGGATTGCAGTGATTTTAATAAATTGTTGTTGCTGAATTACACTATTGGAGCATTCATTTTCTTTTATGTGGATCCATTGAATACCATCGCTGTGAACCTCGTATACACTATTTACCCTGGAGTGTGGTAAAGAGAGCGTGTTTTGCCTTGCATGAGAATGCTGGCATTTTATTTCGGTGAGTGTATGTCTGGAGAGTGTGATTCACTGGCACGGTGGTGAGGTGGAAGAAGCACGAAGTTACTCATCATTTGACATTTATCACTGAGAAATCATCTGTGTGGGACATTTGATTTTTTTTTCGTCACCATTTTATATCACCTGCAGCCTGTTTGGAGGCTGTTTTCATTCATGGACTGTATATTGAGTTTCTAACTTTTGCAGCATGAATTGAAATATTTGCACGTGTTTATGTTTTCAAGATTGTTGTCACATTTATATGTGTGTATTAATTCATATGGTCACATTATATATTTGAATGTTTTATTTTATGTTTACAGGTTTATATACTTTTGTGGTCCACTGTTAATTCAGTGTGCTGCACTTAGGTGATTTATGCACTAATAGAGGTTATCACCACTATTGTACACTGCAAAGTATACCTTTATTGTTTACACCCAGGTAACTTATTGACCAATAGAGGTTATCACCATCATTGTATACTGCAAGGGATACCTTTATTGTTTCTGAGCGCCTTCTATTTACCCTATGTGTCGGTTTACCATTTTTGGTTTCTAACCGATATTTAGGACTAAATAAAATATTAATGTTTTGCCTGTTGAACAAGCATTCAAGTCGTTTTTATAATGACCGACTTCTGAAGGTCCACTTCTGTAAATCAGCATGTATCAAATAGTGGTGTTGAATACCTAAAGAAGTAGAGGCGGTTTGCTTTGCAATGTAATTGTTAGTCATTAAAATGAACTTGCATTGACTTCAAATACCCAATCATGATTACTTATTGCTAGAACATGCAATTAAACACATTGCAGTAGTAGGGTACATTGTCTTGTGTATCCCTTCTGTGTTCACAGTTTTTCAATTAAACAAAAATTCCTTATTTCGGACTACTATCTGAGTCCGCAACACATTTTAGTGGTATTATTCTATTATGCCCTGTACACACGATCAGACTTTCCGACGGAAAATGTGTGATCTAGGCTTGTTGTCGGAAATTCTGACCGTGTGTGGGGGTTCCATCGGACTTTTTCCATCGGAATTTCCGACACACATATTTCCGGACAAAAAAATCAGTTTGTGTAAATTCCAATCGTGTGTAGACAATTCCAACACACAAAGTGCCATGCATGCTCGGAATCAAGCAGAAGAGCAGCACTGGCTATTGAACTTCATTTTTCTCGGCTTGTTGTATGTGTTGTACATCACCGCGTTCTTGACGTTCGGAATTTCCAACCAACTTTCTGTGACCGTGTGTATGCAAGACAAGTTTGAGCCAACATCCGTCGAAAAAAATATGATGGATTTTGTTGTTGGAATGTGCGATCCTGTGAACAGGGCATTGGTGCTCAGGATGCTCAAAGTGCAGCATTTGCCCTGTTACTGAACATCTGTTTTAAGTTTTTTTTTTTTTGCAGAAACTGCTGCATAGCATGAAAAAACAAAACCAAATACAAAAAGTGTGTAACAAAACCACCTTTACTGCAACCCCTATACATTGATGTTATCCAATTTTTAGATACCTGTATCTGAGGGCTGACACTGTTTGTTTATTTATTTATGTAACAACATCTGTCTGTGCATTGTGTTTCAAAATGTGGACATGCTTTGACAATAGTTGTTTGGAGTGCTGCTGGTCTGTATATAATGCTAATTATGCAAGAAAAAAATACCAATTTTGCATCCAAATATGTTCTGTCAACTCATGCTGTTGCTTTCCCTTAAAAGTAATTGGCATTGGCACAGGTCCTCCATGCTAATATGGGTGCATGCGTTTTTTTTAACAATAGCATGCTAGTATCTCCAGATTTGCAAGAGTTTGCACTTTTGAATTAATGTAATTGATACACAAATTGTTAAGGTATTTGTTAAAGTCTTAAAGCGGTAGTAAAGTCCTCTTTGTGATTTTTAGAGCGTGATGCTGGTTCCTGCTTTCATCCTTTGAGAAAGCCAATTGGCGCTACGTGTCAGGTGGGCAGTGACATCATCACGCTGGGCGGGGCTTGGACACCATCTTAGAGGCTGTGATTGAGAGCAGCAGGAGCCAATGGCTCCCAAAGCTGTGTGCACCAATGAGGAGCCAGAAACCCTGGAGAGCCACTGCTCTCAAACAAATTGCTGGAACAAGATGGGGCTAAGGTAAGAATAGAGGGGGGAGGGGGGTGTACTCAGAAGGTTTTTTACCTTAATTCTATGCATTAAAGGGGTTGTAAAGGTTCTTTTTTTTTTAAATAACAAACATGTCATACTTACCTTCTCTGTGCAAGGGTTTTGCACAGAGCGGCCCCGATCCTCCTCTTTTGGGGTCCCTCAGCGGTGCTCCTGGCTCTTCTTCTTCTCAAGTGCCTCCACAAAGAGCCGCATTCCATGCATAGAATGCATTAAGGTGAAAAACCTTGAGGGTTTACAACCCCTTTAAGGTAAAAAAACACCTTCTGCCTTTAGAAACACTTTGAAATCCAGTCTAGACCTTTAGTCTGAGCATGCAGTCTGGGTGGCCAGGAAATATGGGGGGCAAGCATGCTGCCCCCTCTTCCTGAACCACACTAGGCTACATGCCCTCAACATGGGAGATGCCTTGTCCCCATGTTGATGAGGACAAGGGCCACTTCTCCACAACACTTGCACAGTGGTTGTGGGGTCTACGGGTGGGGGGTTTATTGGAATCTAGAAGTGGGGCCCCAGCTACTGCCCCCCACATGAATAAGTATGGGTCACAGCCCACTCACTACCTGCTGATATGGTGGGAATGAAATAACCCAGCACATGAGACTGATTCCAATGGTAACACTAGCTGAATTACAGCTCCCAGAGTTGCCATCAGCTAAATAAAGGAAGGGACGGGGATAGTGGTGACATCCATGACTAAATATGGCTATGGCTATATATTTGGGCAATGTAATTTTCTGAAAATATAGAGTTTTGAATGAACATTACAATGTGTGTGGAAAATGCACAAATTGGTCTGACAGCAAACAGGTTGAAGGGCATGTCCTCACTCTGGTCTATGAATCTATACTGTCTGTCCTGACCTCAGCCTGTTGAACCTAGCTGCCTGAAATAATTTCTGCCTATTCCATACCACAAATGCTTGTGCTTGCTTCAATGCATGGCATAAATATGTTGTTTGCACTTTTAGATGTCCTTTTGTCATGAAAGGTGCAAGCGCTGTCATACATCAGGTATGGGACTCTTAGCAGGTGTTTTATGAAAACTTTACAGAAAAAAAGCAACTTTTGAAAGCTCTTAAAAAAATGTAACCACTTGTTTACTGACCACCTAAACCCCCCTCCTGCCCAGACCAATTTTCAGCTTTTAGCACTGTCACTCTTTGAATGACAATTGCGCTGTCATACAACACTGTACAAAAATGAAATTTTTATAATTTTTTTCCCACAAATAGCTTTCTTTTGGTGGTATTTGATCACCTCTGGGTTTTTTATTTTTTCTTAAAAAAATGTAAAAAGTCTGAAAGTCCCGATTACGTAAACAGGTGGCCCCGCCCCCCTCTGACACCCTGGGAAAGTCATAGGGATGTCCCCGTGCATCAGAGGGGGCGGGGTCACCCAGGAACATCACGGTGTGGCCCCACCCTCAGTTATAAAAGAACTGTCAAAGCGAAGAGGCGTCATGTGGCGGGAGCCTCCCATGGAAGCGGGTCGGTGGTGTTTTTTTTTCTTTTTCGGTCCATCGGCGGAGCAAGAGAAGAAGATTTCATGGGACATTTTTATTTTTTTATATTTTAATAAAGGACTTGTCCCAAGCCGTGTCTTTTTTACCATTTTGACACTTTTATTGTGAAATGGTAGGTGTTCCCCGTTACCATTTCACACAGGGGGGAAGGCTGGGATCTGGGGGTCCCCTTGTTAAAGGGGGCTTCCAGATTCCGATAAGCCCCCCACCCACAGACCCCCACAACCACCGGGCAAGGGTTGTGGGGATGAGGCCATTGTCCCCATCAACATGGGTCCCCCCTCTTTTCCTGCAGCCTGCCAGGTTTTGTGCTCAGATAAGGGTCTGGTATGGATTTTTGGGGACCCCCACGCCATTTTTTTTTAAATTTTGGCATGGGGTTCCCCTTAATATCCATACCAGACCTGAAGGGCCTGGCATGGAATTTGGGGGGACCCCCATGCAATTTTTTTTTTCAATTTTGGTTCAGGGTTCCCCTTAATATTCATACCAGACCCAAAGGGACTGGTAATGGACTGGGGGGATCCCATGCCATTTTTTTCAATGAATTCTGTTATTTGTATTGCCGGGACCGACAATTCATTATAGCCGCGAGTAGTTTTAAATGACCTTTTTTCCTTTAGAAATGTCATTTTGCTCTCGGACTGTTCTAAGCATGGGAAACATGCGCCACTTTACAGGCATACTATAGACACCCCCCAGGTACGAAATTTAAAGGAATATTTCACTTTTATTGTTTATTGTCTTTAAGCATTATTAATATCACTGCTCCCGAAAAAACAGCTGTTTTTAAAACTTTTTTTTGCATTGATGCATATCCCCTGGGGCAAGACTCGGATCCCCAAACACTTTTTTATGACAATAACTTGCAAATAAGCCTTTAAAATTAGCACTTTTGATTATTCATGTTTGTGTCCCATAGACTTTAATGGTGTTCGCGTGTTCAAACTAATTTTTTGCCTGTTCGCATGCTCTGCTGCGAACCGAACCGGGGGATGTTTGGATCATCCCCACTGAAGAGGAAAGAACACTCTGAAACATTTATCATCTCTCCAGCCACCTTCTGGATGCCTCCTTCCAAGGATTAGCTGGGGAATAATAAATATTCCTACTGGTTATTTGACTTTCCCTGCCCTATATTCTAAAAGCTTTTTACAAAAGCAGGTGAGAGAAAGAAATCAAATACCCCAGCTAGGAAACGTTGACCAAACAAAAACAATCAGATACTGCTCCACTGACCACAGTGAGGACAAAAACTACATTTATCCTAACAACCTAACTATAGGAGGACGCTACACATAGGGGTTGATTTATTAAATCTGGAGAGTGCAAAATCTGGTGCAGCTCTGTAGAAAAGAACAATATATTTTCTTACTTATTTGGTGGGATCACTGTTGCTCCCACTTGTCTTTCTCTGCGACACTGGGGCTGATTATGTAACTTTAGCAAGACGGTCTGCAGCATACAGTGCCTTGAAAAAGTATTCCTATCCCCTTAAAAAAGGAAAATGATAAATGGTTTTCAATGTTTTTTACAAATAAATATGTGAAAACTATGGTGTGCATTTGTATTCAGCCCCCTGAGTCAATACTGTGTAGAACCACCTTTTGCTGCAATTACAACTGTAGGTCTTTTTGGGTATGTCTCTACCAGCTTTGCACATCTAGAGAGTGAAATTTTTGCCCATTCTTTTTTGCAAAATAGCTCAAGCTCTGTCATATTGGATGGAGAGCGTCTGTGAACAGCAATTTTCTAATCTTGCCACAGATTCTCAATTGGATTTAGGTCTGGACTTTGACAGGGACATTCTAACACATGAATATGCTTTGATCTAAACCATTCCATTGTAGCTCTGGCTGTATGTTTAGGGTCATTGTCCTGCTGGAAGGTGAGCCTCCACCCAAGTCTCAAGTCTTTTGCAGACTCTAGCAGGTTTTCTTCTAAGATTGTCCTGTATTTGGCTCCATCCATCTTCTCATAAACTCTGACCAGCTTCCCTGTCCCTGCTGAAGAAAAGCACCCCCATAACATAATGCTGTCACCACCATGTTTCACCATGGGGATGGTGTGTTCAGGGTGATGTGCAGTGTTAGTTTTCCGCCACACATAGCGTTTTGCTTTTAGGCCAAAAAGTTCCATTGAAGTCTGACCTGACCAGAGCACCTTCTTTCGCTGTGTCCCCCACATGGCTTCTCGCAAACTGCAAACGGGACTTCTGATGGATTTATTTCAACAATAACTTTCTTCTTGCTACAAATAAAGGCCAGATTTGTAGAGTGCATGACTAATATTTGTCCTGTGGACAGGTTCTACCTCCTGTGGAGCTGTGGATCTCTGCAGCTCCTCCAGAGTTACCATGGTCCTCTTGGCTGCTTCTCTGATCAATGCTTTCCTTGCCCGGCCTGTCAGTTTAGGTAGACGGCCATGTCTTGGAAGGTTTGCAGTTGTGACATACTATTTCCATTTTCGGATGATGGATTGAACAGTGCTCCGTGATATGTTCAAAGCTTGAGATATTTTATTATAACCTAACCCTGCTTTAAACTTCTCCACAACTTTATCCATGACCTGTCTGGTGTGTTTGTTGGCCTTCGCGATGCTGTTTGTTCACTAAAGTTCTCTAACAAAGCTCTGAGGGCTTCACAGAACAGCTTTATTTATACTGAGGCTAAATTACATACACAGGTATTTACTAATTAGGTGACTTCTGAAAGCAATTGGTTCCACTAGATTTAATTATAGGTATCAGAGTAAAGGGGGGTGAATACAAATGCACGCCTCACTTTTCATATATTTATTTGTAAAAAAAACATTTATCATTTTCCTTCCACTTGACAATTATGTGCCACTTTGTTTTGGTCTATCACATAAAATCCCAATAAAATACATTTACGTTTTTGGTTGTAACATGACAAAATGTGGAAAATTTCAAGGGGGTGTGAATACTTTTTCAAGGCACTGTACAAGTGAATGGAATCCAAATATGAGTTTTTGCAAACATGGCACAAGGCTTCTGGTGGCTGGCCTGCATGCTGCCTAAGGTTGTATTTCTGCAGCAGCAAGAACCATTGGCTTTTGCTGCTGTTAGTTACAGCCAGTAACTCACATTCAAGTTAAATTGTAGCCTAAGATAGTAAATATATAGCATTGTTCTGATATGAGAGGATTTCCCCATTTCGATAGCCAAAAGATAATTGGTTTCAGTGGTAATCTACTTTAGAGTCACAGAGAGCTCATTGCTTAAAGTGGATGTAAACTCCCACAATATACCCAGTGAAGTGAACAGCCTCAGATAATACACAGGGATGAAACAAATCTCCTTAGTTTTTTCAGCCCTGCCTGGAAAGGGCAGGGCTGATCCGCGCTATGTGTGTGAATGGACATTCATGGGTGCTGATCAGTACCGCCTATCAGTACCCATCAGTGCCACCTTGCAGTGCCATCTATCAGTGCCCATCAGTGCCTCCTCATTAGTGCCCACCAGTGCTGCCTCATCAATGCCCATCATTGCAGGGTCATCAGTGACCATCAGTGCCACCTATCAGTGCCCATCAGGGTAGCCTATTAGTGCCCATCAGTGCAGCCTCATCAGTGCATATCAGTGAAGGGAAAAAATTACCTGTTTGCTAAATTTTATAACAAACTATTTATTTATTTTTTCAAAATTTTCTGTATTTATTTGTTTCTTTAGCAAAAAAATTAAAAAAGTGCTGATTAAATACCACGAAAAGAAAGCTCTATTTTTGTGAAAAAATTTAGTTTGGGTATAGTGTTATAGTATGCATGACCGCGCAAATGTCATTCAAAGTGCAACAGCACTGAAAATTGGCCAGGGCAGGAAAGGGGTATAAGTGCACAGTAAGAAGGTGGTAAAGGACAGATGCAATCCTCCTGCTGGCTTCTACACAATTTTTGGGCAGTTTTGGGGCAGCCATTAGGCATTTTGCCAAGGCAACATTGAAGCACCTAGAAGGCACCCCAGGGTGCTATGGCATTCTGAATGAAAAAAAGCTTGTCTATGTCTTTGCAAAGATGAGGATAACAGCAAATATAGATATTAAGCTAATGACTAGACACATGCAAAACATGGATGCCATGATAAAATGTATAACTGCTCAGAATGTTAACTGTGACCCTGAGTCAGTTCAGATGCAACATTTTTATATTTGACTAGAATGTTCCTCTAGTGCATCCAAGCTGGAACATTTAGCGTACTGTCATTTCAATCTGTCTTAACTGTCTTAACTGTCTAACCTGATGTTCACCAGGGAAAAAGAGCTCACAGGAAAACTCCATTAGCAGCCTGTATATTTGGAAACAGCTGGATATTCTCTGGACAACGTCAACATCATTCAGTTCCAACTTTGTTGATAACTAGGATATTACTTTGGTATACCTTACAGATTGAATATAGTTATTATTCCAGGTTTACACTTTGTAGAAACATATAATCTGCATATTCCCAAGAATTTATTATAAACATTCCTATTACACACATATGACATTTATGTTTGCAGGCATAATAAAAGAATAATGATGTTAATATGTGTTTTTCCATGCTAAGCTTCCAGCTACAACAATCCAAGTGAAGATGGATTTACAAGACATCATTTCACTTCTAATTGCATTGTTTTCTATTTCCAGTTTAGGCAGTTAGACAAATGTTAGTATTAAAACATGTGATTGGAAGCAAGCAACATCCTAGTGATGCTAACCCTATTAACCATATACTTAACCATACTTTTTCCTTTCATCCCACATTGAAGCCAGGAACATGAAATAACTCCAACCACCTAAATGAGGAAAACACTGTACTTTCATTGAAATTCACTTCTTTTGGCATGGCAAAATTAGCTCTGGACTGTCTGATTTAATACTCAGCAGCAGACATGTGTTTACTATTAGATTCCTTGAAGTAAGGGATACATAAGTATACCCCAAAGTGTTATGGAAATTTCACCAGTAGATGCACATGGCCTCAGGCCAGCTGGTAAGTTAGGTTGAACAACATACAGTTTATTTGAGGATGGTAATGTATAGCCCATTTGTTCAGGGATGACTATAATAAAGAAAAATATCAAATGTACCTGGCAAGATGATATAACATTGGGCTCAAAAGCCATGAAATTAGTCTGAGGATTCCATAATCGCAGTGGAGGAAGCCATTGAAATGAACATGTAGAACATTCCGTACGCACAGCAGAACACAAACAAATGAGTCTAAGTCAGGGTGAAAGAGCAATCAAAATTCAGTCACAGCCAGGAAAAAAAAAGGATTTGATTTATTCAACAAACACATTTTATTTCTTATTGTATAGTTTGGGTTACTATTTTGTAGTTATGTCGCAATGTGTTCCTATTATGTTATTGGTACATACATTTCCAGAAGCCTCTGATCTCCTACACTCACAGGAAGTGAAGTGTAGGAGGTGGGACCAATGAAATTGCTTCCCCAGTACATAAGAGTAGAATAACCTGGTGACAGCTGTTCTAATCTAAAGATAATAACATAATTATTATTACAATGATTGGATATCAAAGATTCACCCCTTTGCACCGACCACACACATATAGGTGGCCTCATACAAGTGTACTTTTTTCTGTGGGGCCGCATATATGCGTACCTCTCATTGTACTGGGAGCGCGCCACACAGCTTACACCCAGCACAGAGACCGGGCTCTCAGCGAGAGCCCTTGGTCTTGTACTAATGATTGGGAACTATGACTGCCGCTTCCGGGTCACCTCATCACCATGTTAGCCTCTAAATGGTCACAGTGAATCCACCCCTGGGTTTCCTTCCTCTTCTGAATGAAGAGAAAGATACATTGTATCTTCCTTTTTTTGCAGGAGAGGAAAAAGTAAACAAACCAAAGTGTGTAAAAAAAATCAAATAGAAATTAAAAATTAAGAATAAAAATGAAATTAAAAAAATTAAAAATACATTAAAAAACAAAGAAAAAAAAATAACAAGATTGAGGTTGCCAGGGCTAGTGTTAGGGTTAAAAGTCAAGGTCAGGATCAAAGGTCACAGTCAGCATATTTTGGGTAGAATAAAAAAATTAAAATTAAAAATTGAATTTAAAAAATGTAAAAAATAATTAAATGGGTATTAGTGTCAGTTAGTGTCAGGGTGTTTAAGGCAGAATAAAAAAAATACACAATGTGCACCATTTTTTCTGGGATGTACTATGGGTACAAACAACAACTAACATACACATATGTGGTATCACTGCAATCGTCAGGAGCAGGAGAATTTATTTTGGGTTGTTCCTTGGTGGTAAATTATGATAATAGCAAGAAATATACAGCTAAATTTAAAAAAAGAAAATTTGTTTTACCATTTTGGGCCAGTTTTCCTTTGATAATGAAAAAAAGGAGATATCCATTACTATTTACCACGAAAAGAAAGTCCAATTTGTCCTGAAAAAAACAAGGTATAATCCACCTGGATGCACAAAGTAGTGATGATATATACAGTTTTACTAACACATGACAAAGTTGCAAAGTTGTGCTTAGGTATTTAGATTTGTTTTACCCTTAGACGTGAAGGGGTTAATGCCCAACTCTAACCAACATTTTTTTGTATAGTCTTCGACAAAGAGGGGAAGGCTTAAGCAACTGTCATGAGATTTTTGATAAATTTTGATAAAGTATAACCCAGAAATTTATGGTGAGAAAGCACTAAAGGAACCCAAAAAAATGTACATTGAACCAGTGCTTAACACAGAAGTGCCTTCATACAATACAAGGTGCTTTTTATTCTATGACTTATCCCTAAAATAAAAAAAGACATGCAAATCATCCTCACACTTCATTGGCTAACTATACATCAAGAACATCTAGGTGTATGGTACAGAATAAAATTACTGGGCAATTTATTTCAAATGGCATACAGCTGTTTCAGGCTTGGTGCTTATCAGCAGTGTAGTGTATGGAAACCAAGGCACCTATTTTTTTCAATCAGAAAGCTAGATACAGTGGAAAAAATTATCCGCACTCCGGTTGTTGCTCTTAAAATTTCTTCATTTTATTGAATAGCCACAGTGAATAAATGCAGATTAAGTCAGTTGACCCGTTTCAGCCTACAAGGTCTTAGTCATAACCACCTTGATACAGTGCCTTGAAAAAGTATTCACACCCCTTGAAATTTTCGACATTTTGTCATGTTACAATTAAAAACGTAAATGTATTTTATAGGGATTTTATGTGATAGACCAACACAAAATGGTACATAGTTGTGAAGTAGAAGGAAAATGATGAAAAAAGATAGTCACTTCCAGCACTAAGGGGTTTTCTATAGTAAAGAGCAACAGGAACATCAGTATTCAAAAACTAAGTGGTTGCTGCCTTCCTCAGATGGGGTATTCCAATGAAAACTAAAGAAAAAACAAAAAGGAAGGCACGCACACCTAGTGCATTAGCAATGACATTCAATAAATGCTAAAATCAATAAAAAGTGGGTACTCACAAAAAGCAACCCTCAATGAGCCATAAAATCACACAATGTGGAATAGTGTGGACACATGTGCTTGACACATCCCGGGGTATAAACTGACGCATTTCGGGGATGCACCCCCTTCCTCAGAGCTAGGCTCAGAGCTCTGTGGAAGTGGTGCGCCCCCAAAACGCATCAGCTTATACCCCGTGATGTGTCAAGCACATGTGTCTGCACTATTCCACATTGTGTGATTTTATGGCTCATTGAGGGTTTCTTTTTGTGAGTACTAGGGATGGGCGAACGGTTCGGCCCGAGCCTAAGTGTGGGCCGAACTTTCGATGTTTGGTCATTCGGTGAACAGCCAAACAAACGGGTCGTTCGTCCGTTTGTTCAGCCCCCAAAAAGACCACAATGCATTACAGCGCTGAACAGTGCATTGCAAGCCCTGATTGGCTGAAGCAGTGAAAGGTAGGCCACACGACGCCGAAAGTGACGTTTGCGCTCCACCACAGCCTGTACTGCAACCAGGAAGTGAGTGACTGCTGCTTGGAAAGCGGAACCGGCTGGGGCTTACTATGGTGAAGTGCTGTATCTAATGCTTCCGTTTGATGTGCTCTTTTGACTGCATTGATAATGTACGTATATTGTGTGAAGGGGGGGTTTTAAGTGATGTGAAGGGCTTTTTACAATAAACAGGATTACGCTATGTACGTTTTTCTTTTGTTGTCTGGTGATTTGTGAGCTCTGACCATCTTGGATCCCTCCGGAGGGTTACTGACAGTGGCTGATGGCTTGGATTTCTCCTTTCTTGGATGCTTAAGATTATTAGGCTTTGGTGAGTTTAACCCCCTGAGGGGAGTGTGTTCTCACTGGGTGGAATCGGATTGATCGGTAGAAGGTGCACGCTGAACTTCTTTTTTCTGATCACCTATGAACATTTTCTGAACCATTGTGCTTACTGCTCTTCTCTCTTTAAGGACTCTGTCTGTATGTGAAGTTGGCCACATTATCCGTTTAGCTCAACATTAGCGCTGTTTTTAGTGTGTTATAATGATCTTCTGCTTGATTATGTTATGCCACTATTTATGACGATTTTATCCTTGGAGTGTGTCTGTGTAGTGTGAGTACTCAAATTAAAGTGCACCAAACATCTCTTTACATTGATTAAAGTGCATCTATGTACAGATTTCAACTTCTTCTTTACATTTGCTTATAAGCACCGCCCCCTCCCTCCCAATAATGTCTGGGAGGACAACAAGGAGAGGCAAATGTTCTCTTGGCACTGTAACTGAGCCAGCAACAAATGTGTCCACAGGCAATGTGGACATGGTGGTCAGTCCTCAGGCAGGGCATCATTTCCTCTGTTTAGTGAGTTTGCCGTGCTATCCAGCCACAGCATACAGAGGAGGTGGTGGACTGGCTTGCTAAACCTTCCTGATCCTCCTCATCCTCCTCATCCTCTGTCATGCAAGCAGAGACAAGTGTGCAGTCCCCTGCAGTTGCCAGAGTGGATAAACCTGCCTCCTTGTCCACATCTATTCCTGCCATAGCCCCAATATCAGCCATGGAGGAGTCAGCTGAGTTATTTGTCCACAGCGTCAGCCGCTTGCTCCTTGATGATGCCAAGCCATTACTGGATTCAGATGTTGGTTCTGAGGTTGAGGATGACAGGAACATGAGCCTAGAGAGAGGAGGAACACTGGTAGGCAAATTGGCATTCATGTTCCCCAAGCCACAGCATATTTCCAAGTTGTCTCCAGTGGTAATGATGAAGATGGAGATGATGATGATGAGGTCACTGATGCGACTTGGGTGCCAGATAGAGCAGAGGAGGAAACTGAAGGTGAGGCAGCACAACCCCAAGGAGGCTGACATCAAGAAAGAGTAGAGAGCAGCCACCCTATTCCATCACATTCTGCAGCTGTTATCTCCTGGCCCACTCCCCAAAGCTCAGCTGTCTGGGCCTTTTTCAGCACATCTGCAGCAGATGACATTGTTGCTATCTGCAAACTGTGTCTCAGGCACATCAAGCATGGCAAAAACACCAACCATTTGGGTACCATATGCTTAACAGAGCATTTAACCTCCAACCACTCAGCTCGTTGGCAAGAGCACCTAAAAGCCACACAAAAGGGGCACAAATCTGTCCCGCCTCCTCCTCCTTACCCACTTCAGTCTACCCCTGCGATACCGAGTCTTTACCTTTCAGCAGCCTCCACTGACAGGGATGATGGTATAGCACAGGGTGTCCCAGGTCCTAGCAGCACATCTGCCAACAGCACACCACCAGCTGTAGACTGTAGCCAGCAAATTTCTCTGCCCCATCTGCTGCAGCGGAAAAAAAATACAGTCCCTGCCACCCACATGCCCAGCGTCTGAATGCAAGCTTGTCAAAGTTGTTGGCTCTCCAACTTCTGCCTTTCAGCCTGGTGGATTCTGCCCCTTCACAGCATGCCAGCTGGAGCCAGGAATGGTGGTGTCCAATAATGGCTCAAACCTCCTGTCCGCCCTTAGACAGGGAAAGTTTACACATGTGCCATGCCTGGCACATGTCCTCAATTTGGTGGCCATGCCTGACACATGTCTTCAATTTGCACAATGTGCTGTTCCACAATGGCAGGTTCCCAGTCGCTACTACTTTTCACGTAAGGGCGTTTCATCTCTCTACCATTACGTGGAAGGGAATGTTATGGCATTATTGGGCAAAGCGGTCAGCTGTAAAATCCACTTTACTGCTGACACATGGTCCAGCAAGCATGGGCAAGGAAGATATATTTTGTTCACAGCACAATGGGTAACGCTGCTTGCAACTCGAAAGGATGCAGGACAGGGCTCGGTGCTGCAGCTTGCTGTGCCCCCACGTCTCCATACAGCTGGTGGTGATGATGCCAGACCTGTGAGCTCTACCCCCTCCTCCTCCTCCTCCGCCACCTACATGCCCTCCTCTGCAGAATTGTCCTATGAACATCAGGTACCCCCTAAGCATTCAAAGGACTTTTCTCAGAGTCAGGCTAAAAGTGCCATGCAGTGCTTCAGCTGGTGTGTTTAGAGGACAGGAACCACACCGGAGCAAAGATTCTTGCAGCTCTGCAGGAACAGGCCCAGAGGTGGTTCACAGCATGCCAGATGGAGCCAGGAATGGCGGTGTCCAATAATGGCTCAAACCTCCTGTCTGCCCTTAGACAGGGAAAGTTTACACATGTGCCATGCCTGGCACATGTCCTCAATTTGGTGGTGCAGCTTTTCCTAAGTACGTACCCAGGGTTGCAAGATGTACTAAAGCAGGCCAGAAGAGCCTGTAGCCATTTCAGGCAGTCATACACAGCCAGTGCTTGGTTGGCTGAAATTCAGCGGGAATTCCATCTGCCCATAAACTGCCTGATTTGCGGGAATACTGCAGTGGCTATACATGCAGCAGAGGACCGTCAACGAGCACCTGTGCCAGTATGGCACGACGTCAGGCTCAGGCCGCTTTGGCTTTTTTTCCCCACACCAATGGCTGATCATTAAGGATGCATGCACTGTATTGTCACCATTTGAGGAGGCCACAAGGATGGTCAGCAGTGACAATGCATGCATCAGTGACACAATCCCTGCTGTGTTTCTGCTGGAGCAGACTCTGCATGGCATTATGGACAGGGCACTGGAGGCAGAGCAACAGGAGGAAGAGGAGGACTTCCTTTCCTTGCAAGGCCCACTTTATCCAGACACCATCATTCCAATGTCACAGAACACACAGGAGGAGAGAGGGGAGGAGGATGAGGAGGAGGATTCTGGCACTTTCAGGCATGTGTCAATCTGTAAGCGATGGCTTTCCAACCCCAGGACTCTTGGGAGTAGTACATGGCTGGGGGGAGGAATTCCAGATGCTGTCATCCTGAATGACCCCGGGGAATCTCAAGCCTCAGCAAATTTGAGGTGCATGGGCAAACTCATGCTTCAAAGCCTGTGAAAGGACCCAAGAATATATGGCATAAAGGAGAAGGATGATTACGGGTTGGCAACCTTCTTTGACCACCATTATAAGGGGAAGGTCTCAGAACTCATCCCGTCCCCACAGAGAGTGCAGAAGATAAAATCTCTTGAGGACACATTAAAGAGGATTTTATTGAACATTTTTCCTGACTCCAGTAGGTTACAGTGTCATGGAAAACGTAGTTTTGAGTCTTCTGTTGGTCAAGAGAGGAGCATTGGAAAAGGTTGTCCGCCTAAGTGAGGCATTTCAGAATTTTTTTAGTCCTCGTCGCCCAGGGCTGTCAGCTTCCACATCCCATCGGCAGCGTCTGCATCACATGGTGGACGTTTACCTTGGGGCCAAAACACAGATGGAGAGCTTTCCAGCTGACGATCCACTGACTTACTGAGTCATGAGAATAGATCACTGGTAGGGATGAGCCGAACACCCCCCGGTTCGGTTCGCACCAGAACCCGCGAACGGACCGAAAGTTCGCACGAACGTTAGAACCCCATTGACGTCTATGGGACTCGAACGTTCGAAATCAAAAGTGCTCATTTTAAAGGCTAATTTGCATGGTATTGTCCTAAAAAGGGTTTGGGGACCCGGGTCCTACCCCAGGGGACATGTATCAATGCAAAAAAAACTTTTAAAAACGGCCGTTTTTTCGGGAGCAGTGATTTTAATGATGCTTAAAGTAAAAAAAAAAAAAGTGAAATATTCCTTTAAATATCGTACCTGGGGGGTGTCTATAGTATGCCTGTAAAGTGACGCGTGTTTCCCATGTTTAGAACTGTCCCTGCACCAAATGTCATTTTTAAAGGAAAAAATCTCATTTAAAACTGCTTGCGGGTTTAATGTCATGTCGGGTCATGGCAATATGGATGAAAATCAGTGAGACAAACGGCATGGGTACCCCCCAGTCCATTACCAGGCCCTTTGGGTCTTGTATGGATATTAAGGGGAACCCCGCACCCAAATTAAAATAAGGAAAGGTGTGGGGCCACCAGGCCCTATATACTCTGAACAGCAGTATACAGGCGGTGCAAACAAGACAGGGACTGTAGGTTTGTTGTTAAGTAGAATCTGTTTGTAATTTTGAACATTTTTAACGTGTTTAGCTCCAGCCAAAAAATCTTTTCTAAGCTTTTTGGAAAACATAGGGAAGGGTTATCACCCCTGTGACATTTGTTTTGCTGTCTTTCCTCCTCTTCAGAAGATTTCACCTCACTTTTTTGTCCCAATGAAAAATGTTTTTTGAAAATTTGGGTTTTTTTGTGGAACAAGGATTGGAAAGCATCAGTGGAAAGGAGAAATTGTTTTCCCATATTAACTCTTACAGGAGAGAATTTCCCTTCCTAGGGGTAGATTTCATCTCACTTCCTGTTGTCTCCTTCCGTTTGCAAGTAGGAGTCGTTTGTAAGTTAGATGTTTGAAAGTAGGGTCCTGCCCTATATACTCAGCAGAAATTTGGGCCTTAGGTGTTGCTGTGGCCACAACACTGTAAGCCCTCACAGGGCCCTGCTGTGAAATATTAGATCAAGAATTGTAATTACATGCCCCTGTTGAACAGGAGCTGAAAAATTAGGCCTTAGGCACTGGTGCTGGTGCCACAACACTGCAACCCCTCACAGACACTCTAGTTGGAACGCAGGAACGAGCCCTGCTGCAAAGTATTGCTTCAAAAATTGTAATTACACGCCCCTGTTAGACAGGGGCAGAAAAATTGGGCCTTAGGCACTGGTGCTGGTGCCACAACACTGCAACCCCTCACAGACACTCTAGTTGGAACGCAGGAACGAGCCCTGCTGCAAAGTATTGCATCAAAAATTGTAATTACACGCCCCTGTTAGACAGGGGCAGAAAAATTGGGCCTTAGGCACTGGTGCTGGTGCCACAACACTGCAACCCCTCACAGACACTCTAGTTGGAATGCAGGAACGAGCCCTGCTGCAAAGTATTACATCAAAAATTGTAATTACACGCCCCTGTTAAACAGGGGCTGAAAAATTGTGCCTTAGGCACTGGTGGTGGCGCCCAGAACCAAAAATGTTCTTACAAGCTATCAGCGTGATGATTGAGGAGGAAGAGGATAATTACTCAGGGATAGTCACTCAGCATCAGCATAGGCAGTCTTTGAAGGGATCTGAGATTTCAAAAAAAATTATTCGGTTACATCAGCATCAGGTGCTTGGTAGCTGGTGGTGATCCAAGACTCATTCATTTTTATGAAGGTCAGCCGATCGACCGAGTCGGTGGACAGACGCACCCTGTGATCGGTTACCACTCCTCCAGCAGCACTGAATGTGCGTTCCGAAAGAACGCTGGATGCAGGACAGGCCAGTAGCTCAATTGCATACTGTGCAAGCTCTGGCCAGTGATCCATCCTCAAGACCCAGTAACCCAGAGGATTTTCGGTGGGAAAGGTGTCCAAGTCTGATCTTGCCCCTAGGTATTCCTGCACCATGTAAAACAGACGCTGGCGATGGCTGCTGGAACCGATCATACCTTGGGGCTGCGGACCAAAAAATTGTCTGAACGCATCGGTCAGACGGCCACGTTCTCCAACTCTCCTTCTTTGACTGACCGAAGCCTCAGCAACACGTTGTCCAGAAACAGGAGTTTGTAACCTCCCAGTCTCTGGGAACGCGTTGCACAGACCTTTCTGCAAGGCCTCCCGAAGATGTTTCATCCTCTGCTCCCTCTGCGATGGCAAGATAAGGTCCGCAACCTTACCCTTGTAACGTGGATCAAGGAGGGTTGCCAGCCAGTATTGGTCCTTCTCCTTGATACCACGAATACGAGGATCCTTACGCAGGCTTTGCAGGATCAGGGAGGCCATGCAGCGTAGGTTTGCTGAGGCATTCGGTCCGGAGTCCTCTGGGTCACTAAGGACAACAACGTCCGCAGCCACCTCCTCCCAGCCACGTACAAGTCCATGTGTTCCTTGGGACTGATCCCTTAAAGACTGCTGCTGATGCTGAGTGCCAGGCTCCACCTCCATACTGACACAATCTTCCTCCTCCTCCTCCTCCTCCTCGTCCTCTTCCTGTGTGATCGGCGGGCACGCAGGAACACTGTCTGGATAAAGGGGGCCTTGAGAGCTAAGGAAGTCCTCCTCTTCCTGCCTCTGTTCTGCCTCAAGTGCCCTGTCCATTATTCCACGCAGCGTGTGCTCCAACAGGTGGACAAGGGGGACAGTGTCACTGATGCATGCATTGTCAGTGCTCACCATCCTCGTGGCCTCCTCAAATGGTGACAGGACAGTGCATGCATCCCTTATCATGGCCCACTGGCGTGGGGAAAAAAAACCAAGCTCCCCTGACCCTGTCCTGGTGCCATAGTCGCACAGGTACTCATTGATGGCCCTCTGCTGCGTGTGCAGCCGCTGCAGCATGGCCAACGTTGAGTTCCACCTGGTGGGCATGTCACAGATTAGGCGGTTCTTGGGCAGGTTAAACTCCTTTTGGAGGTCCGTCAGCCGAGCACTGGCATTATATGACCGGCGGAAATGCACACAGACTTTCCTGGCCTGCCTCAGGACATCCTGTAAGCCCGGGTACCTGCCCAAGAACCGCTGCACCACCAAGTTAAGGACGTGAGCCAAACAGGGCACATGGGTCATTTGTCCCTGTCGGAGGGCAGAGAGGAGGTTGGTGCCATTGTCGCAAACCACCATTCCTGCCTTAAGTTGGCGTGGCGTCAATCACCTCTGACCCTGCCCCTGCAGAGCTGACAGAACCTCTGCCCCAGTGTGGCTCCTGTCCCCCAAGCACACCAGCTCAAGCACCGCATGGCATCTTTTGGCCTGCGTACTTGCGTAGCCCCTTGAACGCCTACGGAGCACCGCTGGTTCCGAGGAAGAGGCCATGGAGGAAGAAGAAGAGGAGGGGGTGGAGGAGAGAGGTGTGTCACAATCAGCATTTTGGAGGCATGGTGGCGGAACAACCTCCAACACTACTGCACCTTGTCCTGCATCCTTCCCAGCTGCCAGCAGAGTCACCCAATGCGCCGTGAAACTTAGGTAACGTCCCTGTCCATGCCTGCTGGACCATGAGTCAGCGGTAATATGCACCTTACCGCTGACCGCCCTGTCCAGCGAGGCATGGACATTGCCTTCCACATGCCGGTAGAGAGCCGGAATCGCCTTCCGTGAGAAAAAGTGGCGTTTGGGTACCTGCCACTGAGGAACCGCACATTCCACAAACTCACGGAAGGGGGCAGAGTCTACCAACTGAAAAGGCAGCAGTTGAAGTGCTAGCAATTTTGCCAAGCTAGCATTCAACCGCTGGGCATGTGGATGGCTGGGAGCAAACTTCTTTCGGCGGTGCAGCAGCTGGGGCAGGGAAATTTGCCTGGTACAATCTGACGTCGGTGTACCAAAAGCAGATTGCCCACAAGTACTTGGCTGTGACACACCTAATTCTACACCTTCATTCCTCTCACTGCAGGTCTCAGAGAGGACTGAAGGTCTAGTGGGGTTGGAAATCTCAGCTGATGAGGAGCAAGGAGAGATCCTCTTTGTTCTTTGGTGTGGGTCTTTTAGATACGCTTGCCAACGAACTGCATGGCAGGTCAACATATGTCTGGTCAAGCATGTGGTACCCAAGCGGGAGATGTTTTGGCCACGCGAGATACTCTTGAGACATATGTTGCAAATAGCAGCGGTGCGATCTGATGCACTCGTCTCAAAAAAGGCCCACACCAAAGAACTTTTTGAATAACGCGCAGAGACTGCAGCGCCCTGCACATGTGGAGCTTTGGGGTGTGATGCAGTCAATGTGCTGCCCTTAGGCTGGCCCCTGGAGGGCATCCTGCCTCGTTGGTGATGTGCCGCCGCCTCCTCCTCCTCCTCCTCCTCCTCTCTCCTATCAGGCACCCACGTTGAGTCAGTGACCTCATCATCCCCTCCCTCCTCATCACTGGAGCAAACCTGGCAGTATGCTGCAGCAGGGGGAGCATGACTGCCAGATTGCTGTCCTTCTTGGGCACCCCCTCTGTCCGTGCTCATGTTACTGCCTTCATCGAGCTCAGTATCGTCATCAGAGCCTTCCAAACGCTGGGCATCCTCCTGGAGCATGTACCCAACACTGTGGTCAAACAGTTCGAGGGAATCCTCATGAGGACATGGTGGAGCTAGGGAAGGAGTCACTGATGACATTGAGCTGAGGGAAGAGGCCGCTGCTTTGCCAGACAAAGCACCCTGGGCATGGGTGAGAGAGGATGAGGAGGATGAGGACGGCTTGGTCATCCACTCGACCAAGTCTTCCGCATGTTGCGGCTCAACACGGCCAGCTGCCGAAAAAAAGGCCAAGCGTGTCCCATGGCCACGTGCTGATGAGGATGCACCGTCTCCATGACCAGCACTAGACACAGAGCCTGCTTGCCCTCTCTTATTGGCTTGTGACTGTCTGCCTCTCCTTCTTGGCCTTCCAGACATACTAATGGCCTGTAGCTGCACTAAGCTGGGATAGAACACCTGTAATTTTCTTCAGGTAGCTTTATATACTGTAACCAGACAAGCCTGCCTGTCAGTAGGAAGATAACAGGAACGGATCTAGCTGAACACTGTGAGCAGGACGCACTGTACTAAATGTAAATAGTCTAGCTGCCTGACCGTGGTACTAATAGGATCAAATAGAACACCTGTAATTTTCTTCAGGTAGCTTTATATACTGTAACCAGACAAGCCTGCCTGTCAGTAGGAAGATAACAGGAACGGATCTAGCTGTACACTGTGAGCAGGACGCACTGCACTAAATGTAAATAGTCTAGAAGATAACAGGAACGGATCTAGCTGAACACTGTGAGCAGGACGCACTGCACTAAATGTAAATAGCAGGAACGGATCTAGCTGAACACTGTGAGCAGGACGCACTGCACTAAATGTAAATAGTCTAGAAGATAACAGGAACGGATCTAGCTGAACACTGTGAGCAGGACGCACTGCACTAAATGTAAATAGCAGGAACGGCTCTAGCTGAACACTGTGAGCAGGACGCACTGCACTAAATGTAAATAGCAGGAACGGATCTAGCTGAACACTGTGAGCAGGACGCACTGCACTAAATGTAAATAACAGGAACGGATCTAGCTGAACACTGTGAGCAGGACGCACTGCACTAAATGTAAATAGTCTAGAAGATAACAGGAACGGATCTAGCTGAACACTGTGAGCAGGACGCACTGCACTAAATGTAAATAGCAGGAACGGATCTAGCTGAACACTGTGAGCAGGACGCACTGCACTAAATGTAAATAGCAGGAACGGATCTAGCTGAACACTGTGAGCAGGACGCACTGCACTAAATGTAAATAGCAGGAACGGATCTAGCTGAACACTGTGAGCAGGACGCACTGCACTAAATGTAAATAGCAGGAACGGATCTAGCTGAACACTGTGAGCAGGACGCACTGCACTAAATGTAAATAACAGGAACGGATCTAGCTGAACACTGTGAGCAGGACGCACTGCACTAAATGTAAATAGCAGGAACGGATCTAGCTGAACACTGTGAGCAGGACGCACTGCACTAAATGTAAATAGCAGGAACGGATCTAGCTGAACACTGTGAGCAGGACGCACTGCACTAAATGTAAATTGCAGGAACGGATCTAGCTGAACACTGTGAGCAGGACGCACTGCACTAAATGTAAATAGTCTAGAAGATAACAGGAACGGATCTAGCTGAACACTGTGAGCAGGACGCACTGCACTAAATGTAAATAGCAGGAACGGATCTAGCTGAACACTGTGAGCAGGACGCACTGCATTAAATGTAAATAGTCTAGATAGAAGATAACAGAAACGGATCTAGCTAAACTGAATACAGTGTATATATATATATGCAACACCTGGGATGCATATATATACACAATACACTGTAAGTGCAGCTAACTGACTGACTGTTCTGCCTAATCTATCTAACTCAAATCAAATGACACTGTCTCTCTCTCTCTCTATCTCTCAGCACACCGGAACACACACTACACAGGGCCGCCGTGTAGGCGGCCTTATATAGTGTGGGGTGTGTACTAAATCCCCTGAGCCATAATTGGCCAAAGCCACCCTGGCTTTGGCCAATTACAGCTCTCTCTACTGACGGCGCTGTGATTGGCCAAGCATGCGGGTCATAGTGCATGCTTGGCCAATCATCAGCCAGCAATGCACTGCGATGCCGCAGTGAATTATGGGCCGTGACGCGCCACACGAATTTAGCGCGAACGGCCCATATCGTTCGCAATTCGGCGAACGGGCGAACAGCCGATGTTCGAGTCGAACATGGGTTCGACTCGAACACGAAGCTCATCCCTAATCACTGGCCAGAACTTGTCCAGTATGCAATTGAGTTGATGGGCTGCCCTGCATCCAGCGTGCTTTCAGAATGGGCATTTAGTGCTGCAGGAGGTTTCGTTACTGATCATAGGACGCGTCTGTCCACAGACTTCATGGACCGTTTGACTTTTGTAAAACTGAATCAGTCCTGGATTACCAGCTTTGAAGCTCCTGATGCCAACGTCACTGATTAAGTCTTTTTGGGATGTGGAATCTCTGCAGGACTTCAAGGCTGCCTAGCTTTGAGGGTGTTCAATCATTTCATCTGGAAGAATGTTTTTGGTATAGGTTTCATGGGCACAATTAACACCCAAAGACCAATTTTTCTGCACCTGTTTGACAGGTGCATACCATTGCAATTTTTTACAGCAAGGCCAATTCTTGCTTTCATCAAGAGTACCTCTATAGGGTTACGGTGGGAAGGCGCCCCTGACACCCAAAGATCAATTTGTCAGCACCTGTTTGACAGGTGCATATCATTGCAATTTTTTACAGCAAGGCCAATTCTTGCTTTCATCAAGATTACCTCTATAGGGTTACGGTGGGAAGGCGACACCTACACCAAAAGACCAATTTTTACACACCCGTTATTTCTATCCAAAGTCAAAGTGACACCAGAATGTATACAAAAAATCTCTAATCTTGTTCCCAGTGCACTACATTGTGGCCTCATCATACACACTGGCTCCCCAGCTGTTGCTGAGCAAAATAAAGGCAGCTTGCTGGGAAAATTTCATTTTTTTTGGCTTTATAAATGCAATTATTGCTGCAGCAGATTCTAGACATGGTATGTAACTGCCACTTTACAGGTAGACTAAGGGAACCCCCCAGGCATTATATTGAAAGGAATTTTTTATTTTTATGCTTTCACTTTAAAAATCAAAAAATCACTGATAATTTAAAAATGAAGTTTTTCACAAACTTTTCTTTTATTGATACATGTCCCACAGGGCAGGACCCGGGCCCCTATAACCATTGTATGCCCAATTACTTGCATATAAGCCTCCAAAATGGACACTTTTGATTTTTGACGTTCGGGTCCCATTGACTTTATTGGAGTTTGTTGTTCGGGTCCGAACTTTTGCGGTGTTCGAAAGTTCTGGTGCAAACCGAACAGTGGTCCGTTCAGCCCATCCCTAGTGAGTACCCACTTTTTATTGATTTTATAATGTATTAAATGTCATTGGTATTGCACTAGGTGTGCGCGCCTTCCTTTTTGTTTTTTCTTTAGAAGGAAAATGATAAATGTTTTTCAAAAGTAGAACCAATTGCCCTTAGATTAGTCTCCTAATCAGTAAATAGAGTCCACCTGTGTGTAATTTAATCTCAGTATAAATACATCTGTTCTGTGAAGCCCTCAGAGGTTTGTTAGAGAACCTTAGTGAACAAACAGCATCATGAAGGCCAAGGAACACACCAGATAGGTCAGGGATAAAATTGTGGAGAAGTTTAAAAGCAGGGTTAGGTTATAAAAAAATATCCCAAGCTTTGAACATCTCACGGAACACTGTTCAATCCATCATCCGAAAATGGAAAGAGTATTGCACAACTGCAAACCTACAAAGACATGGCCATCCACCTAAGCTGACAGGCTGGGCAAAAGATTAATCAGAGAAGCAGCCAGGAGGCCCATGGTAACTTTGAAGGAGCTGCAGAGATCCACAGCTCAGGTGGGAGAATCTGTCCACAGGACAACTATTAGTTGTGTACTTCAGAAATCTGGCCTTTATGGAAGAGTGGCAAGAAGAAAGCCATTACTGAAAGAAAGCCATAAGTCCTCTTTGCAGTTTGCGAGAAGCCATGTGGGGGACACAGCAAACATGTGGAAGAAGGTGTCTAGTCAGATGAGACCAAATTGAACTTTTTGGCCTAAAAGCGAAACGCAATGTGTGGCGGAAAACTAACAATGCACATCACCCTGAACATACCATCCCCCACCGTGAAACATTGTGGTGGCAGTATCATGTTGTGGGGATGCTTTTCTTCAGCAGGTAGAGGGAAACTGGTCAGAGCTGTTGAGAAGATGGATAGAACCAAACACAGGTCAATCTTAGAAGAAAACCTGTTAGAGTCAGCAAAAGACTTCCAGCAGGACAACGATCCTAAACATACAGTCAGAGCTACAATGGAATGGTTTAGATCAAAGTATATTCATGTGTTAGAATGGCCCAGTCAAAGTCCAGACCTAAATCCAATTGAGAATCTGTGGCAAGACTTGAAAATTGCTGTTTACAGATGCTCTCCATCCAATCTGACAGAGCATGAGCTATTTTGCAAAAAAAAAATAGCAAAATGTCACTCTCTAGATGTGCAAAGCTGGTAGAGACATACCCAAAAAGACTTGCAGCTGTAATTCCAGTAAAAGGTTGTTCTACAAAGTATTGACTCAGGGGGGCTGAATAAAAATGCACGCCACACTTTTCACATATTTATTTGTTAAAAAAATGAAAAAAATTGGTCTATCACATAAAATTCCAATAAAATACATTTATGTTTCTGGTTGCAACATGACAAAATGTGGAAAATTTCAAGAGGTGAATACTTTTATCAAGGCACTATATCCACATTGTATTGATTTTTCCACACAAACACACATTTGCTGTTTTTTATTAGAGTAAAATAGAGAGTGCACCAGCTCTAGTGTGACACCGTTTATTAAAAAAGATATAGACAAATGAATGTAGTACACTCACATTGTGTTGATTAAAACAAGCACATCCGTAGAGGCTGTGGTTGCTCTGCTGAGTCCAGAAATCCAAGCTGGATGTGAAGCGAACTGACAGTCTCTGTCTAATAGTCCACAAGCAGCCACCAACAAACTGCACTGAGCCGCCCGCTCTCAGCGAGGATCCTGGAAAGCAGACTCCACACAAGGACACGTGCACGTAATCCTCAGAAGCCAGCTGATAAATGATGCTTGATGGCTGCTATGACTGTTTTTTATTATTTAAAGTGATTGTAAAGGCAGAAGTTTTTTTTTTATCTTACTGCATTCCCCCCTCAGCCCCCCCAATACTTACCTGAGCCCCATCTCCCTCTTCATTGGCTTGAGACAGCAGCGAGTGCCATTGTCTACCAATGCTGTCAATCAAAGTCAGTGAGCCAATGAGGAGATAGAGGGGGCGGGGCTGAGCTGTGGCTTCATGTCTAAATGGACGCACAGAGCAGCAGCTCGGCTCGGGTGCCCCCATAGCAAGCTGCTTGCTGTGGGGGGCACTCGGCAGGTGGGAGGGGCCAAGAGCGACAGCGAGGGACCATAGAAGAGGAGGATCTGGGCTGCTCTGTGCAAAACCACTGCACAGAGCAGTTAAGTATAGCATGTTTGTTATTTTTAAACAAAAAAAAACTTGTAATATGAACTAATTTATGCTTAACATTTTTGTAGATTTTAATTTAATCAATTATGCTTGCTATGCATTATTTACTAGCAAAGAAAACCCTTCAACTTCACTGCAAACACAGTGCTTTTAGAAAGAACTGAAACATTTTCCTGTTTTCCAATCACCAACTATTTGATTCAACTTAAAATCATCAAATTTGATTTACGAAATATCCTCACATACTTTTAATTTTCATAAGCTTCACATGCAAGTAATATTTTTCTTCTATTTGATGATTATAAATCAGCTAGATATGTACCAATAACTATGTCGTGCAAGGGCCCACCAGACCGGATATAGAATAAATATGATTTATTCTTTTTGTGTAATTTTGTGTCAATTTTATTGAACTATTTTATTTCTTCTCATATGCAATATTTCATATTTACTGAAAAAAAACATATTTGCAAAAAAAAACTATGTTGATCTGGACCATAATAAAGAAATAAATACAGGATATATATAAAACCACTCTATATTCCCTTGAAGGATACTATTGTGCTACATAGATACTGCTAGTTTTTCTGTTCAAACAAAACAATTCTAATGCCCCATACACACACGATCGGATATTCCGCCAGCAAAAATCCGATGTGAGTTTTGTTCGGAAATTCCTACCGTGTGTATGCTCCATCGGACTTTTGCTGGCAGAATTTCCGCCAGCAAAAGATTGAGAGCAGGTTCTCTATTTTTCGGAAATTACGTTCGTCTGTATGCAATTCCAACGCGCAAAAAACCACGCATGCTCAGAATCATCGTTTCGTATGGAACTTCCCTTTTCTAGTGCCGTCTTATGTGTTGTACGTCATTGCGTTATGACGGTCGAAAGTTCAGAGAACTTTTGTGTGACCGTGTGTATGCAAGCCAAGCTTGAGCGGAATTCCGTCGGAAAAACCATTTAAGATTTTTCCGATGAAAATTCTGATCGTGTGTACAGGGCATAAGAAAAATCTAATTGTGTGCCAGCTTTATATCAAACGGAAACATCATAAATAAGAATATCCAACTTTAGAAATAGTCTAAAATAAGGAAATATGACTTTACCAATGAAGATTTTTTTCTTATTTATTCTATTCATAGTATATGGAGTCCAAAGGTCTGTGAATAAGTGAAAAGTACAATGACTTGCAGGAGCACACTAATGAAATGCAGACCTTCTTAAAAGAAAGACAACAGAGCTGTCTTAATCCTAGCAGGAAATGTTAGCCTTTTTATTTTTACAATGGTTATATATATCTGTAAGCACCTGGAAAGAAATAGAAAGGATCGGTAAGCATCCCATTATATATTCGGGATGACATCTCTGTCTATTATGCTTGCATATCTATATTACCGAAGGTCCATTTTGCAAGGTAATTTGCAGTTCGTACGGATGTTTTATAAGCATACCTTAAATTACCTACAGTATATGTTCTTTGAAAGTAAATTGAAAGATATATACAAACTCAGTTTAGGCAGGATGTTTAATGTTCTCCATAGTCAGAGCTACAATATATTCCATACCTGTTCTTAATGAAAAAAATCAACTTCAGCTTGTTTTGTTTTAGCTTTTTGCAAAACTGTTTCGATTTAGTGCATGCAGGTGTCATTTCAGCTGTCGCAATAAATACCCCAGGACATAATCCATTGGTTTAAAGTCTTACTTCTCTAAACTTCTAACAGAAATAAATACAACTTTGAAAAGCGTATTGCAAAAGTAGCAGGGTTGTTTTTCTTTTGTCCGTCTGAATAAGCACTGGAGACTCTGATGAACCATAGAAGCATGAGATACATTCTCATCTAAGTAAATCCAGTAATCTATCCACTTAATCTCAAATCGTCAAATAAAGTGCTCTGGACAATATAAACTCACCCTCGCTCTTGGTTTTCCTGAAAAAAGTCCAACTTCAACCTTTTTCTGCCTATGGATTTGTTTAAGCTTTTTTCCCCAGAGCTGTACTTGTTGATTTAATAGGTGAATGACTTCATGTAAGTCTAGAATACAGGGGATTGTTCAAGAATTTGTCCTACTAGAATCGCAGAACCAGAAGCATTGAGTTATAGCTGATTTCATGATTTTTTACCTATGATGTTATTTGGAGGCACTGAAAACTATGTTCAATTACTGTGAATAATGCTCATGAGTTTAGCAAGCTGTGAAACAAAATGGTTAAGACAAAACAATATATCCTTTGGGAGTTATCTCAAAGGAATTTGTGCTCTTTCATATAGCATGAATCTGTGTATGTAAAGCCAACACTTTTTTGGATTGAATAGAGGAGAGTTAAAGTGTAATGCTTGCCATACACTATGCGAAAAGTCGACCGAAATTCGGTCATTTGGCCAGTTCGTTCGTTTTACGGCCAGTTAATGGGCACAAAATCGAAAATCGTTGGGACGTTTTTGAGCCGAAAAAACGAAGGACAAGTTTGGAAATTTTCTGCTGAACAAACGATAAATTGAAAGGTTAATTTGCTTCCCATCCAAACTGTTTGCACTAGGTATATTTATAAAAAACAAACAAAAAATTGATTCATTTATGTCCACTGAACGATATAGTGGTCATTATATAATGGCACTATCGTTTGCTCTCATGGCTGAATGTTCATTTTTCGAAAATGGGTTTGGCCGATTTTTCGTATAGTGTATGGCCAGAATAAGTTTTGTCAACATAAAAAAACACAAAAATCAGCACAAGGGACATGACTTACTTTTAATGCACTGTTGTAGCGTACCTGGTGATGGAGCCTGACGTGCAGAGGTAGGTAGACATGTGCAAAATGGAAACATTTGTTCCTTTTCGTTTTGTTTAGGATAGATTAGTGTTGTTACATAGTTACATAGTTACATGGTTAGTAAGGTTAAAGACACCAGTCCATCCAGTTCAACCTGAGTGAGTGTGGGTGCGTGTCTACAATTGTCCCTATCCCTGTACATTATGTCTCATTAAGATGCTCATCTATTATAGTATTATTTATTTAAGGTACCCATATATCGCTGTCAATTTACGCAGCGCTCCACACATACATTGCACACTCACAGTTACTAATCTTGTTATGTTGATTTGTTTCAGACTTCGTTTAGCTTTGTTTCATTTATTATTTTTCGAATTAATTCCAAATTTATCGAATGATTCAAATTTGCATCGGTCCAAAAAAATGATCAACTGATTCAAATTCTGTGTGAAGAATAGCTGGTTGTTAAGGAGCACCACATCCTTAACTACCGATGACTCATCAGCTGTCAGCAGGTTTCCCCGTTGTCAGATAATTGTAAACAAAAGTATGCCGGCAATAGAAAATTGCATGCAGCCCAGCAGACCAGGAAAAAGGGGCGAGTGAGCGCTCCCCAAACCATACCAGTCCACATGCCCTCAACATGGGGGGTGCTTTAGGCCACAGGAGTGTGGGCGGGAGGCATGCTGGGTCATGGACATCACAAGAGGGCGGGACCGCCAGCCTACATCAATGGGTGACTCTGCCCCTTAGTTGTTTAAGAAATGTCAATGGAGGAGCAGGCAGACAGCAGGAGCCTTCAACAAGACCTGAGGGTTTTTTTTAAGGGTTCAGGTCCAGCCGTACGGGGGGCATCGTGATTGATGATGGATCTACACAGAGGGACATTTTTTTTTTAAAGTTTAATAAAGAAATTGTCAAAAACCAGTGTTGTGTCTTTACTCCCCCCTGCCCCAAAGCACCTCCCCATGTTGAGGGCATGCCGCCTGGTATGGTTCAGGAGGGGGGCGCTCAGTTGCCCCCCCTTTCCTGGCTTCCTGGCTGCATGCTCAGATAAGAGTCTGGTATGGATTTTGCGGGGGGTGCTGTTTTTATTTTAATGTTGGCATGGGGTTCTCCTTAAAATTCATACCAGGCTCGAAGGGCCTGGTATGGATTGAGGGGGATCCCACGTTTTTTTTCAGAATTTTCTATTTCCCATATCCTTTTGTTTAAATTCATCTATCATCAGGGAAGCCCGCTGACAGCTGATGAGTCATCAGTTATTAAAGACACTTCAGCTGTCTTCTCGGCCCACTCCTTAACAACCAGTTATTCTTTACACAGAGTTTGAATCAGTCGATCATTTTTCGACTGGTCCAAATTCAAATTGTTTTGAAAATTTGAAATTCGTTAGAAATTAAATTAAACGAATTTCAACAAAGCACATCCGAATCTCAGAATAACCAAAAATTTGTCTGAAATTATATTCAGGCCAAAATGAATTGCACATGTCTAGAGGTAGGCTTCTCTTACATTTCTAACTCAGGAGCCCTAGTAAGGTAACGGATCAGGTCGTCAACAGAGGGTCAATACAGGAACAGATAAGGAATGCACAGGAATGTAGTAGACCGAACCGTAATTACACAGGTAACTAGTGCAGCTTAGCCTGGTACCATGCATGCTCGCAACTTGGCCACATACAAAGTTCCTTAAAGCAAAGTGCCTGCGCACATGTATGCGCCTTTCCTGACAACTGTGTCCCTTGCTGGTGGCTCCTGGTTTCCTTGTAATTCTCTTCCATTAATGTCCTCCCATCCCCTGCCACCATAATCTTCCGGTGCAGCTTGGGTTAATAGAACAGTTGGAGTTGTCATTTACAGTTGTCATGATGACTATGGCCGTCTTTTCCGCCCAGTTCCTCCATTTGTAAAAGCCAGTATTACAGCTTCTATGAATGAAACATGATCCATAAATCATGGGGGCAGACCTTTTAAAAATCCACCCATTCTCCATTCATAGATCATGTTTCACTCATAGAAGCTGGAGTACCGGCTTCCATGAATTGAGGAGCTGGGCGGAAAGGGTGGTTATAGTCAAGCACTCTTGATGAGTGTAATTTGTAGTTCCCTCTGTTCTAATACACTAGAAGATTGCAACTGAAGGGACTTTTCTACACAACTTATGGTATGCAGTAAAGCTTCACTTCGCAAAGAATAGCCAATCACCTGCAAGGATACAAAAAAAACAGTATAGTGCACACTACAGTCTGTTGTGGTGCACTGCATTACAGAAAGAAATGCACTTTTTTATGTATTTTGGTGTGTTGGCCAGTCCAGTAATTTTAAAAGGGCTACCTTAGCACAACACATGTTGAAGTGTGTTACCACACTGCAGATGTGTGAACCGAGCATGCAGAAAACTGAAGGAGCACAATAGATAATGTCCACCAAGAAACTCAATTTCACAATTCATAACAATTCATGCTTTTGTACCTCCAGAAGAGTCACGCACTTACAGGAGTAGGGTCCATTCTTGGATTGTTTACATTGAGTGATCTCATAATCCCTCTTTCTCCCTGCATAAATGTCTACCTTTCCTAGAAGTACCAGTCCCATATAGGCCTAGCAGGATAAAATGGGACTGCTAAAATAAGTTATGGATTCCAAGGAGTTACTGCCAGGCCACACTAAATCAAATGATATATCCTTACGTTTTATGTAAAATTCCCTTATCTAAGTAATTTCATATATAATAACACTTTCCATTTTCTTGACTAAAAGTGTGAAACACCTTTATGAAGGAAATAGGAGGTGATGAGATTTTATAAATATAATTGAATAAACAGCTCTAATTCCTAATTCCACAATCAGTTTGCTGCCCTTACAATGTAAAAACTTTTTTTCTGGTCTCTTTTTCAGAATAATATCCTTTAATTTCCGGAGTCCTTTGGACAGCTTCTGGAGATGGTCTCTAAACATTTGTTTAAGTTACTATGATACTCTCCAGATACAAATCAGCAGTCCCTTCTATGTTGTGCCATACACATCAATTTCCTAAATGTACAGGGAACAGTGCAAAGGTTAAATGACGTAAAGTGAAATGTGAAGAGACCTCTATTGAAAAGAAAGACTGTTTTTGTCTTGTGCACAGGGGGCATTTCTACTTGCTGATAGGCACTTGTCACACGCAGAGAAGAAAACTTCCATTCAACTCTTAGGAAGACATCAATAATTTCACCAATTTGTAAGATAGAAAGTTTAACAGTCAGATCATTTAGATGTCTTTGCTTTGTCAACATTTAGTTTTTTCCTTATACATCTTAGTACTTATTCAGCTGACATTCATTTTTGTAAATATAATTATACTTGAACATAGAACAAAATAGCAAATGTGCATAATTAAGTAAAGTATATTTTTTTATTTCCTAACACTGTTAAAGCGTTCATGTATTTTTTTTCCTTCTTTTTATGTAACGACAATATGGAATAATGGAGATAATGCAATAATTAAAATATAGATAATGAGTTGTGCCTGCAAATGTAAACGGTGTTCAAACATGTGAGGTATCACCGCGATCAAGTGAGAGCAATTCACAGGCCTTGGTGTTCTTCAGTGCGTTCTATTACTTCGTTCTGAGCAGCTGACTGTTTTCTAGCCATGTTGCGTATACGTACTCCTCGTAGAGTTTGTGCTGTGCGGGCGCTTGGTGTTGGGGTCCTTATCTTGACACAAGCCCAGTCCATGTACAGGGTGGGGAGGAGTTCATGGACCAAGAATCGGTTGCTCCAGTGTGACCAGTTCTGTCACATGCCTTTGCTCCGTGAGATCCGTGAGAATAATCCTGATGATTTCAGGAACTTTCTCAGGATGACGGACCCCATATTTCACAGTTTGTTGGCTTTGCTGACCCCCTATATCAGCAGGCAGTATACCTGCATGAGGCAAGCCATCACTCCGGAGCAGAGGTTAGTCGCCACCCTGCGGTACTTGGCGATGGGGAGAAGCCTGCAGGACCTTAAGTTCTCGACAGGCATCACCCCCCAGGCTCTGGGGATCATTATCCCAGAGACCTGTTCTGCCATCATCCAGGTCCTGCAGAAGTAGTATATTAAGGTAAGATTTATCCTTTAACATCACATTTTATTGTATTTAATGTTTGATAATATATTGTATTTCTTTCCTCGTTCCCTAATTACCATGATTGTAATATGCTGTGCATGTCCCCTTTGTCCTCATGCATGCTGGATTTTTAACTTTTTTTTTTTTGGTCCTTCATACATATTTGCCTTCACTTGCCTCCCCAGCATGCTCTCCTGGGCCTATATTCACCTCGTGTAGTCACTTAACAATGTATTTTGTCAGCTCCATAGTAGTGCTCTACCCTAAAAAACCCCTAAAATGTTAAAAATTGTGATGTGTGTTTGAAATTCAGGCAGAGTGCCAGAGGCTTTTTTTTTTGGGTTCACAAAATCATTTGGAGCACTCCCTCCCCCCAACTGCTAACTCAGCTGATACTAATCATCTATCTGCTGATTGCCAAACTCATACACACTATACCCACCTCTTTTTTGGTCAGATTTACGGATGAATTTCCCAAAGCATGTAGTGCAAGGGCCTGCCTGAATACTTTTAAACGGTATTGTTTGAAGTTTTTGTATCCTATTATTATCTTGATAGGTAATAGCAGAATGTAAAAATATGCTAAAATGTGTACAGTGTGTATTTATATCTTTGTATTATGACACTTCTTACCTGTCCAGTGGGCTGCCAATAGTGTAAGTAAGGAGGTGCTGGCCAAAGTAATACACATTATTTAGGCATTCATCTCACAATGAAGTGGAGAGGGTTACCTGTCCAAAACATCTCCCCCCCATAAAATTTTACTAATGGCCCATGGGGGGGGTCTGATAGGTGGACCTTATACTTTTGTCTTTAAATAGTCCCTAAAATAAATGTTATATTGATGTTTGTGTCTAATCTGCTTTCCATGTTTATGTGCAAAATGATTAATTTATTTTTCTTGTTTGACTCCACAGTTTCCTTTCAACCCACAGGAATGGCAGACTGTGGCCTCCCACTTTGCCCAGCGGTGGGACTTTCCTAACTGTGGAGGGGCAATTGATGGGAAACACGTCCACATCGTCCCACCACCCAACTCGGGGTCATACTATTACAACTACAAGGGGTTCAATAGTATTGTGATGTTGGTGGTGGTGTCGGCTACTTACGAGTACCTGTACGTGGACGGGGATGGGGGACCATCTTATGCGGCCATTCTCTATGAGGACCCTCAACCCAGACCAGAGGGTTTTTAATTACCGGCTGGCCAGAGCCAGAAGAATGGTGGAGAATACGTTTGGAATAATGGCCAGCCGGTTCCGCCTATTTCTTACACCCATACACATGGCGGAGTATAACTTTAATCACATCATCCTGACTTGCTGTGTTCTCCATAACTTTTTAAGGAGAAATTCGGTGAACTATGCTGGCTCAATTGGGCCTGAATTCGGAATTAATGTAAATGAACCAACCCTGACGGTGCTTGAAGCTGGCCGTCCTGGCTTCCCCCCCGAGTGCCTGCGAGGTCCGTCTAAGATACATGAAATACTTTGCAGGTAGGGGGGCCATCAATATGCCAGACAATGTCTGAGACATTGTTTAAATAAAAAACAAATTTGAACTACTAAAATATTTGATGACATTTACTGCTTGTGCTTCTTTTAGCTGACCCTGACATAAATTTGGGGAGTCCTGAAAATGGCGTGATTGTGTAACATTAGAAAGCATTGTTGGGTGTTATTTACTAAAGGCAAAGACACTTTGCACTACAAGTGCACTTGAGCCTGCACTGAAACTGCACTTGTAGTGCAAAGTGGATTTGCCCTTAGGAAATAACCCCCATTGACACAGAAAACACCAATTTTACCACAACAAAAGTTTCGGAGCATTGAAAGAAGAATCCACACATTCTTGATTATCAATCTTTTTAATACCAGCACAATCACATGTGCATTTATAAAAGGTTTTTAAAACAAACCAACATGTTTGTTGTATAACAATTTTTTGGGTCACATTAATAAAAGTAGAAATGTCCACTTAAGGTAAAACAGTCATGTTTAAAACCAACAAGAAATACACAACTCTGGAACTTACAAAGTTCAACTTTGTTATAAATTGAAGGCAATATCAGACATGAGTATTTATAAACTGTGTTTGATATTGCGTTCAGCAGATGGGGTGAAGTCACCCCAGGAAAAGCCAAATTTTGAAGATGCACACAAATTGCCGAATGTCAACATGTGCTAGCTGCCATCATGGGGGATCAAGGGATGTGTTTTGTGGGTGCAACCCCTTTCTCTCAGCTACTTTATTATTGAGGAAGGGGTTGCACCCCCATAACACATACATTGATCTCCTGGGCCTTCCAGGCAGCAACATGTGGAGGAGCCCAGCTTGAGCCAGGTATAGCATTCTTCTAAATATTTCTGGTTGTCCAATTAATGATGTTAAATATATGTTAGTTAGGATTCCTAATTTCTGATTGTGATTAATGAACCAAAAACTAAAACGATGTCTCTTTTTCATACACAGGGAAGTCTCAGCCAGGAGGTGGCCGGGCCAAGCAGGTTGCCTGATACCCAGGTCCCTCCTCTCCGCCTTCAAAGAAAAAGTGGCAGGAAGAGGAGTAACCTGGAAGAGGCTGCAATAGGCCTATTTTGGAAGGCTACTGAGGCCCTCAGAACACCCTACAGTGTGAAAGAGGATTTTGCATGCAAAATGCTGCAAATGGAGGAGGGCCAACGCCTCTTATGTGAGTTTGTCATTTTAGAAGCTCTACAGAAGGGGTTGAGGGGCCAACTCACATGCAAAAGCCACATTTGTCAGCTCACCCATGGTCCTCCTCCTCCTCCTCCAGGTCCTCCTCCTCCTCCAGATCCTACTCCTCCTCCTTCCACACCTCCAACACCAGAGCCACAGCCGGGAAGGAAGCGTGTAAGGAAGACCAGAGAGTGATGGCCTGGGTTCAGTCTGGTCTGGAAAAAGATGCAGGCTCTTGTATGACCACAGCCTGGGAACATAAATGTCATCTGCTGCTTTCATGATTCTCTTGGACTTCTGGACCAGATTGTACTCCCTTAGATATGGATTCCTCAGGCCATCAATTTTTCAGTAAAATAATTGATGTGTCCCCTGACGGTCAAAGGCTTCGCCAATTTCTGCTGTTTATCCAGCATTGCCTTCCTCTTTGTTTGGTTATGAGCCCTTAATAAAGGAATTTTTGTTTCAATTATACTTGCCTATATGTGTTTTCCTTCAAAAAGGACAGTTTGTGAGGAGACAGGTACATTTCAAAAATACAATGTAAAATTAACAAGAGACACCAAACAATCTCCTTGAGATAAAATAATACAAGATAATAATGGCGTTGTGGTAACTTGACACACAAAACACACCCAAAAATATTCTGGAGTTAAAAAAAAAAAAAAAAGATCAGGCTTGAAAAAAATACAAAAAAAAAATGATAATTTTTTAGTCAGATGTGACAAATCAAAATATATTGATGAAATCACGATAAATAATAAAGAAAGAAGTTTGTGAGAACTCTGTGTGAATATGAGCAGCAAAACAACTTCATTCTTCTCACATTATAAAGAAAAAGAGAGTGCGCTGCATTAAACAATTTCAAACATTGCACCATGACAAAAGTGCTATATCCATTGCGAACGCTAATTTTACCAGACCGAGCAGTTCCCTCTTGGAATTTATTCTGAGCATGCGTGGCACTTTGTGCATCGGATTTGTTCACACACGGTCGGAATTTACGCAATCGGATTTTGTTGTTGGAAAATTTTATAGCCTGCTCTCAAACTTTGTGTGTCGGAAAATCCGATGGAAAAAGTCCGATGGAGCCTACACATGATCGGAATTTCCGACAACAAGCTCCGATCGCACATTTTCCGTCGGAAAATCCGACCGTGTGTACAGGGCATTACAGTTACAGGGATGGGACAGACCATTTAACACTAACAGGGGTGCTTAAAATGGTCAGCTTTTATTTATTTCTGTAAATCCTTTATCCCAAAAGAGAAAAAAATGTTTAATGTTACTGATTGTAAAGTATTTGCTGGGGTTCAGCTTCAATTTAATACTGCATTTAAATCTACTGGTACATTTAACACTCCCCTCCCCCAGACTGACAATGTTGCTGTCAGCATCTGCCCGCTGTGCTCATTTATCCAGAGTGGTGTCGTATAATACAGTAGGTGTGTTTTTTTAAAATTTGCATAAAAACTTGAGTTGTCAGTCTGTCTGCAACCAAATATTCTTTTGAAGAAACATGGCAAAGTCATGCATATTAATTTCACTGACTAAACATTCTTTTACCACCCTTATCTTGGAGTAACACCTGCAATAGGTTAGGAAAGTTGATAATGGACTGTTCTTTCTCTGAAATCTATTGGGTCATCTACAGAGGAGAGAGCTGGATTTCCTTTACTGAAGCCTGTAGGCACATAACCTTGCAAACCAGCATATCTTTACTAGAATCATTTCTTTTACATAGAACATTTTCTACTTTTACTGATCACAACCTGACTTTAAATGATGTAATATTGTGCAGATGACCTTATATGAGATAAATAGTGAAGGCAAAAAATATAGCTAATAATGAGCATTTCTTTCCACCAGAACCCAGGACACATGAGAAGGTAGTGAAGACAAAACTTCCCAATTTGAAAACAAGTATTAATAATAGCAATGTTTACATGGGATGGAACCTTTTTCTTTACTTTTTTTGTTTTAGTCTGTGGTTCCATTGAGTACATTTCCTCCCTTATTAAGTTCCCATTTTATAAACCTAGGCTTTTTGCAGATAATAAAATTTAGGCTGCTAGGGAAAACACCTGTTTATATTTATATTATGTTATAGAAAGACTATTCTACATTTTTACATAATATTTTCATGCGCATATTGCAAGAAGAATATTTTTTGTTACCAAACCCAAGACCCTGCATTCAAATATAATAGAAAATAATAGATTAAAATAGAATAGACAATGACAGAATAGTATAGAAAAAAAAACAGAATAGAATAGAAAGAATAGAACCATCTTCCTGTTCTAATCTATTCTTTTATATTCTTTTCAAATTTGAATTGATTCTATTTGCATTTTGGGAAATGGTTATATTCTTTCTATTCTATTCTACTCTATTGTTTTTTTTTTTAATTCTATTTTTTTGTTTGTTTATTCTATTTGTTTCTATTCTATTCTATTCTATTCTATTCTATTCTATTCTTTTCTATTCTATTATTTTCTATTCTATTTTATTCTTTTCCATTCAAATGAATTCTATTCAATTTGAATTTCAGAAGATGGTTATATTAGTTCTATTCTATTCTATTCTTTTTTTTCCTATACTATTCTGTTAGTTTCTATTCTAGTCTAATCTATTCTTTTCTATCCTATTCAAATTTGAATTGACACTATTAGAAATTTGGGAAGTGGTTATATTCTTTGTATTGTATTTTATTCTATTCTATTCTTTTTTTTAATTATATTCTTTGCTATTTCTATTATAGTCTGTTCTATTCTATTCTTTTATTTCTTCTGTTCTATTCTATTCTTTTCTTTTCTTATATAGTCAAATTCAAATTTATTATATTTGAAATTCGAATTTCAGAAGATGGTTACATTCTTTCTATTTTATTCTATTCTTTGTTTTATTCTATTCTATTCCTTTATTTTCTATTCTATTTTATTCTCTTTGGAAATTGGAAAACAAATTGAAAACTATTCAAATTCGAAAATGTTTCAAATTTGAATTTGAAAACTATTCAAATTCAACACCCTCTTTGAAAACCATTCAAAAGTGATTTGATTTGTTTTTAACTCTTTTTAATATATTTTTTTTTAATAAATAATAAAAAGAGTTAAAAACAAAATCGATTTGAATTGATTTGAATTAGAATTTTGTTCTATTTTTTTTTCAGGTATTTTGGATTCATTTAAATTCGGGACTACTGTAATTAAAAAATTTGGATACATCCGAATTACCGAAAATGGAAAATTCGTCCAAATTTTAATTTGGCGACACGAACTGCACATGTCTAGTTGTGACCTCATTGTAGTTTGATGAGTAGACTGTTGTGAGGAGGAGTTTATATATTTGTGTGTGTGAGTGTGCTGTGGGGGCAGGTGTTTCTGGAGCAAAGGAGTGCTTACAGATTGCATGCAGAATCGTTATCCACTAAACTGCCACAGCAAAAAACAGAAATGTGTCAACATTCTATTTAAATGAGAAATGACAGCCTCTGTCCAATGGACATTCATCTCTTACACAAGCAAAACTATCTCAACTATCTCTCTATTTACATATCTATCATAATCTATCTAGGGAGAGGAGATTAGGGGTGGAGAGCCAGAAAACATTCAACAAAATGCTAGTAAAAGGCTCATGTTGAGCGTTTTTCAGGCATTCCCATTGAAGTCTTTGGGGCCAATCCGCCTAAAAGAAGCTCATAATTTTTATTTTTTTAGGACAAGCATTTTGCTATAGGCAACATAACGCTCAGATGTGAACTGAACAAGGGACATTGAAATGAACAGGATTTTGTTGGTTGGGAGTATTAGAGCTACAAGCTTCAAGCAGAAAATTGCTTAGGTGTGAACGGGGCCTTAGTGTAAAAAAAATAAATTGTGTTGTACTGCTCAATCACCTCTCCAATGGCTAAAGTGTGGTAAACTTGATACCAAATAAATTACACTATAAAAATAAATAATCGTCAATAAAATATAAAAGTAGTTCATCCAAAAATTTAAAAAATGTGTATAATATCACCCCTGGATTACAATTATGTGCTGGGTGAAACTATAGCATATTATGAAATAACAATAATACACATCAAATAAATAAATAATCACATGCTGTTCCACTCTAAACTGAAGAAAGTCCACCACCAATATGTAAAATAAATGTCCTTGGTGAATACACAAATAATTCTTTGTAATGATCCATCTTAAACTGCAAGTGCTCCACCATCAGTAGAAATGCATGCTCGCCTGACTCTTGCACCTAACAGATCCCAAAAGTGCTTTTTTTGGACTAAAAATCCATTCATTCATATCACATAAGGAGTGATGGTAAAGACAGGTCCTCTTTCTAGTTCCAGCGGGTCCTCTTTAAAAATTCGGCATCATCCCTATACAGCTCGTAAAGGGAAGAGGGGAAGTCCCAGATAGTGAAGTATTTTTTATTTGTGTCACAATAAGTAAAAGCATGTTGATGCACTCACAATAAAACCTGAGCCTTCAGGCTCTATTACCAGCATAGAATGGAAAGACTTCCAGATTCCAACTCCAGACTAGAAGTGACATCACTAATTTCCCTGCTTGATGCACCAGGGACCTCCCGATCTGGGGGGTCACCCGGCTGGGGTGCCACATCCTACCACACAGGACCGTGCTTAGGCTCATCTGTGCAACTCTCCCTGCACACCTCTCAGATACCCGCCAGCACTACACTGACGGGCTCACCCAGGTACTCCACATTTTTTATTTTTATTATTTTTTTATTATTTCTTATTATTACTCTCATTCTGATGGGTTGCATTACTTATGGGGTTCCACTACTAAACCCCCCTTTTTTGAGGTACACCCACTGCCTCTCCCTAACAACCTCCCCCTTTACCTCCTTTGCTCCTCTACAGATTGGAGCCCCCACCCAGGACCATCTCTTTCATTTTTGACTCCCTCTTTTGGGGAATATCTCCCTGGTGGCCCCGCTGGGATTGGACACACAAGCCTTGCCGGATGTGGACTGAGAGCAGGCCATACCTTCATGTTCAGTGATGTCATGTCCCCCCATCACTTCTCTCTCTTTGAGAGTTTTTAATGGATGCAGTACCAGACACATGCCCCCCCCAAGCAATATTATATGGTCAGTACCTCATTATATGCATACTACATACCTGTATTACAAAGTAATTTTCTTTATATGTCTACGCATATACTTGATTACATGATGTTTTTCACAATTGGTTTATAATTGTCTTTTTAATTTCTAGACATATATTTTGTTTGCTGATTCCAATCAGATACCCCTGAGGAAGAGTATATCTCGAAACGCGTCGGTTACTCCCTGCATATGTGTTCGTTGTGCACTGGAGTTTTATGATCGTGGATTTCTGCATATTGTATTGCTATTTTTTGTATATGTCATGCATACTGTATCCTGTATATATTTACCCTATGTACTATAGACCAATTCAGATCTATACCATAATAAACACCTAAATTCATTCCAACAAATTCCATATTTCTTATACTCTTATACTCTTTCACTACTCGTGAGTGGGTGTCCCCTTTAAAGTCCCGCAAGAGGATCAAATTTCCATTCAGCTTGCTATATTTGGGATGCGGGTTCACCCCACTCTCTAGACCAACTGAGCACCACCCCCTGTTCATTCACTAAGCTCCGCAAGTCATGTGAGCGTGCATTTCTGCTGGTGGTGAAGCATTTGCAGTTTAAGGTGGAGAGGAATTGCGTCATTTACATATTTGAAGATCATAACAAAGAATTATTTGTGTATTCACCAAGGATGTTTATTTTACATATTTGCGACGGACTCTTTCAGGTTAGGGTGGAACAGCATTTGATGATTTATTTAATGTTTATTATTGTTAGTTCACAATATGGTATAGATTTACCCAGCATATAATTGTCAACTAGTGGTGATAATATACACTCTTATATTTTTTGTGGAGTACGTTTATATTTTATTTAAGATTATCTATTGTTGTAGTGTAATTTATTTGGTATCATTTACAACACTTTACCTAGTATTACAGGGGACACACTGACCAGTGTACAGGGGAGAAACTGACCAGTACACAGGGGACACACTGACTAGTATACAGGGGACACACTAAACAGTATACAGAGGACACAATGACCAGTGTACAGGGGACACACCGACCAGTACACAGGGGACACACTGACTAGCATACAGGGGACACACTAAACAATATACAGAGGAGACACTGACTAGTTTACAGGGGACACACTGGCTAGTATACAGGGGACACACTGACTAGTATACAGGGGACACACTAAACAGTATACAGAGGACACACTGACCAGTGTACAGGGGACACACCGACCAGTACACAGGGGACATACTGACTAGCATACAGGGCACACACTAATCAGTATACAGAGGACACACTGACCAGTGTACAGAGGACACACCGACCAGTACACAGGGGACACACTGACTAGTATACAGGGGACACACTAAACAGTATACAGAGGACACACTGGCCAGTGTACAGGGGACACACTGACCAGTACACAGGGGACACACTGACTAGCATACAGGGGATACAATAATCAGTATACAGGGGGCACACTGACCAGTATACAGCGGACACATTGTTTTTTTCAAAGCTTTTGGTCTTTTTTTATTTATATAGCAAAAAAACAAAAAAACAGTAGTGATCAAATGCCACCAAAAGAAAGCTCTATTTGTGTGAAAAAAAAGATATAAATTTAATTTGCATACAGTGTTGTATGACCGCGCAATTGCTAGTTAAAGTAGCTCAGTGCTGAATAAGCAAAAAATGACCTGGTCATGAAGCTGGTAAAACCTTTGGGAGGTCAAGTAGTTAATTATTGTGCTATTCTCAGTATTCATCTTCATGCCATGCCAGGGGTTAATTATTGTGCAATGCTGTGGGTTAATTTATTGTGACATATATCGGGGGTTATTGCTGGCCCTGACATATGCTGGGGGTTATTTCTGGGGGGGTATCATTGCTGGCCCTGACATTTGCTGAGAGTTTTCATTGCTGTCCTTACATTTGCTGGGGGTTATTGCTGACTCTGTCACCTGCAGGGGGTTACCATTGCCACAGTCTCTGCAGTGTATCCCAAACCCCTATTTTGTCTTTATAAAAGGGAAACGGTGGCACACTACAAGCCGTAAACTGTAAAGAAATACCACTTTTGGCCATGCCTGCTTTTGATCACACCCACTTTTTTTGGGCCACTTTAGCTCCCACACTTATACTGCAACTACTAACACAACACCTCCCAAAAAATTGCCTGGAGCCACCTCTGCTATTTGTTTACCTACTGCATCTAAAAAATCTATCTATCTGGTTCTATATGTCTTTAGCAAGCAATCAGTCATTTTTTTCACTGGTTTAATTAATTTACCCATTTTTTTTATGTTTACAAATGTGGAACCTTAAAAAAAATCTAAAAGGATCTATGTTAGTAACTTGGATTAGCACTGTGAACCAATATCTACTGAAATTAGTCTTTTAAGCGTAATAAGTTGGCTTCATGAATGCTAACCAAAACTCAGCTGAGTTTCAGGATTTTTTTTTTTTAGAATCTGTAAAGTCCCAGAGTCCAGTAAAAATATACACCACTGAGTTAAAATAAACACAAACCCCTAGCTGAGAATTTCAGGACTCCTTAGAGGCAATGTACATACCAGACAGTTGTAAAACTGCCATTGCGGTTCCACTCACTAAGAATGGTCACACTGTACACTATGACCCTGGGAATCCTAGATTGTAAAGCTATATATCTGTTTCAGATAAGCGATCTTTAAAATATCATGTAAAGAATACCAAAGAGGCAGTTATGTGCCATGCCCTAAGGTATAAACCTTTCAGTGATGTATTCTAGAGCCTACAAATGTGATCTTTAAGGTCTATTAAATCGCAACAGGAAATGACAAGTAGACTATGGCTTACAGCTTGTTAGGGGATTAGTAAATCAAGCAGGTAGTTCAAGCACATTCTTTGAGACCAAAATATTAACATATGTAGAAATTCTTCATGTGCCAATATCAATTCTACGACAGTGAGAACCATCTTTTGTGCACACACCTGATATTGCTCCAGCTATAGCAGCTTATATGGTCAGCATTTATACTTTCTTACAATCATGCTTTTCCTGAACTTGAAATGGAAACTATATATTTCAAAAGTTATAGAAATATTATTTATTTATTATTTATTTATTTATTTATTTAAGAAAAAAATAATTTTGCTGTATTTCATAGCATGTGCATAGGTTTATGGACCATTTACTGGATAAAAGGCCTAATATTAGGATTGATTACAAAAAATATTACATTTTCTTTAGCTATTGTTATTTTCCAGAAAATATAAGGATAAAAAAAGGGTACATTTCTATGGAGAGCCACACTCTCCCAAAGGAATGAACGTGGTTGCAGTGTGCATGCACATACTGAAGTGACCCCTTTTTTTAGTGTGGGTATGTAGAGTGAAAATTATTGGATCGAGAATGAAGGTGAGTATATGACCAGGTGGGCTGCACTCAGAGTGAAAGGGGGCTGCATTCATTAAAGGATAATTGATAACAAAGGTACTATTGTCCTTTTAAGTAGTTGTCAACCCTAAATGAATGGCATTTAGCTAACTAAAGCACCATGTATGCAGGTGTATGTCATTGCTCAGTGCAGACTTCTTGCTGGTAACAGTGGTGGAACATGTGAAGATTGTAAGCACTAATGAGCAGGGACCTCTGATTTCTAGTGTACTAAATTGTATTGTAACTGTACTGTCTGTACTCATGTTGTAAAGCGCTACGCAAACTGTTGGCCCTATATAAATCCTGTATAATAATAATAATAATAATGAATGACAGCAAAGTGACTTATAATCTCCAGGAAGGAGGGGGGGGGGGCTTAACAGAGTAATAATGAAGTAGAGAAGCTGTTACATTCTTTTTTTTTTTTTTTTAAATATATTTTATTAAAAAAAAAAATCAGATTTTTTTTTTTTAATAAAATACATTATGTTACATTCTTGAAGAACAAGAACAGGAACCTTCATGGTATTGTTACCAGGTATTATTTTAATAGAAGCTGTTGATAAAAGATTATATGGCATTTTTGTGATTGGGTTTACTTAATAATTGTAATATAAACCAGTATAATAAAACCTGACTAATTTTAACTTTTCTTCACTCTATCCAAAACGACAGGAAACAAGGGGTTAGGCTGTAAGAATTGTAAAGCATAGTGCTAGCTGAAGGAAAAAAAGAATTAGCCTTTAATCGGAATAAGGAAATTATAATGATAGAATATACAATATATTCTTATGCAGTTTACATTTTATTCTCTGTGCTGTTAGCCTGAGATCACATCACACAGAGCATTACTGAAGCATCCAGACGATAGCCACAAAAATAATGGCCAGAATACATTCCTGTTCCATAAAGTATTTATGATTTCGACTCAGGTTTCATAAAAAAGTAAAAGAAAAAGTTGCGTTATGGACCAGAATTCTAAACGTATGAAACAGGATTATGGTGGATTGAAGTGGTCTCAGATATTGTGGCAATCTACTGTTATGGAAGCAGCCAGTGCCAAGCCCTTCAAAAGTATGGCCAAGCATTAGGCAAGTCATACTGGAAAACAGTAGGTATGCAGGTCTGAATCAGTAACCTCAGGACAGCTTAGCTTTCTAATTTTCTCAAGTTACAGTGGGGAAATCTTCAGTCTGTTTTTGAAATTAAACCATCTGGAAAGTTTTCTAGGACTGTGATCATTTCTATTGCTTTTCCTTTGGGCCCCCTCCAAATGTAAACAACTATTTATTTTTTGGTGTTCCATTTGAAACTTGTAGATGTCTAACGATCTACCTTAACACAAGATATGCAGTCTACATAGTGGGTTACCTTTTTTCATTCGACTTGTGTTTTTAATTTAGAAAATATTTTGAGGAGTATACCACATAAAAAACTAAGATATCTAACACTTTATAAATAAGTGGTAAATACACCTTAAAGATACTTTATGGTTACTTACAGTATATGATGAACACTAAAGTGTAACACATCCCAAACGTTACTGCAATTCCCATGACTAAGTCAATGATGAGATGCAACCAGCAAGTGTTTGTGGGATGAAAAGGAAAAGAAATTACTGTGCTGACCCCAAAAAGAAAAAATTAATAAGCAGCTACATAAAATGTGACAAACATGTGAAGGACAAAATAGTAAGTAATGTAGCGCTAATGAATAAACACAGAAATCGTGATAAATGTGTCAAGTAAATGATAAACTCAAAAGGCCATATACAGAAAAACGTCCATCTGTAAACAGATGGAGTCGTATTCCCATTTACACCGCTCTTGGTTTCTTTACATTTGGTGTTGGATCATTGTGTGGGATATTCACTTTCCAGTCCTTTCCACATCACTTATTATCAGAGGTTTATTATTGTTTACAGATAGACGTTTTTCTGTATATGGACTTTTTAGTTTATCATTTACTTGACACATTTATCACGATTTCTGTGTTTATTCATTAGCGCTACATTTTTTACTATTTTGTGGGATAGAAAAAGGAAAACTCCAAGACTCTAAACTTAGGGCTATTGCTTGATCTTAGTCTGTGAATGCTACACTAGACAGCATGAGCCTATGTAAGCATTTACAAAGCATTTGATAACTAGTTTTCTCGCTCTCTCTAAACAGCTTTGTTTGAATGCGCCTGTACATGTACATTGCTTCATTTTTTAACTTTGTTTTTTTAATTAAATCCCACTATGTGAAATGAACAATGCAAGTGACAGGTTCTTTTTAATGAGATAGCAAGCATTTAATAGACCCCTAATGTCTCTCTTGCAATCCACTGTGCTTGATTAGCTTCATCCCCTGTCACAGCAACAAGGCAGTGATAGCTCTTAAACCAGTGACAAAATGCTTGGCGTTTTGGCTTCATTCACTGCAGGGGACATAAAACAAATGTTCACAGATTGTCCTCCGCTCTCCCTGTTGTCATCTACTATGAACATCCCAGGAGGGACAGCAGAGGCTGGGATATATGGAGGTGGGGTTACACGTTACCCCACTAGTGGAAGTGATTGGGCAGGGTTACAGCTGCTGCTGCCAATGTAAACCTTATTTCAGTGACAGCAAAAAAGGTAAAGTAACAGTCAGTACTCCCATTTAAATCTGTATTCAGCACACCCATGTTGTAACTAGGGATGAGCCAAGCAGCCCCCGGTTCGGTTCGCACCAGAACCTGCGAACGGACCGAAAATTCGCACGAACAATAGAACCCCATTGACGTCTATGGGACTCGAACGTTCGAAATCAAAAGTGCTCATTTTAAAGGCTAATTTGCATGGTATTGTCCTAAAAAGGATTTGGGGACCAGGGTCCTACCCCAGGGGACATGTATCAATGCAAAAAAAACTTTTAAAAACGGCCGTTTTTTCGGGAGCAGTGATTTTAATGATGGTTAAAGTAAAAAAAAAGTGAAATATTCCTTTAAATATCGTACCTGGGGGGTGTCTATAGTATGCCTGTAAAGTGGCGCGTGTTTCCCGTGTTTAGAACAGTCCCTGCACCAAATGTCATTTTTAAAGGAAAAAATCTCATTTAAAACTGCTTGCGGGTTTAATGTAATGTCGGGTCCTGGCAATATGGATGAAAATCAGTGAGACAAACGGCATGGGTACCCCCCAGTCCATTACCAGGCCCTTTGGGTCTTGTATGGATATTAAGGGAAACCCCGCACCCAAATTAAAATAAGGAAAGGTGTGGGGCCACAAGGCTCTATATACTCTGAACAGCAGTATACAGGCGGTGCAAACAAGACAGGGACTGTAGGTTTGTTGTTAAGTAGAATCTGTTTGTCATTTTGAACGGGTACATTTTTAACGTGTTTAGCTCCAGCCAAAAAATCTTTTTTAAGCTTTTTGGAAAACATAGGGAAGGGTTATCACCCCTGTGACATTTGTTTTGCTGTCTTTCCTCCTCTTTAGAAGATTTCACCTCACTTTTTGTCCCAATGACAAATGTTTTTTGAAAATTTGGGTTTTTTTGTGGAACAAGGATTGGAAAGCATCAGTGGAAAGGAGAAATGTTTTTCCCATATTAACTCTTACAGGAGAGAATTTCCCTTCCTAGGGGTAGATTTCATCTCACTTCCTGTTGTCTCCTTCCGTTTGCAAGTAGGAGTCGTTTGTAAGTTAGATGTTTGAAAGTAGGGGCCTGCCCTATATACTCAGCATAAATTTGGCCCTTAGGTGTTGTTGTGGCCACAACAACGTAAGCCCTCACAGGGCCCTGCTGTGAAATATTAGATCAAGAATTGTAATTACATGCCCCTGTTGAACAGGGGCAGAAAAAGTGGGCCTTTGGTGGTGGTGGTGGTGGTGCTGGTGCCACAACACTGTAAGTCCTCACTCGCTCTTGGTGGGTGCAGAAATGGGCCCTGCTGTGAAATATTAGATAAAGAATTGTAATTACATGCCCCTGTTGAACAGGGGCAGAAAAATTGGGCCTTTGGTGGTGGTGGTGGTGGTGGTGCCACAACACTGCAACCCCTCACAGACACTCTAGTTGGAACGCAGGAATGAGCCCTGCTGTAAAGTATTGCATCAAAAATTGTAATTACACGCCCCCGTTAAACAGGGGCAGAAAAATTGGGCCTTAGGCACTGGTGCTGGTGCTACAACACTGCAACCCCTCACAGACACTCTCGTTGGAACGCAGGAACGAGCCCTGCTGCAAAGTATTGCATCAAAAATTGTAATTACACGCCCCTGTTAAACAGGGGCTCAAAAATTGTGCCTTAGGCATTGGTGGTGGCGTCCAGAACCAAAAATGTTCTTTCAAGCTATCAGCGTGATGATTGAGGAGGAAGAGGATAATTACTCAGGGATAGTCACTCAGCATCAGCATAGGCAGTCTTTGAAGGGATCTGAGATTTAAAAAAAAATTATTCGGTTACATCAGCATCAGGTGCTTGGTAGCTGGTGGTGATCCAAGACTGATTCATTTTTATGAAGGTCAGTCGATCGACCGAGTCGGTGGACAGACGCACCCTGTGATCGGTTACAAAGCCTCCAGCAGCACTGAATGTGCGTTCTGAAAGAACGCTGGATGCAGGACAGGCCAGTAGCATAATTGCATACTGTGCAAGCTCTGGCCAGTGATCCATCCTCAAGACCCAGTAACCCAGAGGATTTTCGGTGGGAAAGGTGTCCAAGTCTGATCTTGCCCCTAGGTATTCCTGCACCATGTAAAACAGACGCTGGCGATGGTTGCTGGAACTGATCATACCTTGGGGCTGCGGACCAAAAAATTGTCTGAACGCATCGGTCAGACGGCCACCTTCTCCACCGCTCCTTCTTTGACTGACCGAAGCCTCAGCAACACGTTGTCCAGAAACAGGAGTTTGTAACCTCCCAGTCTCTGGGAACGCGTTGCACAGACCTTTCTGCAAGGCCTCCCGAAGATGTTTCATCCTCTGCTCCCTCTGCGATGGCAAGATAAGGTCCGCAACCTTACCCTTGTAACGTGGATCAAGGAGGGTTGCCAGCCAGTATTGGTCCTTCTCCTTGATACCACGAATACGAGGATCCTTACGCAGGCTTTGCAGGATCAGGGAGGCCATGCAGCGTAGGTTTGCTGAGGCATTCGGTCCGGAGTCCTCTGGGTCACTAAGGACGACATGGTCCGCAGCCACCTCCTCCCAGCCACGTACAAGTCCATGTGTTTCTTGGGACTGATCCCTTAAAGACTGCTGCTGATGCTGAGTGCCAGGCTCCACCTCCATACTGACACAATCTTCCTCCTCCTCCTCCTCGTCCTCTTCCTGTGTGATCGGCGGGCATGCAGAAACACTGTCTGGATAAAGGGGGCCTTGAGAGCTAAGGAAGTCCTCCTCTTCCTGCCTCTGTTCTGCCTCAAGTGCCCTGTCCATTATTCCACGCAGCGTGTGCTCCAATAGGTGGACAAGGGGGACAGTGTCACTGATGCATGCACTGTCACTGCTCACCATCCTCGTGGCCTCCTCAAATGGTGACAGGACAGTGCATGCATCCCTTATCATGGCCCACTGGCGTGGGGAAAAAAAACCAAGCTCCCCTGACCCTGTCCTGGTGCCATAGTCGCACAGGTACTCATTGATGGCCCTCTGCTGCATGTGCAGCCGCTGCAGCACGGCCAACGTTGAGTTCCACCTGGTGGGCATGTCACAGATTAGGCGGTTCTTGGGCAGGTTAAACTCCTTTTGGAGGTCCGTCAGCCGAGCACTGGCATTATATGATCGGCGGAAATGCACACAGACTTTCCTGGCCTGCCTCAGGACATCCTGTAAGCCCGGGTACCTGCCCAAGAACCGCTGCACCACCAAGTTAAGGACGTGAGCCAAACAGGGCACATGGGTCATTTGTCCCTGTCGGAGGGCAGAGACGAGGTTGGTGCCATTGTCACAAACCACCATTCCTGCCTTAAGTTGGCGTGGCGTCAACCACCTCTGAACCTGCCCCTGCAGAGCTGACAGAACCTCTGCCCCAGTGTGGCTCCTGTCCCCCAAGCACACCAGCTCAAGCACCGCATGGCATCTTTTGGCCTGCGTACTTGCATAGCCCCTTGAATGGCTACAGAGCACCGCTGGTTCCGAGGACAAAGCACAGGAAGAGGCCATGGAGGAAGAAGAAGAGGAGGGGGTGGAGGAGAGAGGTGTGTCACAATCATTAGCATTTTGGAGGCGTGGTGGCGGAACAACCTCCAACACTACTGCACCTTGTCCTGCATCCTTCCCAGCTGCCAGCAGAGTCACCCAATGCGCCGTGAAACTTAAGTAACGTCCCTGTCCATGCCTGCTGGACCATGAGTCAGCGGTAATATGCACCTTACCGCTGACCGCCCTGTCCAGCGAGGCATGGACATTGCCTTCCACATGCCGGTAGAGAGCCGGAATCGCCTTCCGTGAGAAAAAGTGGCGTTTAGGTACCTGCCACTGAGGAACCGCACATTCCACAAACTCACG